>NC_042299.1:7893577-8193577 GCF_901000725.2 Takifugu rubripes
CACCGCTTATCAAATAGATGCTCCAATTAGTGTTAAAATACACACATTTATTTTCCTTACTAACAGGTGGACACATCCGTTTTTTTAACATGTTTTTAATATATATATGTATATATATATATTTACAGTCAAGTATTGCCTCTTCTCAGCAGATAGGCTAATATTTACTGGTGTTGCTACTGCAGTATCAGGTTGCCTCTACTGGGACCAAGATGATGCATTAAATACTGAAAGATGGAGCTTTTCAGTGGGCAAAGGCCTGATCATGGCTGAAGGACAGCAGCGTCCACACCGTCCAGCAGGGGGCTCCACCTGAGCTGACGGAGCAATATCACGTCACATCTAGTCGTGATTGCGTAACCTTACTTTGAAAACTGGCACGTTTGTTAAATCACGGATCTCGTCGGCTAATGCACTGAAGAATCTAAAGTGCTTGGTGAGGTTTTTATCCAGCTGAAGTCGAGGTCGAGACGCGCTTCACGACGGGGAAACAAAAACGTTTCTGCAAAACATCCGGAACAGTGATGAGAAACACAATGAGCAGGAACGCCGTGGAGCTCCGCGGTTGAGATTCCGACCCCCTTCACGTCTTTCACGATACTGGGATTTATTATCGAGGCGTGGGGGGGGCGTGGCCTAGCTGCTGGCGCCGCTGGGAGCTTTGAGGCAGTCCTCTGTGACGCCCTGAGAGGCCAACTCAGACAGAACATTGTCCAGGTAGTTGGGGTCGGGGTAGCCGTGTCCCGACAGGTTGGACATCATCTCCGTCTTGTGGTGGATGTTGTTCCACACCACAGTGTCGGGCTCGCCGGTGGTGCTGGACGTCCCCACGGTGAAGATGAGGCGCCGCATCCAGGCCACCTTCAGCAGCTCCAGCACCTGAAGAGACGGAGCGGAGCGTGAAGGTCTCCCACCGTTTCCGTGATGGGTCGGTGTTAAGTGATTGATCCGGGCTGCTCACCTTCCTGCCTTTGTGGTTGTCTGGGAGGAAGCAGAAGCGAGGGAAGCCTCTGCAGGTGAACGGCTGTCCTGGGTTGGGATGCTCTGGACCCTGGAGGAGGGTTCACAGATCACAGGAATGATGAAGCAACCATCCCGGATATTTGGGGCGTCTGGCAGACGTACCTGTATTCCAGGTGGAATGCTGTAGATGATATGGATGGTTCCACAGTCTGGGTGTCCCGGAAGTGACTGGCCGATGCTGTAGATCTCCATCTTGCCTTTGGGCTGCGTGCCGGTTTTCTCCCCGTAGATGGTTTTACAGGAGGGACACTGCAGACTTCCATCCTGCAGAGCAACACGTGTCATTTCCCCCCCTCCAAAACATGAACATTTCAAATAAACCCGATTTGATTTATGACGCCACAACTGCCTGACGTGATTTGTCCAACGTGGACGTTCTGCCGCGCGCTGCTACCTTGGTTCCGTTGTTGTACATGGCCAACATGCAGAGCATGTGCAGAGTGTGGCCACACTTGACGAACTTCCCCACGGCGCTCGGCAGGATGCCCTGACCTCCGTCCTCGGACGACGGCGACTCGTAGCTGGACGGACTGGACAGCTGATCCATGCAGATGATGCAGTCCTGGACGCGAAATGGTTAAAGGGGACGTCAGCGGCGAGCAAAACATCGACTTTGACGCTAAAAGTCGGAGGTTAACGCGTCTGCGTGGCAGCCGCTAACAGGAAGTGACTCTCTCCGCAGGGCTGCTGTGCTCGGGCGCCGTGGGCCGCAGAGATTTTACCTCGTCGGGTGCTGCAGCCACCTCCTCCATGTAGCGCTGGATCACGTCCTCGGGTTTGTGACAGGAGCCTGGAACGGGAAGACAGAGTTTACGCTGTGGGACCAGCGGGTCAGACGACGGTCGATCTGTTATCTTGGCTCGGTTCTGTCATTTTAGATCTGCGTCTTTGACACCTGAAAGGGAACACGGGCGGGACAGGCGATCACGTGACCGTCGCCAGCGGACGCGGGGCACCAGCAGCGCCGGACAAGGATGACAGACACGCACACACAGAAAGGATGAGGGCGGGACTGTGTTGCTAATAGCTACCTCTCCTGTGTTGCCTCTTTGCTCTCCTAACTGAACTGCTGCTGCTGGGGGGGTCACTGGGTCGGCTGGCAGGGGGGAGAAGAGGAGGCGGAGGAAGAGGAAGAGGGAAAGCAGCAGACTGCTGCTGCTGCTGCGGTGGGAGGGGGGCACTGGTGAAGTGAACTCCAAGTCCCACTGCTGACATCAGTATGGAGGCCATACCTGGAGGAGGGTGGGCGGGGTCAGGGAGGGGTGGGGAGAGGGGGGTGGGCGGGGGGGGGGGGGGGGGAGAGGGTTGAGGGGAGGTGGAGGTGTGGAGGGGGAAAGAAGACACCACATTGATGAGAAATTTGTGTTTTTACAACTGCTCCCACATGCAGAGTCATCAATTAAAGTAACCGGTGGATGGATCTGGATCAGCCCAACACCAGGAACCTGTCCTCCGTCTGTACCCAGACGGGTCGCCCCGTTCTTTCAACGCTGGTCACACGGGCCTGAAACCAGTCACAGCGGACTCGTGTGCAGCCAGCTGATGATCGCAGCCCATCAGTGATCAATTAAAAGCGTCCATCAGGCCGAGAGGCCAGCAGAGAGCTCACGCCGAGTTCCTCCACTCCCCGATTAAAAAAGGGAATACGCACAATTGAATTATCGTAAATATGACGACTGATTTAACCTTTATTAAAATGGGCGGGCTTTGAATCAGAACTGACATTCTGGTGTCAGGCTTGATTAAAAACAAGACTTTGAATGTCTTCCTGCTCCAGAACAGACTAAAAACAAGAGTGGGTGAGTTCAGACTGGATCAGGGGCCCGTTTACCTGCCAGAGCGGAGCTGACGCTGGTGGATCCGCTCAGCTGAACGGGGACAGACGGAACGCTGCAGGAAACAGGAAACAGATTTTCACTTTGTGGATTAAACTCACCACAAAAACTCTCTGGACCATTTCGTAACATTGATAAAAATGCTTTCACTGGTCCGCCGCCATTGTGTGGTGCGATGCAGTGCATTCTGGGTAATGTCTTGGGTAACTTTTGTGATGCCAAGTGTCATCATTCTCCCAGAATGCACTGCAAGTCAAGCTAATGGTGACCTCCATAGGTCTAAAACTGCATTTAAGATATGGAACTTTTACTTGTAACCAACTCTAAATTTTAATAAAAGAGGACAATATCGTATTCAGGGCGCCTGATAGAGTTGTTAATGTTGTTCTGCCTGTAATAAAGACTGTCGACACAATCACTTACTCTAATTACTCATTACTGTACCCAAACCAATATTTATCACCTTCTTCTGACATTCATACCAGAAAACATGTTTACCGCCCAAGAAAAAAGACTTCACTTGGGGAGCTTTCAGGCTCCTGATGAACCCTCAGGGTTTCACCAACTTAAGCGCTTTAATTTAAAGTGTGTTCACTAAGGTGAAGAGAGGGTGGCGGCTGGAGATGGCAAAACAAACAGCAGGGCAGCGCTGGAGCCACAGATCATTCGCCATTCCTGTTCTACGGGATGTGGGGGGACGGCAGGGCACACAAAGGAAACAATGCAACCTGCACTCACTCAAAACCTTTGGTGGCATTGGATCCAGCCAGAGAGGGGGCAGACAGCTGACTATAGGGATGGTGGCGGGGCCACGGTTCCCCCAGACATCCCCCCAACAGAGAGGGGCCTCCTCGGGTACGGGGAGTAAACGGATGCAAGATTGAGCTGCCACAGCCCTTCCCTGCCCCTGCAGGCTGGGCCGGTTCAGACTGTTTGAAGAAGAGGAATGTCGAAAACTGCTTGGCATGGGCCCCGTGGTGCTGTGATTCAAACACCAGCAGACAGGAGCAGGCAGCGCTCGAAGGGGACGGCCGGGGGCCCGGGCGAGGCCAAAGGGTAGGGGAAGTTACACTGGCGTCGAACCTGCCGCCTAATACCCCGAGGCTTTATTAACCTGGGTCAGCGAGGTGAGATCGACAATGTAATTGTACCCGTGCGGCTCAAGTCCTGCGGTGCCCTGTCGGGCCTGGTAGCTGTGCTCCAAAAGAATTGAGGTTCGGGTCTCATACGGAGTCCATCCTCCCTCATCATTAATCCACTCCCAAAGAACTCCACTGCCAAGCCCGGAGGACTGAGGCAAACAGGGAGCAACGGACAGAACGTGTCTTTCCTGAGGGCAAAAGAGATTATCGTCGCTAAATAATCACACCAACACACACCTTTTTATACCAGATACCTTCAGTGTCTTCATTTAAACCAATAACGACCGCAGGATATGTAAACATAACCATGACCCCCATCAAGTCAAGGATCTAACCGTCCATTGTTCCGGACAATAACAGGTCCTCGTCTTTAATCTAGTTTCAGACGTTAAGAATGACTTCAATAACAGTTAAACTGACTAATCTATTTAAGATATTCAAGTATTAGAAAAAAACGTAGGATCCTCGGGCTAATGCTAAGCTGCAGTTAGCTTGGCCAAATACCATTATGGTTTCGAGTGATAAACTGGATATATGTCAAAATTAATATGGCACACTCACCTGTGTCCTGCCTTAACTGCTTCAAGCTTCGTATGTCAATGATATAAGGTAACAAGGTTGGATCCGATTGTCCGAGGTGTATGCTCGTCGAGCCGGATCCCCCTCCTCTGTGGCCCCGCGGTGCCAGACATTGCTCGATATAAGTGCTCACTTGGCCGCTGTATGGCGCCAGTAGCCCAAATCGTCCTGCCACACTCCCACACCGCAATCATGGGCTGAGGACTGTCCCACGGATCCGGACTGCGTCGCTGACACCGACGGCCCATTTCTAGACCCGTTTTATCCGCGCACAGGAGCCAGACACAAATCGCCATGTTCACCCAAGCTAAAGGCTCCAGCTAACAACAACAACCTGCCCGGATAGCTCGCCTCTAACGATTGAAACTGCGACGAAGCAAAGAACGCCTGCGAGCTATGCTAGCTTGGCTCGATAAATAATCTCATTTTATAAGTTGTCGGCAAGGTTTTAGACGTTAGAGAACGGCGATAGACCCAAACAAGTACTTATGTACATGTTGACAAAGCTCCTGGGTTAATTTAGCTTAGCACAAACAAGTATGGCGAAACGGCTAACGTTTCTTCCTCCTCCGCGATACTTTCAGGGACTACCAGGGAAAGCAGTAATTTCCGTCTGTTTTGCACGACGACACGATAACGCATACCGATAAGCTTTGAAGCCTAATATCAATATGGGCTGCGGCGCAAGTGAAAACGCCTAACAAAAAAATATAGTTAATTTCAGACAAAAATAAATAGGCTGTCAATCCATTTGGCTATTATTTCTCCTTTATTTCAACGTAGGCGATACAAATTTACTTCATTAATTACTGTGTGTCCCCTGAAGGTCCTCATTCTCCTTTACGTTTTTATTTTCCAGCTGCTCTACAGGTCACTTTCAATACCCATTTACCGCCACCTATCGGGAATTATACAATATTACAGGCAACTCCAAAAAACTAAATAAGTTTTATTATTTATTCTCACTGCTGTGAAGTAAACATAGCAAACAACTAAATTGCATTCTGCCCACAAAAGCTACCACCCCTGAGGTTATATAATATAAAACAAATAACAGTTGTACTCTGATCTCTGCCCCAAATTGCTGCCCAAAAGAACAGTGAGGAAAGGAAATACTTGTTTTTTCTGGACAGGAGTTTATTACTATAGAAGTGCAGAGCTGTGACACCAGCCAACTCCCATAGGAAGCTGAAACCCCTCCATAATTTCTAATTTCTGGCATGTAATCAATAACCTGATGCTATGGTGTCTCAAAATGACCAGGGTAATAAAGAGAGTAAAAGGAGCATCTTTTTTGCAGTAAATTACGTAATATAATTTAGTCACACTCTTGAAATATATATATGTATATATACACACCAGTTCACTTGGAACTTGTCTCTAGAAAATTCTTTATGCAATCTTAATTTTTGACATTATTCTACCTTCAACCCAATCAATTGTATGACCTCCACCAAGGAGGTTGACAGCTCACCGTTCTGTGACTGAACATTTGACAGTTAAACTTACACAGCAAGACCAGGACACATCGTAAACCCGTGTTCAGCACTCAAAGCAACACCTTCTCCTCTCATGTTCAAAATGATCCTCCAATTCTCTAATCTTATTTCATCACACTTGAAAAGTGCTTTTTCCCTCTGCCATACAAACTGTTTTACGAACTGCTTCCTGTAAACATGAAAATTCGATGACTCTGGTAATCAAACGGCACGTTTTCCTCGTTTGCCTCCGAAATAACTGAGTTGAGGAATTTCAACAGCGAACTGACGAAGACTGCTGGCTGGAGGTCACGCTCCGATAAGAGGAGGTTGCCGAGTGTCAGTGAGGAGAGAGGAAGCGAAAGAGGAGCTGGCTGGAGGACCTGAAAAAGCAATGGGAGGAGACCACCGAGCGTAAGAGGTGAGAGAAACAGCTGCAGACTCAGGTGCCATCAGAACCAGGTGCCATCAGAACCAGGTGCCATCAGAACCAGGCAGCAACGCTGTGCTTGACAAAACATGTTTTCGATGTGCCGCCAGCTGGAGGACCACGAGCTCTGGGCCTCGCACTCTGACTCGATGTACAGAAAGCCTCCCGCAGCTCCAACAGCTCTGACAGCTCCTCCTCCTTCAATGGTAAAGGTGTGTGCAGCGCGAGGGGGAGTCCACATCCAGGCGTCTCTCCTCTCGGAGTGGGGAGGAGAGGGTGACATAGGCGCCGCTGGAGATACACCCTCTGGGCAACCAAGAAGAACTATTTACTGGGGGATCATGAAAGAGGGGGGGGAAAACTCTTTTCATGGCTCTGAATTCAAAATCCTTCGTTTCCTGTTCTGTTTATCCATGGGAGGTCCACGATTTTCATCTGGGACCCGGTTAGAGGTCCTGTCGGAGGAAAGTTCTCAGACAGTTGGAGCAGCGGGGTGAGAGGACACAGAGAAAACACGTTTTTTTGGTTAAAGACTTCCAGGGCGTTTCATGATTCCTCAGGCGATGAAGAAGAAGAGGGAGGAGGGGCAGGAGCGGAGAGCGTCTCACGAGCTGAAAAAAACCTTCAGGAGAGACAGGTCGGGGGAACAAACCTCCTGTTGGGGACACATTTACATCTGACCTGTTTATATTTAGAATAGGGCAATATGCAAATTTAGCAGTTACATCACACGTTGCTCAGTCCTGCTGCACCTGTGCACTAAATAACTTTAAACATCTGCCCTTCAGGCACACCAAGACGTGCAGCCAAGCAACACCCCACGCTGACGACAACCCCGTCTCTGTCAGAGGGCGACATCGCTTCCTTAACAAGAGGTCTTCCGCTGCCCGTCTGCCGAGGTCGGTACCGTTAATCTGGGCTCGACGGTGCTCCGAGGGGTTCGGGTTCTAGCTCCTCTCGGATGCGCTTGGTTGTTACCCCCATCCCGCTCCTGAATAATTTGAAGAAAAGCTCTTTTTTTTCTTATTGGCAGGTCACCTACAGAAGCCAATGTTTTCCCACCTGCTGCAGGAGCTTAATCGGTGTAAATCCTGCATCCTGAGGTGGACCAAAAGGAGCATCAGTGCCGCCGAATGTCCATGCTGCGAATCGAAAGGACACGCTATACCAAGTGACCGGACTCTACGAGGCGCTGCTGGCGCTGGAAAGTTGTTCTTTTAGCACGTTGCTTCCCTCAAACAGCCAGATGTGGGATTTGGCCCCCGTCTAGCGGCGGGAATGGGTACTGCAACCACCGGAGGTTTAAACATTCGCTCTGGAATTTAATGTCGTAGTTCTACACTGCAGAAATGATTTATTTTAACTGGCAAGTTATGAAAGTCGTTCCTCGGAAAAGTTCCCTAAATGAGCTTTGGAATGTGGTCCAAGGTCCGCTGATACTGTTGAGCTAACGAGACGCTCCACAGGAGACGCTGCAGAAGCGCAGGACAATCTCATTAACCTGCGGCTTGGAGCCATCGGGACCTGTCAAAGATCCCGTTCTTCATGCTCATTATTCCAGAACTGCCTGCTGGGAGCAGAACCTGCAGCCTCGAGCAAGGACTCATCCCAAGTCAGCAGGCCGGCCTCCAAACCAGGAAAATAAAACAGTTTCGTCTGAGAAAACAACCCGAAGCATTCCCAGAAGCCTGAGGGTCCAGAGGTCACCTATGAGTCCCCCCCCCCACCCCCAATGCTGGCTGTAACAGTTTAGAGCAGAGGTGTCTAGACCCAGTCCCCGAGGGCCCCAATCCATCCGGGTGTTTCTGTTGTATCCGGCTTTCCTTGGTGAAAGTGTTTGTCTACCAGGAACAGTCCGAGGAAACAGCCTTGTATTGCAGCAAAGCGAAGAAAAAAACACACCCCCCGGTCTTATTTTAGCGAAGCAAATATGATGCAACAATAAAGCAAACAAGCGCCTTTACAGCCGAGCCGTCACCATCGAGCCGTCCACAAGCACACACACCGGCGTTTTTGGCAGCTTCCCGTTCGTCAGCTCGTGTCTGATTTGCTCCTCTCAATATTTGATCCAGATGCTCGGCAGCGGTGTTGTGATCCGCGCTCGTCTGCATTTTCACAACGTTGACATCTTTGGAGACACTAATGTCGCCGCGGTGTTGGCCCCGGAGCAACGACGGGAACTCGCAGCTACACAGCTGTTCCTGATGGAGCCCACCTGATCCAAAACCAGCTCCCGTTACATTTTTAGTGCATTCGTTCCAAAAAGGTCCATTTCCCGGTTCATCAGGAACAACCGGTGTCCTCCAATGTTTACATGCTAAAATGAAACGACATCTAGTGGTTGTCCAGGTGATTAATTCCACCTCGCGACTTTCCCGGTGCTACTGACTCCATCTCAGTGGTTTTGATGGTGGATCGGTGCAGATCTGGAGCAGATGTTGAGAGCGGGCCCGGCCACATGTTCCTGCAACAAACACCTCACTGCTAATTACATTTTTAATTGTCTCCATTTTAGCACGAGGCTCTTCTTCATGCAGCCACAACACCTCCAATGCCGCAAACATCAACAGCTGCCCGCCGTCCGCCGGCAGATTTCCGCCACAGGGGGCAGACGAACAGCCGGTAAACTTGTTTTTCATTTGGAGGAATTACCGACAACCCACGTTGCACCTCAGGCTGCAGCAACTCTGAGAACCTTGTTGCTGCCGGAGCTGCAGAACTTTATTAAAGGCCACTTATCAAGCAGTGGCTCCGGTGTTGGGTCACTCCACTGAGCCAGACTGAAAATCCACAGCAGATGTTGGTTGACCGTGGCAACGGGATCAATAACAGTTTACACCAGATTTTCCCATTTCTGAAGCATTAAAGCGAGAAAGAAAACAGCAGCTGGAGCTCAGCGGGCTCAGATGTTTTAAACGATTTCGAATAAAAGACTTTAAACGAGTCCTGATGTCTCAGCTATGAGCAGGACTTCTTCTGGAGGACTGAACATTCAGAAAGCAGATGGTCCCTGAACCTTCAAAAAAAATCAAAGCTTTCCAGGCAGCTTCATAAACAGCCCTGTTGGTCTTTTGAGGTCCTTAAGCATGTTTATCTGATCCTCTGATGATTCCACAGCATCATCATCTCCATGGAAACAAGACTTTTTCATGGTTCTCCTGTTGGTGTGCAGCTGGTTCCCGTGTCTCGCCAACACCGAAGGACCCGTGAAGGCCCAACAACCTGCAATCCCAGAATGCCTTGCTTTTATAAAAGTTGAGATGGCATCATCGTCGTCGGCTTCCTCATCGGCATCAGGACAGAAACCAGAATGTCACTTTTTACTACCACCAGGTGGCGATAGTCTTCTTTGGTTTTTACTTTGAAGGCGGCTCAATTCAATTTGAATTTCAACAATTTTGTGTTTGTCTAATAATAACAATCTTTATATTTGCCTGTTTGTCATGTGCGTGGTTGTCCAGTAGGGGGTGATATGAATGAAAGGGGGAGGAGGGATAATGGAGGACTACAAATGCATTTGAACCTGAAGAACAGAGCAGGTCATGACCTGCGTTGTGGAACCCTCCAAGGCTTCTCAAGAAGTTATGACCACAATGAATCGTGGCATAGAAACATCCACCTGCTGGGCTCCCATAGGTCACCAGTGTGACAGACCCAGTGTGACCGCGGGCTCACGCTGAGATACAAGTCAGTAAGCGTCAGTCAGTCAGAGCCCATGCTGCGCCCAATGCTTGAAATCCTTTCTTCTTTTAAAGAACCATCCGTCCAGCGAGGAGCCGCTGCGGCATGTGTGGAAATACAACTGTGAGGCTAAACTCAACTGGTACCATCAGGAGCCGAGACGGGTCAGATGTTCAGACTATTCAGGACTGAGTAAACAGCCTCGTCGCATAACAGCAGTAATCTGATTACGGGGAGTCAGCTCACTTATTAATTAACGACAACGGCGGTGGATTAGGACGCAGAGCTCTGCTTGTTTTCTGATGATGTGCAATTACAGACGGGTTGAATTCTCAGAGGAAGTGAACACACGCACGCGTAAATGTCAGAGATTAGTACCAGTCAGGCCCGTTTGCTCGCCAGGATCAGGTCCCATCATCGCCTTTTGTTTAGTGGTTGTGGCAGATTAAAGGTCAAATTCGTATCTTTTTGATTTCAGTGTTTGACCCTTCTGTTCTTCCGTACTCAGGAGCAGAGGAGTAGTGATTGATCAGGACTAAACCACCCAAACCAGCCTGTCAGGTGAACTGGTCACTAGCTGGGGGGTCCGCCCGCTGATGAGGAGGTAAACCTCACACGTGATTTCAGTTTTTTGGCCCGTGATGCCTTGCTGAATGTGTGTCAAGTTTACCACTGGCAGTAGAGACTGCACCGGAAGTGTAATGTGAAACAATAAAATCACAAAATCGCAATTTGCTGCTAAAATTCAGTTTCAACGTGTGAACCACTGAGTTCACCTTAAATTTAAATGGTCCATTTAATGAAGTAGACTGTTGGAGACAATACACTCCAGCAGCCTTTCCTTTCAGTGTTTCTCTGAAATGATTCCTGTATCGTTATCGAATTATTCCTGTTCATTTATATTCTATTTTTAATTTATTCTATTTTACTCTATTTTTATTTGTATTATTTTTAATTTTTAAACAGTGCTGTACGTTTCTTTGGGGAGATGCTAATTTCCCTAATGGACACCCCCTAAAGGGATCAATAAAGTACCCTGATTCTGATTCTGATCAGAAAATAAAAACTTTCAAATACATGCATCATTTCTTATAACAATTATGTATCATGTGTACTTTCTGTGCAATGTTAAAGGAAGTTTAACAAACTAACAAAAAGGTAATGCAGGATTTGAAAAAGGTCCTTTATGTGAAAGCAAAACGGGCATTTAAATTGTAAATTATTCTCCCATCTGTGAAGTTGATGCGACACTTTTTAAAATCAGTTATATTTTTAATAAGCTCTATAAATGAATCTTTTTCTTGTCTTTTTTCAAAAAACAAACTGACAGAAGAAAATAGAAGTGTAAATTGAAATGTGTGCAAAAATGAGCGTGGTCGTTGAGCGCCGATCTTCCCTTCCGAAAACCTGCTGCGTTGTTTTATTTTGAAAGCCGATACCGGAAGCGCGTTATTACTTTTGCGGGGGGTCTTTACGCGCGTGAGCAACGGTTCCGTACCTTGGAGGTGAGCGGAGTTAAAAATCGGACCGAGACAGTCGCGTCGAGCTCGGATGGCGGCACGCGCTCTGGTGCGGTGAAATCTGCGGGAGGAAAACGCACCAGTGAAGAGTTGCCGCGACTTGGCTGCGTTTCGGACTGAGCCAAACCGGACCGACGACGCCGCTCTGGCTCCGAGAATCGAACAGCCTCATAAAGTGACGGAGTTTGCTTCTTTTTCAAGGATTTCGACTCTGCTGCTTTTTTTCGCAACTGTCGCCTGACGCGGCGGAAGAAGAAGTCCACAAAACCGGGATTCGGTCTGTCTGTGCAGCCCGCCCGGACCTTTCTGCCTCCTTGACGGTTAGATCGTTTACGTCTCAGAATCAATTCTTTCCAATCTGGTTTGCGGATTTTGAAAAGCCCAGAGAAGTCGCTGGCAGCTGACGCGGCGCGGACGCATCTTCACCTCATTTTGCGCAAAGACTTGGTTATTTAAAAAGAAGAAAGAAGAAAGAAAAAAGAAAACCCAAGAATGACTAATCACGCAGTGGAATTGCGCTGTTCTCCTGCCCTCCTCGCCTCAGCCTCCTAGTCTAGCCCGTGTTTTTATGGATCTCGGCACGCAGGAGGCGTCTGCAGCCAAGGCGCGCGTCATCCTCCCGCTGATACCCGGCGATTTATGATTTTTGCGGGGCGTTTGCGGGGGTTCGCGCAGGGACTTGCTTTCAGGAGCACCGCGCTTCGGGATACTTGGAAGTTTGGTCTCCCATGTGGACGGAAACGCCGTCGTTGAGCTCGAGAAGACGCGGTTCGGCTGCGCTTCCCTGACAGACCCGCCGTCAGAAATCTCACCTTCAGCCGCCTGAGGTCCGAAACTGCAGCAACAGCGCGCGGAGCTCCGCAGCCTGATCCATTCAGCACCGGCAACTGGGACAACTGGGATTTACCGTCTGGGAATTCTACCATGTCAGGTGTACGGGACTGCAGATGGACTCTCCTCATCTGTGTGGCGGCGCTTTCATATGGTGAGTGCCCCCCCATACACACACACACACACACACACACACACCGATTCTTTTAACATGTGTCTAATAAAAGTGGTAAAAAACCTCTGTGTATCTGATGGTATTGTTGAGTCTAGATGGCCCCGCTGGTTCTCTTGGTACTGACTGGGCCCTTTACCTTCTGCTCTCCTCCCTCATTTTAAATAACAAACCTCAGAACCTTAAATTTCCCCAAACATTGACGTTCAGACTTACGTTACCAGAACTTACCACCCCTGCTGGTTGGACCCCGCAGGGGTGGTAAAATCCTCCAGGTTTGGACCCCATAGATGCACTTTTTTCTCTTTGGTTCTGGTTTTGGTGTTTGGGGGTCAAACAGTAGCATCGCGGTACCGTCGGTACCGTGTGTGTGTGTGTGTGTGTGTGTGTTGGGGCGATGTTGATTTGCTGACATGTCCCAGTGATCTACTTGGACGTGGAAACGTTGATCCTCCTCAGATTTCAGACCACCTCGCAGTGATGCTGCGGCAGCAGAGTTTGGGGGGGGCAACTCGGCCCTCAGCTGGTCCAGATTTTGGGGATGTGTGTGTGTGGGGGGGGGGGGGGTTCTGTATCTCTGCCTTCGTGAAGCCTCCTCTGCTTCCTCTCTCTCCTCTTCCTCCTCTCTCCTCCTCTTTGCTCAAGTCTCGTTTCAGTTTCATTACCGCACAAAAGGAACGCCTACGTGCGCGCTGAAGAATATTCCCTCCCTCGATGGCGGCCGACAAAAACCTGGCAGCCCACACAGATCCTGCTGTAGCGTCTGTGGTCAGCGCTGCTCAGGGGCTTGGTTCCCCCCCCGCACACACAACCACCGCAGATTTGGCGCTCTGCCGGACGCTATGGAGGATGGATTTCAGCACTTGACCTCTCAGACCTCAGGGTTCTAAACACAGAAGCCGGGGTGTGTGTGTGTGTGTGTGTGTGTGTGTCTGCGCGGGGGGGGGGATCCAAGGCCCCGAGCAGTGCAGACCACAGGCGCTACAGCAGGATCTTGATTTTATAGGAATTGGTTTTTTCGAAGCCTCGACAGGAATTTCTGTTGCCGTTTCTGGAGTTTTCCTCCCTTTTATATAGTAACGACCCAAAGTCGGGTCCAACAGAACCTTTGCTGGAACCATCAGGTTCCAACAAGCGCCTGAATCAGAATCCCTCCACCAGGGGGAGGTTACCGTGACGATGGCGGAGGGTGCCGCCGCAGGATCTGTAGCGGCGCTGCTTAAACACGCTCAATAATTTCTTTCCAACCACTTCCTGACCCCCCCCAGGATAAACTGTGAGTCTCTGACAGTGGAAAAATTCATCACTTTTCAGAGCGTCTTTAGAGACGAATCCCCAGGTGTGAAAAAGCAATATCGTGCATTTTAAAGAGCGCTCTGGGTGAAATCATTTTTATTATTACACCTTTTTCCTCCTCGGCTTAAAACCTGAATGCTTCGGCGTCTCCTGCAAACAGAACAGGGCCCCGGCTCCGTTACTCTAATCCTGCCCAACGCCTGGTTCTGAAATCAACGGGCTCGTTTACCGGCAGCGGGTTTCCTCAGAGGAGGGGTGGAGGGGCCAAAAGGGAAGGCTTCTGCCTGGAACAGCTGGAGAGCGAACCAGAAATATTGGCCCCCAGCATTGAGCCAGTGCACCGCCACACACCCACCTGAAGGGGGCGCCTCGGGCAGATTGAGTCAGAATTTCCGACATTTGTTCGTAAAGTTCTGGTTTTATTGCTGCTTTTTAACCGTCGCCCAAAGTTGCATAAACCCTCCAGCTCGTACTCGAGGGTCTGCCGGAGGCGATGGCCCCCCGCCCTGTCGGGGGTCTTTCGGTGGCAGCGTTCCCAGCGCCGCCGCCCCCCCCCCCTTTTCCAAGCGGACAAAGCGGCAGTGTGACGCGGCAGCTCTCATGTTTCCAGCCTAATTGATTTACATGTGGTGAAATGAAGCCGCTGCTGCGTCTGAACCGCTTCTCTGTCCCGTCTGCTGCGTCGCTACAGACGCGATAACACGACTGCAAATGAGCCGTCTTGTTTCATGTCGCTGCCGTCGGGAGCCGGCGCCGTCGTGGGCGCACCTGCTACTGCGGTGCCGGTTTGTTTCTGTTTAATTTGAGGCCGAGCTGTTCTGTCCACATCAGAAGACCGAAGCTGTTTGTGGTCCAGCTCCCTGTTGTTCTTCAAACGTTCCTTGATGGAACCGAGGCCAAATGCAGGCTGCCTCCTGGAAACGGGAGGCGTTGCGTTCAGGTGCCTTCACAGAACCTTTGGTGTGATGATTGAGGCCCGTCGGGGCCGGTGACGCTGCTCTGACCCTTTCCAGGTTTGGCTTTTAGCTGAATTTCAGCATTTGGACCAGGACAACTCGAATTTACTGGTCAGAACAGACCCAGGTTCCTGTTTTCCATCTGCGTTCTTTTAAAAAAATGTTAATTAACAAAAACACTGACATAAAAGCGGAGGATTGTCAGTAAGTCAATGATTATTGAAATGGTGATGTGTTCATGAAAACTCTGAATTCCTAAATGCTGAGATTTTAGCTGGTGTTTTGGTGTTTTGATTCAACTCGCATGTGGAAAACGACCAGAACAGTGTGGGGTCCCAAGGACCAGTGGAGTAACCCATCTGTTGCCATGACAACACAATGGTTTGCTGTGTCATTTTGGAGAAATGTTTGGGTTTTCTTCGTATAATTAAGCCCATTGAAGCTCCGTTCAGTAAAAAGTACATTCAGAGGTTTAATTCATATAATTACCGTACGGGAAGAATATGTTGAATGAGCTTTAATTGTGTGATTATAGAGGGTTTTTTTTTTAATTTTACATCAGCTAAAACACAAATGTGAGATGAAATCCACCATTTTCTGAATAAAGGTGCAGTTTTACAGTGAAGTTTGAGTTAAAGCTTCTGGAAACTGTTTCCAGAAGCGGCTCAACTCAAAAGGGCCTTTTGGTGCCTTTATTTATGAGTTCTGGATTATAAATCCCTGGACTGAATAAACTGCAGGACTCCCGACAAATTGGATACAAACAAGTATCACCGTTGGGAATGGGATCGTTATGACGACCTGGAAATCCTTCAGTGCGGCAGATTCCAGCATCGGAATAAAACAAACAAAAAATAAAACATTAAAATGGGTCTCGGATGGCCGGAGTTCTGTGGAAAATAAGAGTACAGGATGATTCTGTGTCTTGGTTACTGTTGGTTTCCGTTATATTTGAGTGTTTTTACGCCTTTTGGTGCATTGTGGGTAATAAAGGCAGGTGTGAGATGAGCGACAGGGCGCCTTCACAAAAGCTGGGATGTGGTTTTTAGTTGTTGCCGCGTCGGTTGGGTTTTATGGAACGCCGTTGTACCGCTTGTGTCGGTCATGCAGGTGAGGTCACCGTGTGACGCACGCTTTAATCCGGGTGGTCATGAAACGGCGAGATATCTGTGTCTTAATGAGAGGTCGGGCCTGATGCGCCCTGGGAAAATGAGACGTCTCCCTGGAGGTGACCTTCTTAATTCCCCCAAGAGGACCACACGGAATACCAAGCAGACGGGAGGAGATGGTGGCGTGTCCACACACAAGACACCGTGTACACCTGCGGGGGGGGGGGGGGGGGGGGGGCGGGCGACCTCTTGACCTGCTGCATTTCGAAACGTTTTATTTTGAAAATACTGGCTGGCTCCACTTGGCTGTTCTTTGCCAGCAGGTGTTTGTTCTCTTGGTTTCTGGTTCAGTTGTGATCAGGTGTGTGGGGTCAGGTGATCTGGGGACTAACCCCAACCACAGAACTGGAGACTCTTGGGGGGGTTGAACCCAGAACCTGCTAGCCTGCAGGAGCCTGAGCTCCTCTGGTCTCGCCTCAGCTGTGAGGTTTTATTTTTCCCGACCTTATTTCCATGAAGCGCGAGCGCTAATAATCTGAGTCTTTGATTCCTCGCACACGTCCAGGTCGAACAAATCAGCCAGGCAGGTCTCCGCAGATCGTTGGCTCCCATATGAAAGCTTTGTCTGCCATCAGCGCCGAGGAACTTGGAATAGAAGCAGATCTTTTTGCTTTCGGCACTGTTGCCTACAACAAACACACCCAGTCAAGTCCCGGTGCTCCCAGATCTGTGGGACTCAGACACAACTGCACCAGTCTGGCAGCTCGTCTGCAGACGAGCCAGTGATTAATTCTCTCTCCCTACAACATTGTTTTCAGCTGAGGGATTCTTTTATTTATTTCTATCTATCTATCTGTGTGTGTGTGTGTGTGTGTGTGTGTTCTCCACATGGCAGACGTAGAAGAGCATTCATTTGTAGATTGGTCCCGGTGTCACGTCCAGTTGTGTCGGTCCTTCTGTACGTCTCTGCGGGTGGGGGGGGCAAGAGCCTGCAAACACTAAATCTACTGTTGTTTCAGGAGCAGTGGGCGAATTTCATCAACTCACTCGATAATTAATAATCTACGTAAATTGATTTTTTTGGTTTCCGCTGTCTGTTTCCTGGGAAACCATCAAAAAAAAAACAAAAAAAAAACGGTTGTCAAACGATCGATTACAAGCTCTAATTAAATTAGATCGCCCTGTAATTAAGTTGGGCGCGTGCTTCCTGTCATCGCTGTCCTGTCAAAATAACGTTTTTTCTGGCTCTTAATAATTCATCCATGCGAGACCTCAGCGTCTCGCCGCTCCTCCTCCACGTAAACACTGTTGTGGCAACATCTTTCTCACACATGTGATTAAGGGTGAACGCACAAACCCACGACGGCTGCTGCCTTTACTGTCGCTTGCTAACTACCAGGTTGCTCGCTATTAGCTAACGAGGCGGCGGTTAGCCGCGCGTCCAGGCCGAACGCTCAAAAACGCGCCTGGGTTATTTAAGAAATGAACGGCAGGAGGGACGAGCCAACACCCCGGCCCATTACTCATGCACTTTGGAAGATTATATCGACTGCCAGACAGAAGCAACTTGAATTGATGAAAGAGGTTGTTCAAGGTCGGGGCTGCAGTTGCGCAACTGGCTTTCATGACGCCCTGCAGGTTCATTCTGGATTTCAGTGAAGTTAGCCTGAAAGCAGGACCAGCACGAGGAACGTCCCTGCAAGCATCCTGTCCCCCCACTGACTAAAAACGTCCTGAATTCATCCTTCCTTTTGTGTACGGAAATAATTTTCTTGAGTGAAAATGTGGTTTTTTTGGAAGGAAAAAACAAAGAAATCCAAAAGAAAACGTTAAAGCGACACCGCTGAAAACAGTTTAGATTATTTTTAGGTTTATTTGTCTTCAAAATAATCCTGAATGGGATCAATATTGCTGTCTGGGATGAGTGGGCACGTTTGCTGTTGAATCTTACGTGCATTGATTTTAACGGTGGGGGGGGGGACACGATGCTTTACGAGGCCACCGCAGCATCGACCGCGCTGCTTCTACCCGACTTTACTGATCCCATATTACTGTTTGATATTGTCGCTGTCGTCGTTGGCAACCTGATATCATCGACAAACAACGCCCACCCCCCCCACACCAGCCTGAGGACCTAATCTGAACCGCGTCAAAGGCAACTTCATCTTCCTGTGAAATCACAACTAATTAAATTTCCAATTAAACGGCGGAACATTAACCCAGTTTTCGTGGCACCGACTCTCTGAGGGAGGAAGAGTTCTCCAGAATCGTTCTTTAGTCGTCACATGCAGACGGAGAACCTGCAGATCTGCGAGCAGCCTGGTCCACGCTGGCTTCCAGCTCGCTCACATGTGGGGGTGCCGCGGGACCTCGGGCCTCTTCCTGTTTCTTGTGTCACAAATGCAAAGACACGAGCACATAAAGGTGCAGCTGGTGAATGGCGACCTCCTCGATGAGTGGGCGACCTCCTAAAAGCGTAATTGGCCCAATCTTGGCTCCTTTCAGCTAAAAATAAAACAACAATATGCCGTTTTTGCAACCGAGCAGGTTGAAAAACAAAAAAAAATGTTGCTGCGCTGCGGCAGAATTAAGAGTTCTGGCCTTACGAGACCGCGTGCTCTATGAAAACATCATTTTTTTCCCTACCCCAGGGCCGACTGTCAGTTTGAGGAATGCCCGGTAAAATCAATTCTTTTATTAGGTTACATGGGAGAAAAGGGATCCCTGGCTGCTATTATGGCCCCCGCTATGCCGTATTAGTTCAAAAAGACACTCATAATTTCCCCATGAAGTCTATGAAACGGGATTTAATCCACATAAAGCCAAAGTAGAGCCCCCCCCCCCCCCCCCGGCGCCCTGTTCTGGGCCGGACCACCGTCTCATTTGCTGCAGGATCCGGTAAAAGGCTGTTTCCAAAACCACCCCCTATACCCTACATAGTGCACTCAATAGTGTGGATACCATTTTGAAATAATGTCCAAGATGTTAGTGAGCATCGCTGTACCCTATGTAGTGCACTCAATGTATCCCACAATGCACTGCAAAAAGTAGTGCACAACCGATGCACCCTAACTCGGAAAATATATCCCATCAGCCTTTACGGTATCATGTGACAATCTATCAATGTAAACAAGGAGCGATGACTTACAAATGTATGTATTGTCTGCTGTTTGTTTCACATTTCATACTAAGCGTCAAATTCTTTCACTTTAGCCGTAAATGACGCCGTTGTTCGGATACTAACTTTAAATTGAGTGCGCTACGTAGTTCACTCAATCCATGTCCCCCATGTAGTGAGTAGTGAATAGGGAACAAGTGTGTGGTTTCGGAAACAGCCAAAGTCTTCCACTCAGAAAAAGGTGTCGCGCTTAAATGAGTCCTCCGCCTGTGCTGTTAAATGTGAGAACACCCACTTTCCCACCAGGGTCCCAGGTGAATGCGTTCTTTGGCATTATGAGCGTCGTAGAGGCTGACCTGATCCTGTGGAACCACAGTGGCGGGGTGCCTTGAGTGGTTTGTGTTGTTGTTGGGGGGGCTGACTCCAGTTTGCTCCGCCTCCGTCTGTCCGCTTCGTCTGGCGTCCGTCTGTCGGAGGCGCCTGTTGGCGGTGCTGACTGGCTGGCATATGTTTGTATGCGAGCATCCTAAAATCTCTTTATTTGCCTCAGAACTGAGGACAAATTTTCTTCTTCACTGTTCTCCAAACACGGCGGTTGTTTTCGGCGGTGCGTGCGCACTCGCTTCCTCTGATGTCTGTTTAAAAGACGAATCTGCTCCAGGCGGCGCTTCGTAATTAATGGCCGCCACAGTGTAAACGTCGTTTGGGTGGGGGGGGGGAGAGGGTTGAAGTGGGTGGAGATGACACGAGCCTGCAGGGGGCGCCACTGCGGAGCCTGGACAGCACTAACCTGTCACCTGCTGTACCTGCGGTGCCATAACGGCGTTGCCCTTCTTCATTGCCCGCTCAACGTTTCTTATTCATTCATTTGTTCAAGAGCGGCAACATTAACGTGAGCAGAAACGTCCCCGGCCTGACGAGTTTGCCAGACAGTCTTTATTTTTGTGTGTGTGTGTGTGTGTGTGTGTGGGGGGGGGGGTTTAATGCCTGGTGGCAACCAGAAAGTGCGTTTTGAAAACGAGGGTTACAGGGAAGCAATTTAGAAACTGATTGTTTTGTTATTCAGCCATTACAAAAATCTGCTTTATTGCCACTTAAAGCAAACACGTTTTATTTACAGTTTAATCATGTTTAAAAGAATCCTGTCAGGAGAATAAATGTGTTGCTCACAACCTTCCGTTTCCACATTAGAGGAATGTCTTGGACCGCCGTCTGCTTGTCGGATAATAGAAATTTCCACTTCAGACTCCAGCGGCGCCGTTGCTAAGAGATGATCGTCCCGTTATAGTTGAGCTGCGCTGGTCAGAGTCTGATGGCGGCGACAAGCCCCGCCCCCTCGGGAAATCAAACCGGCCCAAACAGGAAGATGATTTCCACCTCGGCGTGACATTCAGCTGAGCCCAGGAAGTAGTTTACACCAGGACGGCTGCTGAGGGTGAAACGACAAGCCCGACGAGAAGAAGCGGTGGCTCGAGGATGGAAATATCGTCCCTCGGTTAATTTAGTGAACCAGCAGACTTTTAAATATGGAGTTGTTGTTGCTGCTGCTGTTGCTATGGTGATGGCGGTGGTGGTGTTTCTCATCTTTTCCATGAGAAGCTCTTGAACTATCATTCTAAGATCAGAGTTCCCGTCCATGGTTGCCATGGCGCTCCCATGAGGGACACTCACACCTGTTGCCTTCGCTGAAGGTCAACTTAAGGTCACCTGAACATGATTCTTCTTCTTCTGTTGTTTTGATTGATCGCTGACGGCTCCGTTCCGCTCTTGTTGTACTTACACACTCTGGACCAGTAATGAGCTTGGTTTACAGCCTGCCCTGAACCCCCCATCCCCCCCATCCTGGAGGTTTTTGTGGACTTTCTGAAGATGGAGAGCAGAACTCCCAAGAGGAACGCCATCCAGGAGTAAACTGGAATCATCAAAATGGAGAATGAATCAAATGTTTGTCCCGTTGGACTGAAAAGTCCTTCAACATTGATCTGGACCAAAGCCGCCTCATCGGAAGCCAACAGCTCCCCCTAAACTACAGTTCAAACGGAGGCTTTTTGGCTGGAGGCGTGTCCCAGACAACAGACCCTCGCGGCCGGACTGGTATCCATCGGCCCGGTTTACCAGCGCTCCGAGTCTCTGCTGGAGTGTCTTTGTGCTCTGCAGCCGGGCGAAGCTTCCAGATGGGTCCTGGAGCCGCCGGCGGAGTTCCGGGACGTGACTTTGCCGGGAAGCTGGGGGGTCGCCGGCTGACGCCCGCTCGGCTCCTGCGTGACGGCTGATGGCAGGTTGTCACGTATCATCACTGTTCCTCTGCGGCGCGCAAACCGGAACTGCCCCAATCGGCTGAAACCGGAACCCCCTGGAACCTCGATCAAACAGTGGCGCCCCCGGTTTGAAGCTCCTCCCACCTGCGCGCGGGCACCTGGTCATCTGCGACGCTATCGGGCGTATTTCCTGCTAATTGCTGCAGCTGGGTTGGCGTTTGCCAGCTGTAATGACCTCCCACAGGTCTCATAATTCTCTGTGAAAATGCGTAATTGGATTTAAGTGCCAGCTTTAAGGCTTCTCCAAGATGCTACCTGAGGATTAAATTGAGGTTGAGGCTTTGAAGTGTTCCCTGATTTCAATTACCATTTTCATAATCGCTCGAATTCCCCCCCCCCGCTTTCATGTCGGCGCGCTGTTGACACACAACACTCAAACGCTCGGTGCCCACAAGTTGGACGAGTCTGCTCGGATTTCCGCGACTGGCGGTGCAGCAGCAGCGATGAGGCAGGTTCCTGGAGGGGGTGGGGGTCACAACAAATCTGCATCGATGGCTGAAGGCGGCATTCGAGGGCCTGTGAAGAATGTCAGGCGTGTTCTGACAATGACGGGAGGGGGGGGGGGGGTTCAGGGTCAGTCAGGGGGGAGGTAAACGTTTGATGGCTTGTGGAAAAATGTCTCCCGAGTGGAGGAATGGATTTATTCTTCTCTCCTGGTTCTTCAGCTGATGAAAATAATCCTGGAGATGTTTTAGTCCCTCCTCTGTATCCATGACAACTTGCTTCTCCAGACCCCCACCAAGGGCTGAAGTCTCGTCCAGTCCAGGTGACATTTCTTGTATTGACCTGTCTTTGTCTCCATGTCTGTCCCTGTCTCCTTATGTCCCACCCCTTCCTCTGTCCTGTCCTTGTCTCTTCTTCTCTCCTATTTCCGTCCCTCCCTCTGTCCCTCCCTCGTCTTCGTCCCACCTTGTGCTGCAGTAGTTCTGTGCGTCCTGTCCTCATCCATGTCCTCTATATTATATGTAATATTCCTATTTTTATCTGCCTGTTTACACTTTATTTAGATCCCGAACAGTTCTTGAGTGGGTGCGAGGCAGCAGAATCCTACAGGAGGGCCAACGTCCCCGTCCTGTCCCTCTTCACCTTCCTCTTTCTCAAACATGTGCGTTTGCGTCGCGTCCCGGCCCGTCCCGTCCCGAAAGTGACCAAATTCCCAGGCTGCATGTGACCGTGCGTCCAACAGCTGATCCACCGCGGCGCCATCTGGCTGTTAATCCAGCATAAATTGGTATTAGAGGGTTGAGTTTACACACCGCGGCTGTGAGCTCTGTTTAAAGATGCTTTTCACGGCGCTCCGCATTTAAAAGCTTGTTGCCGATGTTTAATCCAAAAGGCAACAGTTTGTTTTGGCTGCTATCTGCAGCACCTTCTTCCTGGGGTTCAGGGTCTTTTGGTTCAGGGTCGGGGTTCAGGGGTGGGATTCAGGGTCTTGGTTCAGGGTCGGGGTTCAGGTTCTTGGTTCAGGGTGTTGGTTCAGGGTCTTGGTTCAGGGTCGGGGTTCAGGGTCTTGGTTCAGGGTCGGGATTCAGGGTGTTGGTTCAGGGTCGGGGTTCAGGGTCTTGGTTCAGGGTCGGGATTCAGGGTCGGGGTTCAGGGGGCGGCGGTGCTTTCAGCACTTCAGTCGGTGGAGAGTGTTGACGTGTTTTAACTGTCTGTGTGGCGGCACCCGCGTCCACGACGCAGGGACTCTCTCACCGCCACTTCCTGTCGCTGTACATGATTATTATTAATTAATGTTGCTGTTTGGAAGTGCCCCAAGAGGCAGCAGCAGCGGCTCACGTGTCTGCAGGGAGGTTGGCGACTGTGTGACTTTGTTTCCGCAGTTTTGATTAAAAAAAGAAAGAAAGAAGCAGATCTCGGTCCAGCAGTCGGGATAATCTGGGATTGGTTGTTTTGTTTGCTGCTCTGCTGATTTTCAGAACTTGTTATTCTACAGAATCGTCCTGGAAATCGGAGAGTTTGAATGGAACAAAATAAAAGTCGGAATATCCGTTGAAAATCTCACGTTGTCGTTTTTTTCCCCCCTCATTCAGGATTCAGTCAAAACAAAATGTGGGATTCTTCCAGGTTCTCGTACACTTAACTAGGATTACAGCTAACAAGCTCGTAATTACAATCCTCTCCTGCGCTTGATAAGATGTTTGTGCCGCAGCTACTGACTCAGCTTGACCACCTTCCCGTCTGTCCTCGCCGCCGCCGCCGCGTCTCTTTATTCTGACGTAGTTTCTGGATTATTAAAAGTTGGGCAGCTCGCTGGTACCGGTCCAGTACTCGGTATCCGGTGCTATGTAGCGGCCAGGTACCGGTTGGCTCATCTGTGACCTACATGGCTCCTGTTGATGACACGAACTCCTCAATAGTTGCTGTGCGTCGCCGCCATAAACTGTAATCCACATTTAATCAGATTTTAATCCCGACCAGCTCGCCGTCTTCATTTAATGTAGGTCAGAAGTTTCGGCTCCTCTTTGTCAGGATGATTGTTTCCAGAGCGATGGCTCTGAGATCCACCAACATCCTGGACTTGTGTCCACTTAGTTTCTCCGGATGCTGAACTGGGGAGGGTTTGGCCTAGAAAGGTCAGAGGTCAGCACAGAAGGGCTCCAGGATCCTTGGGATCAACGCGACCATCCTGGGAATTTTGTGGCGTTTATAACACAGTCGAGCATAATTCCAACCCTCTGAATAAGTACATTAAAAAACCCTCATTAATTCATTATTCATTCAAACGACACCCCCCCAAAAATGAAAAACGTCAGCCTGGGAACATTTTTCTCACCACTTTGATGTTCGTTCACTAATGTTCCTGATGCGCTAATTTTATGAAATATCAGGACAGATAATTTCGGATATTATTTTTTTCGTCGTGCAGCTGTTGCTTACTTCGTTACAAAACAGCTAAATTAATTGGCGTCTATAATAAAAATATAAGCAAAACCATGTGCAATAAATTACACCAGCCCTCAAGAAACCGGTTCAATTAAAACTGAAATCACATTGAAATCACCTGGGCAGCCTGTGTTCCATTAGGTGCTTTAATTAGAAAAGTATTCACTGCGGCTTCTGGTGGGACCGATCGGGACTCCGACGGAGGCTCTGGCATTTAGCCGCCTCATTAACATTCACATCGACTCTGAAAACATAATATAGTCTCTTCCTGGTGAACATCATATCAGTTATTGGGTTTATGATGGGCTGTTGGCCGACACTAATGCAAAAGAACAAAATTTTAACCCTCCGTCGGCACGCTGACGATGTTGAAAGCCCCGTTGCCCCCTGGTGGTCGTTTGTTGAATAGCTCAGCATTTTTGGGGTGAGCACAAATGTGTACTTTAATCAGGGATTTTACCTCGGTGGAGGTTTGTGATGTGAGGTTTTATTTTTAATCTGGTAATTAATTAATTCTTTAAACCTGAAAGAGCCAAAGCATTGAAACATTTTAACAGCTTGTGACTTCAACACGAGATCAGATCGCCTCAGTGTTGTTTCTGCTGGCTGCTCGGCTCCAGCTCAGCCATTAATTATAATGAAAGGCAGCAGCTGCTCCAGTGTAACCAACTGGACCGACATCAAGATGGTCTAATGAGACCGTGCTGATGGCTGGACTGAGCATCTGAAGATGGTTTCAGTTTTGGGATCGATCACAGGAGGGTGGAAACATCTAAACGGTGGCTCCAGAATCACTTGAGTGCGGAGGTTCGTCTCGCGCTCCGCTGGGTTTAACTCCAGGTTTTCATCCTTTTGTAGAGGAAACAAAATGTCGGCTTCTCCACCTTCGTGTCAGCTATAGTTGGGGGTTGACTGTGATGCTAACTGTTGACTAAGAGTTGCTTCAGTGATTCACGTTTGATTTTTGGCTTTTCGTGTTGTTTGTTAGCTAATTGCACGAAATTCCTGCAAACGTGATCCTTTTAAGTTTGACCTTTGCTTTACAAACTTAAATATTCTAACTTGTTAATATTTTTATCGGCGTTATTAGTGTATTAACTCACTTCCATCAAACAGTAATGACGCGGATGGTGCGTTGTACCTTAGCATATTGTTAGCCGTTATGCTAAATCCTGCTGCACAGTTGTCTGTTCTTTTTATCGTTCACTGCAGCCTTTTGGTGCAGAAAACTGCTAACAGAAACATTCTAAAGGAAAGAATTTGTCTGCCAGACCCCTGCTGAGGAGCAGAGGTGAAGGAGCAAAGGTGTGTTTTTGTTTTTAGCTACATTAACAGTGAAAACTGCAGTTTCCTTTCAAAAAAGAAAAGAAAGCTCTGACATCCGGTGCTGATGTTGGTTTTGGTTCCAGCTCAGGTGCGTGTGGACATGAAGGTGAGAATATTTCCTGCCAAGGAACCTCATGACCTCTGAAAAATGAATGCTCGGTGTAATTCAGCTGTCTGGAGGCAGCGGCCGAATGAGGAATACAAATCAAACCCGCTTCCCCACAACAAGAAGCTGCTGTCTGACTCTTCTTCTGCTTCTTCTCTCTGGAATCCTCCGTCTCTCCTGCCCCCTCACCCTGCAGACAGCGCCTGTCCTAGATTCCAACCCCCCCCCCCCCCCCCCCCATCTTCTCGCCCTCTGTGACGTTCATCCACTCTTGTTGTTCCCACACTCCTCATGTATGATACGCTGTGGTGATGTGGTTAAATCCCCGTCAGGCTCTGCTCTGGGATTACAGCAGGAGCTCTGCTAATGAAACCCTGAACATTGGAGTAATTAGTCGAGGTTAATCATGGACTTTCCCTGCAACATATGCTCACAGAACATCTGCACAGATGTAAAGATTTCTCAAGGTTGCTTCGGTTGTTCTGCTCATTCACCTCTCGTGTCATTTTTTGGTGTTTTCCTGGATGAAACATCTGCACACGTGCACGCAGGCGTCAGCCACTCGAACGTCGCTGCAGGAAGTCGAGCTGTGATCCTGACCAGGATGAACCAACAGCAGGGGGCAGCGTAGCTGGCAGTTATGTTGATACGGAGCCTCGTAACCTCCCAATGTATGGGTTTATTTCTTCATTTTTTGTTGTTGCACAAATCGGGCTGGAGCTCAGCAATTTCTCAAAATCGGGAAGGTGTGCTGGAACCCCAGGAGTGGTTCTCTCTATTCAGGACCAAAATAGAGAGAAATTGCAGCCATTTCCTGCAAACACTTTTGGCAACACAACAATTGACTGGAGGCAAAACGTTCCAGCTCTTCAAAACGAAACCCGCCGAGGCCTGAAGGCTGAGGCCAGAACAGCGAGAACCAGACGGGTTCTTTTTCTAAATCATGTCCCATTACTGATGAGAACATCTAAAGACTCGCTCGCCCTCCAAAGACCTCATATCTGCTGTGACAGGAGGGTTTTCACCACAAGGGGGAGCAGAACAAACCAGAAATCAATGATTGTAACATCGGATTCTTGATTTTTAAGGGTTCTTGCGAGCCAACGAACACGGAACACGTGACCGAGATGAAGCCCAGTGACTTCTGGGCTGCAGAATCCTGATTCCAAGTAGCACCTTATTGCTGAGATGATCAGGGTTTAAAGATGCAAAGGCTGCACGTAAAGGTGTTTTAATTCGTAAGGATCTGACCCGTTAATCCTCTTAAACATCTCACCACACGCTTCCTCACAATGTACTTAACCGTTAATGACACATTCAGGTTAATTACAACTGTCCACGCCGCCGCGAAGGGGCATCGGTGCCACTTCTATCATTCACACCGTCGTCTGGAAAACGTGTTTTAGTGAGGCCAGCTCTTGAATTCAAACTCTTTTATGGAAATCTGTTTTCCAAATTCTCTATTTAAGGTTGAGAGTATCTGAAGAGTTCACGTGCTGCTGGGAAATCCGAGCCAAGAATTGCAATTCCCACTTTGACACCACCAAAACCAACTTTTTTTTGTTGTATTCCTCGTTAATGTGACCAAAAAGAGACCAGAAGGTTCAGCGAGAGTCACCTTGAAGACCAGAACAGGACCTAGATGGGGTTTTTGGTGAAGTGCTGTAACTTTCTCAGCTTATAACTGGTTTGATTTGCTGGAGTCCAGACGTGACCTTCAGGACCAGCTTAATGTACTTCCAACATATGGTCCAAGTTATCAGCCAATCCTGGATGTCCCTGCTGTCACTGTTGTTGAAACACACACGCACACATGCACACACACACGCACACACGTACCAGAGCGGTTACTCACGATTTTGATTGTTATTGCTAATTTTGCAGTTTGAATGTTAAAAATATCAGCCCATAACCTTATTTGTCATCCAAAAACAAAAGAAACAACAACATTTCTCCTAAAGAAAAAAAAGTCATATCTTTGAGAGGCTAATGTATTACACCCTCCAGCTTTCTGTCTCCATGGGAACATTTCGTCATAAATGATGTAAACGGTACAGAGCAGGAGGTCTCCGCGGTGCGTTTACTGTCGGGTGGAATTTTCGGATGTTGGTTCTTGTGACGTCGTGCGTTTACACACACCAAACCGAGCCTGCACTTGTCGCTTGATTGCCGTCCATAATTTATTCAACCGGACTTTCTACCTACAAGGCAGTTAGCAGGAGCCGGATGCACACGAACCACCTCCCCCGTCCACTAGGTGGCGATTTTCACTGTTTTACTTTGTTGTTGTTGGGTGACAGCGATTGACCTTCGACCTCACACCACAGCAATCCGTTAACAAGCCAGTCAGCGAGGTCGATGGACGAGTTTACGCGTCAATATTTATATAAGTGTATGTAAATATATAAGGAAAATGTGCAGATCGCACACGGGCCCAATTCTAGTGCAGCTACGGCGTCCACGTGCACGTTACATCGTCCAACTATTGGCTTTCCTCGTGTGCATGTAAACAGACAAAGAAACCACAGCGACAAACTTGTTGGTGTCGTGGCGTGCGTGACTCTGAGATTAAGGTCGGCTGTATGAAGTTTGACAACCCAGACCGACGCGAAGCTCCACAGTCACACCTAATCTTCAGATAAACCAGCTTATTTTTCTCCCCCTATTTCAGTTGTTTATCAGTTTTGACTTCATTCTCTGCTGCATTCATTCTTTTCTTCTGACAGCAGTTTAATTGGAGAAGCTGGGAGGGGGGAAAGTGAATAATCCATGAAAACAACATCTGCAGCAGCCGAACCGTTTGTGACACTATAAAAAGATTGATGCTGTAAAGAGTATCCGCATGCATCATTTAGCGGAGGAAAGTGGCAAAAGTGGAACTCTGCAGCCACATTTACGTCTGCGAGCCGCAGAACTGCAGCTCGTGGCTCATTTTTCACTTTTAATCCAGAACGGTCATCAAAAATCAGCAAGTTCCAATCAAAGTTCTCGCTTTAAAGTCAGAGGGCTGGTGGATGGTAACCATGGTAACCCCCCCCTCTGGCTGCCCTCTCGTTTAGGTTAATTAAAGATGGAGTCATGCTTCAATCAAACCTGCGGGTCAGTCAGAAGAATCTGGTATGAACGGGGAGAAGATGAGTTGCGCTCACTCTTTTTGTGCATTATCTACAATAATCCATAATCCCCAGAGCGTCCCCACGGCAACGAAGTGGTGGCAACATGTTTGGAGCTGCACCCACTCGGGATCTGACCTCAGTTCTCCCAGATTACGCTGGATCCACCACAGGGAGTCACTTCAGTTTGGTTAGCATTGTCCCAGCTAGCTGCTCGGTGTCATTGCTCCTCCCCTCTGCTTTTGTCTCCTCCTCCTTCAACCAGCTGTCAATCATCAGAACCCCCCTCTTCCTTCCCCCCATTGAGCCTGGTTCTGCTCAAGGCTTCTCCCTGATGCTGTTGTTTATGTTTGTATGAATAAAGTTCAGTTCAAAAGGTCTGACCGTGGCCCACAGACCTGCTGGGCCACATGTGTCCCGCCGCAGATTACAACCACGGGGCTCAGGGCGGTCCAATCAGGGAGAGGGGCAGCTGATCCAGCAGCCGTCAGACTTTTCCTCTTTTTCCTCTTTTTTTTTCCTTTTGCCATTTGTTCATTCAGGACTCAGGCTTCTACCGCCATCAAACATACGTCTGACCACCATAAGCGCAGCTTTCACAGCTAACGCACTTGAAGTAAACAGGATCGCCAATTAACTCCGAGCCTTTTGCTGGGCCATGAAATGGTGGAGCGGCATTAAATTGTACGAGACATCTGCCACACGGATAAATCCATATTAGCATGCTCTGGGTAGTGTATTTTACGGAAAACACAGTCTGTTTCCGAGAATGTGTTTATTGGTAATCCCATAAATTTGAGGAGATTATATTGGAAGCGTTGGCTGGTTCGTTGGGCTGCGAATATAACAGGTTTTTTTTCCGCTCAAACAGCCTCTTTTCGGGCACTTAAATCTTCTCCTGTGGGTCCTCTGAAGGTTTGAAGATCTAACGTGATTGTCATTGAACGTCGGGCCATAAATAGCGTGATTCCACAGCGCGCTGGGGTGAGCGTAACGCGACTGCCGAGGCTCTGACACAACCTCCAGACTGGTAATGGATTTGACGACTCTCATCTACATTGTGAGTGGGGGGGGGGCAGACGGAATGCCGGGGGTGCTAATAGAGGCTTTTAAAGTTGGTCTGTTCTGGCCTCACTGGAGTGTTCTTCTTAGCTCGTCTTGTCATTCATGTTTGCAGCGACCATAGAGGTCAGGAAACATCAGGAGGTCCGGTTTGTGCAGTTGAAGACTCGCTGGTGCTCAATGAAGGGTCCAGTCTCCGTTGTTAGCGTTAGCTAGGTTAGTTAGCTGTGGTTGGACCCCTCATCTGATCAGCTTTTGTACCTTTTGGCCATTTCTCTGCTCTCTGTTTCGTCTCCGTTCGATCCACAAACATGTCGTTCCTGCGTCCGTCTCCTGCGGCCGCCGTGCCAGAACCCGACCAGGTCATCAAGTGGTTTTAGCTCCTCCCCTCGGTGCCGGTGTGGGCGCCAATCACAGGGCAGCACTTGTCACAGAAAGGCTGTTTAGAATTTTAAATGAGGATAAATGTTGGCGCCGCAGAATGCAGCGGCTGCGTGGGGAGATTTGGTGGAGGTGTCTGCAGCTGCTGTGGCCTACTTTCAGGACGTGAACTGTGAGGAACGTTCCTCCGCTCTGTCAGGTGGCAGCAGGCGGCGGCGGTGGCGTTTAGACACGCGTCTTGTGAACATGAAAATTATACATGAGTAAACACGTAGCTTCGGCGGCGTGGATGAGCTCATCAGATGTTGTGACTTTGCGCCGCTGCCTCATCTGTCGACCGTGCGTTAGCTTCTGTTTGAGCGACATGTTGGAATAGAAGCTTTAATCTGCTTAATTAAGGACTCATTTGGAGGAGTTGCGATGCCGGCGGCGCCGGGTTGCAGGACACGGAGAAGGTCGGACAGTCGCAGCGTGAGCGACTGCAGAACCTGCAGCACGTAGAGTTTGGATGCTGCTGTTTGTTTTTAGCCTTTTAGGTAATGATTTTCCTAAACGACGAGATGAGTTTTTCATCATGAAATTCCTTATTAGAATCAGAGAGGATGTGTTCAGGAGGTTTGAAGGCCTGTTGTTGTCTCGGCCCATTCGACCGTCTGAAAAAAGTCTTTAAATGGAGACGCTTGAATCACTTCGGCAGAGACTCAAGCTGCTTCGCGAGGCACTCCTCTCATCGAGAATCGAAATCCTTCAAACAAGCATTTGTCACAGCGACGAATGTTCCATGAAAGGGACAAAAACACTCCTGTTCTCACCTCCTCGGTGGTGATTAGAAGTTAACGCCGGGTGCTGCCAAGTGCTGACACTGGGTCCTAATCTGTTGCTACCACACTCTTGTAATTGAGGGTTGGCGGCAGCGTCATTGACGGAGCGCCGCCTGATCGATCCCGGCAACTTTCTTGTTCTGTCGGCAGGTCCAAGCGGCCGCAGCAATGTTTTTCTGTTAAACCTCGGCAAAAATGTTCCAGTTTCCTGATTCCAGGCCAGGCTCCGGTACAACTGTCGCTGCTTTCTTTTTTATTATGTTTCAAGATGATCAACAGATTAAAAAACGAGTCTTGACGTGTTTTCGGTCCGCAGAGCCCCAACTTTGATTCGCTGTCGATCGCTGTGGATCGTGACAATACGCGAGGTCAGAGGTTATCAGGGGGTCGGGGCACGAAACTGTCAGTTTAAGGTAAACAAATGTGCACATCTCAAAATCGTTAACTTGCATTGCTGGGTGGGGGATGTAGCTCAGTGGTAGAGCGCTTGCTTTGCATGTAAGAGGTCCTGGGTTCAATCCCCAGCATCTCCATATGTTCAGAATTATTTTTCTCTGCGTGTTGTTGCGCTGTAAGTTTCCCTTTGTGAGACAATAAAGGACCTCAATCCTGAAGTGAAGCGAGCTATCTTAGCGTCACTGTGTGAACAATCATCCTACATATCTGGATTTTCGTGGTAGCTTATCGGGGGGGGGGTTCAGTTCCGCCACGCTACGCATCTGTTTGTTGCTCCTGAGTCAAAGAAACTGCAAGGACGTGAGGCAGTAAAGCCGGGGAAAATTCAGGAGAGCAACATCTTAATATTGTCCGTCGCGCTCAAATATCCGTTCCGAGTTTTTAGCCCTCTGACCTCTGACATCATCCATCTGTCTGCCAGCTCCACGTTTCATTCATGCGTGAGCGTGAGGAGTCAATATTTACACATTCGTATTTGTCAAGTTAATAAAAGCTGTCAAAGTACACACAAACACACACACACACACACCCTGAGGCCTGTCGAGGCGGCTCAGTACCCACGTGTTAGTGCCAGTTAAATCTCTGCTGTCTCTTCGTTATGGATCTGCTCGTTAAACGACGTTTGTTCTCTTCACATCTGTTGGTTTGACCTTCTGGCAGCGGAATGATGAGGATGAATCCTGGTTCCATTCCGGTCCCGTGTTTGCAGTGGTTGGCGCAGCTCCGCAAACGTGATTCACCACAGCGGCATTAAACGAAGACGCACACATTCCAAAAAGGTGCCTGCCCTCCCGGGACCCCCTGGTGCAGGAGAACCTAAAGAATAAAGCTCAGAACGGATAAATAAAGAAAGCCAATCGTTTTTACAAGCCCATATCTGCCTTCCTCTCGCTTGTCGTCTCTTTTGAATTGATATCGAATTCAAGCGATTCAAAAGGGATCCTTCACCGCCTCACGCCACGGTCCATTTCCTACGCATCCTCCATCCCTCCACCTACTGAGGCTCTTCTCCTTCCTGGTCCATCAGTCATGAAATGAACTTCCAGCCGCCCAAGCCCTCAGAAGAAGCTGAAAATCCCCTCATCATCAAGTCCAGGACATCAGACCCGGATCGCTTCAGCGCGTCGCTGCGGGAAAACTGAAGCGTCGAAACTCTGCCGTCCATCCGTGGCGTGGAATTTTCCCGATATAGATAATCGTCAACTGTCTGGAAGCCACTTCTGTGTCTGAATAAAAGATATCTCCTGTTATCAGGCTAGAGTCAGTCGCTGCTAAAGCTTCCCTGGCATCCGGCTAGAGTCCGGTAGAAAAACCTGGCAGCCGGGTCACTTTTTGTTTGTTACGGACGAGAAAACGCGGTAGATTTTTGAAATGATTCCAGTATTCACAAGTGCGAATGCTGAAAAATATTGCTGGAGTTTTAATTAGGACATGTGGGAGCCTTAGCCCGGAGCTAACGGACATCTGATCCCTTTGTTTTAACGACCGTTTGGAATCATCACTGTAAAACTCGGAGCCTTTTTTAAATGTTCCGGCCCGGCTTTAATGCTCCTCAGCTGTTTATTTCCGCAGTTTTTCCTCCGTTCGCTCGTATTTACACAACTTTCATAATCCACGTTGCAGTTTTAAGCCTGGCAGCTGTTTGTGTTTATTATCGCGGCCAACTCGACGGCGAACAGGTTGCAAATCCCCCCGAGGCAAATGTGGTTTTTGTGATACTGGGCTGTATAAATAACACTGACTTGCTTTGACTTCTCGCTCGTGTTAAATTTGGACCAAAGTGGCTCTTTAATGCTGCTGCATATTTCCTACAGATGACTTTGTTGCACAGAAAACGATCGGCTGATTTAACGAACTCATTAGCTGCCGCTGCGAGGAAACGCGCCGGCGGCGGCCTTCATCGCGCTAAAATCGATGAGGCTTTCGCACGCGAACCGCATCAGTTCAATATGAGACGACATCACATCCGTACGGGGGAACGGAGGCGATGTCGGCGCTAAACACACCCACTAAATATTTAACATTCCCCGCTTCATATTCCCATTTCTCATGTTCGGGAACGTGTTACAAGAGCTCGTCGTTCTCTGAGTAATTTCAGCGCATCCATATGGAAGCATATAAGAAGCTTCGTGATGATTCCGGGGGCACAAGCCGCCGTCGTTGGATCTGGTTCCAGAGGAAAACCTCTACTGGTGACTCTGGCATTTGCACCGACAACCAAAAAGATGGTTGAAAACACTGTTTTATTCCACAAAGGAAAGTCCCCTAGTTTAAATGAGAAAATCTGGTTCGCTACCTTCAGTAGCGGCTAGCTACTTTGATCAGACATAGCTGTTAGCATCGCAGGAAGCTGCAGGTCACCCCAGTGCGACATCCCAGGGAAACTCTGCTCCAAAGAATTAGTCAGCACTTATCTTTCATTTGCAGCCACATTGCTTAATCTTATCAGCAACGCCGCGGTGCTGAAGGAACGGCGGCTGGATGGCTCCTCTGTTTTTGTAGGTATGTGTTTGGAATGTGCAGCATTTGGGTGAGGAGGGGATTATGGATTGAGAGATCTCTCTTTGGTATTGTTCTCCACCCTCAAATGTCTTTTTTAAGCACTTGATTTCATTTTCCCTGGGAGTTTGTCAGGGTTACAGCAGAGAAAGGAGCCTGAAATGCTCAATTTTCCAACTGTGAGAGATGGAAGTGCTGTGTTTTTGAAGTTATTGTTCCAAGGCTGGTTTAAAAGTGTGTTTTCAGAGGCGTGCGAGCTGCGGCGTGAACATTAGGGAAACCCTCCAAATCACATTTCAAAGACCAGAGTTCAGGTAGAAACGCTCACCTCTCTGTAGTTCCTGGAATAGACAATGTCATTCATGGGCCAGCCTGAGCAGAATCAGGCTTGAATCATGAGTTTTTTAAAAAGAAAAAAAGAATTGTGTAACACAGATCCACCATCAGGTCCAGATGTAACTTGAGGAACATGCAGATTACCAGATTAGAAACAAACTCAGTGGATTACTGACCAGATTAGAGGCCCCGGGGCGACATTCCAGAAGAGGGTCGTTGTGGGCGTGTCGATGTTGTCTCCTTCACTCTGGCTCAGATGAGAGGAGGCGGCGAGCTGAGTGGCGGCCATATTGGCCACGTGTGCGTCCTGGAACGGGAAAACACACCTTTTTTTAGCTTCCAGTGGAGCTTCAGCCTCTGATAGAATCTGGCAGCTCGTTTGCATCTCTCTCACCGGTGATTTGATGCCGTTTTCACTCTGTCTGGCACCTCACAGACAAACCAGCGCAGAGACGCAGTAAACTGTAAAGATGCGGCTTATTCTCCCCTTTATTAGATAAAGGGGCGCAAACATCAGCAGGCTGGATGCATCACGGTGACAAAGCGTTCCCTTGTTCTGGGCTGTCATTCAGGAGAACAGCATGTCGTGTTCCACTTAGCACTTTATCATTCATCGCTCCTGCCGAGAGCCTCTCTCGGTTCCCACAATGCACCTGGCAGCGCCGGCCTCTGTAAATATTGTCCTGGCTGACAGAGACGGAGCAGCAAATGGGCTCCTGAAGTGACTGCAGCTAATGCGACTGTCTGGATTTTGATGGGGATCCAATTAAACGCGGTGTCCGAGTGGAGCAGGGGAAGAGTGACGGCGACGCGGCGTGCTTGGAGATGGTATCAGCCAGCGGGGCGGCGTGCCGCAGGGCTGCTCCCCGTTGAGGATTATTGAATTATGACTCCATTTCATTGCACCAGTTTTGCTCGACGCATTTCTTTTCGAGCCCGCTCGTTAGTGCGTCCTCAGGTGAGCCAGAAAGGCAGTAAATCAGCAACACTTAAACCGACTCTTTGAATCCACACCAACAACACGGAGGACAAACAAGGAAGAAGCAGATTTCCTTCACGAACATGACGAAGTTTCCCAGAAACGAGAACGGCAACGTCACGCCTGGCTGTCGGGTTTTAGCGGCTCCTGTAGCATCGGAGGGAGGACGAGAGAGGAGCGAGGAATGTCTCGGAGACTCGCGGCTTCACTTCGGTTTAACGAAACCTTAACCTTTCCTGTTTTCCCATCTTCAACCGCAGCCATCTTGCGAGTGTTCTCCTTCTGTCAGCGGTGTCGGACATCCTGGATGGATGATTCCGCTCCTAACACAACGGAAGCAGCACCCCCAGAATCCTGCCTCAATTATTCCTTCACCTTTATTCCGAGCGCTGACGTGCCACCAGATTTCGCCAGATGGGATTTAAGAAGCGCTAATTCCGTTACTCTTCCTCTTAACTGCCACTTTTTCCAAATGGTTGACCTCCGTGGGCTTGTGCGGCCGAAGCCACTTGGTTGCGTGACGACTAAGTGCACCAGAAGAAAACATCAGAAATCTTTTTTCCGCTGATTTTCCAGTTGCCTTCCTCACAAAAGGATTTTGACCAGCAGCTGCCCAGGTCCTTCAGCCTGTCCAGACCGGAGACATCGTGCTCTTTGTGTCTTCCTGTTTGTCCAGAGGAAGTGGAGCGTGGGACTGCACCCTCCGATAGATGGGAGTGGGGCTTAGGCTGATCTTCGTTCATTCCCAGCAGATAAAATGTTTGTTTTTTTTAGATTCCAACAACGCGAAGCTGCTGCTTTTGCGGCGTGAGTTGATCCAGCTTATTTTCGCACCGATAATGAAATGAATCCATTTTAGCAATCAAAACAAAAGCAAAGTGAAAAGTTCCTTGGAGTTTGCGACCCGTCTGTTTGGATGAAACTCGTGAATAAAACTTTGCTCAAGTCGGCCGAGTAAACAAAACTTTGTTGCTTTGCTAAATGTCAGCCGCGTTTTTAATTTCTAATCATCCTCGCTTTAATTCCTCTGTTGTCGACGGATCTCGGCACAAACCCTCTGAACGCTGATGCGACTGACAATGTGGGTTCAGCAGAATCCAGCCGGTCTGGAGCTGCTGTGTGGTGGAATCCCACTTTCTGCTGAACATGCCGGCCGTTATTGACAGTCCATCACGCGGAGCCCCTGGGCTCATATAAAAGCCCCTCCATCGCCATGGCTGCGCCCTGTAACCGCCGATCACGTCTCTGCTGATGAAGATCGATCAACACGCCATCAGGTTTCAGTCAACGATGTTGGACGCGTCAGATCTGTGTCAGCACATCTGCTGCAGCTCCTTCACACGTCATGAATTTTTCAGAAGCTGCGTGTTCTCATGTTCTCCGTGATGTCTGAGCGGTGGCGTCGGACGGCTCCGGATCTTCTGGGTTTCTGCTCCAGAAGAGCTGAAATGTTAGAGAATCCCGCGAGACGTGATGGAGACTTTTCTGTGAGGGGGAACCGGATATTCAGTCTTCTAAAGTCCCCAGGAATCATCGCTATTTTGTCCAATGTGGCCCTCAGAAGAATCTGTCCTGCCTTTTGCTGGTCTTAGTGTCTTTGAGTGTTTTTTATCAACCTCACTGAGGTTTTATTTTGGCTTTATTGTTGAAATTTCTCCCTTCAGGGTTAGAGAAGAGGCCACATGTGTCGCTTTCTTTTATTTTTACCGTCTCTGTCACGCGTGCGGATAATTCATGGTTTTTAATCCTTCATCTTTCAATACGGTCAGTAGGTTAAGGACGCCCTAACTTGAAATGGCACAAAATTGATACAAATGGCTCACTTTTAATGTTGAAGGCCTTCACATTAATAACAGTCTGCCAAATTAAATCGTCCAAAAGAGTCCTTGGCTAAGGACAAAAGTCTTGTTGTGTCTCTGAAATTGGACCACAGGTCAATTTGCAGATCAAGAGCCTGAAGACCAAGTCTGCTGCCGAGGTGGCGGCCATCTTACACGCATCCAAAGGTCAAAGGGAGAGGCTAGCAAGAAGAGTGAAGAAACCAAAGATGGCTGCTTGAGAGGACCACTGGTTTGCCAACAGGCCAGCAGAGCTACACGAGATCTGGACAACAGGAACAGTCTGACTCACTGACTGAGGGAGAATTAGTGCTCAGTAACCAGCGTGGAACAGAAGGAAGAATCACGGCTGGAGCTACAGCCAGTGTGAGGGTGAGCAAGAGATCTGCAGAGTGGGTGGCAACAGGCTGAAATATCCAGAAACGTGAACCAAGTCAAGGAGCTCCAGGCTCGGACATGAACATTATTGAGCACATCTGGGGTTAGAGGAAGGAGGAGGTTTGGAATATGAAACCTCAGAATCCTGGTGAGCCCTGGGGGGTCCTGCTAAACCACTTTCTTTACCATTCCAGAAGACTTTTCTCCTCAAGTGTAGACCTCAAAGCTCATGGGAGTCATACAAGATATTGATTCTGGGTGGTGATTCAAGGCACCACCACTTATTCTGGTTCTGGTGTTACGCTTGTGTATTCAAAGTAGACTCCAGGTTTAAGTCCTAATACAAACCATTTTATAATAACAATATTATAACATAGACTCTGGCTAAAGAGGTGAAAACGGCAGGGAAACGTTTTCCTCATGACATTCTGTATCCGGGCAAAACCAAATTGCAGCCCTGAGGTCGATGACGCCTGAACAGGTGCAGCACTCCGAGAGCCCGACCTCGAAGTGGCCTTGGAAAGATTTGCTGGAGAGGAGCAGCACTTGGAGCAGGATGAGGCTGAAGATCTGTAAGGATCCTCACGAAAGCCTCCAGTTTGTGCACATTAGCCTGAGAAGCACTCGGCAGAAGAGCAGCTGCTGAACGAGCCCTTTAGGACCCGTTTCTGAGGCGCTGCTGCAGGTGATGGCGGACGTGACTGAAGCCTTTCTGCGAACGTACCGACTGTTTTCATTTAAAGCGTCTAACGACCAAACCTGCGGTGGAATCGGCTGATTTCCTGGTTCCTGTGCTTGAACCTGTTGTGTCGATCCTCCCCAGACAGCCGGACGGGAATCGGCTCGGACCCGGGCCTGTTAGCCAGCTGCGGTTGACCTCGTGGCAGCGCTCACACGAACACGAAGCCCTTAAAGACAGGAAGTCTCTGCAGTGTGTTTGTTCTGATATGGAAATGTGTCTCCGCTCCCGAATCTAAACTCGGCTGAGTTCACGTCAGACGTTCTCTTTATTGTCTCACTCGTTAGCTTTCTTTCCTCCAGACGGCTCATCCTTCACTCCTCTTTGTTTTTCGCTCTCCTTCCTTTTATCTGTCTGACAGCCCCCCCCTGTCCTTTCTGACTGTTTCTCTCTGTAATATTCGAATCGTGACAGCACATCAGAAGTCACAACTTGCGGTGTCGGCATAAATGTGCACCGCGGAGGTTCGCATTAGCATTGATGCTCCCGTTATGACAGCGTTGCATGGATGCAGCCTCATAAAGGTTTTTTCTACCCAGGATTGATCCCCCTGCACAGATTCTCCAGCGGAGTTTCCACATTATTCAAACGCTGCCTCATTGGATTAACGTGCACACCTCGGCGCCGCAGAAGGTCCCCGCTTTTATTGCGTTCGTGCAGACAACAAGGCGCCTCGTCCAGAATATTGTGACCATGTGTTCCATTTCGGCGCGTGCTGCTCACTCAGCTGTTTCAGCGATAGCGACGGCGCTCCCCGGGTCAAACGCCAAGAGCCCCACCCCCCTTGGCGAGAATGGAAAAAGCACTGAACAGATGCTCCGCTGTCACTTCTGTCCGTCTGCCGCGGCATTTGATGGGCCGGCGTGCAGTCAGTGGGTCAGCCTCAGACTTTAAATGGGGCCCTGTCTTCTGACCGGCAACTGGAAATAAACATATATAGTCATGTCATTTCATTAAGAAAAGCTTTGAAAATCGACTGGTTCCGCATGCTAACCGTTAGCAGGTTAGGAGCAGATGCTGCTGCAGGTGTTCGGTGGAAATCTGGTTTTCACTTCTTCTGTCGGGTGAATATTGGCCTCGTTTATCAATGGCAATATTGATCAGTGCCACTCTGGAATAGACAGAATAATTAATGAGGTGTAAGTCTGCCCCCTGTAGGACGCTATGGGTAAAACAGCCACTGGAACACAGCTAATATCTAATTATTGTGCCCTCTACTTGATGTTGTCAGTACTGAGGGATTCTCCAGCCTATCACACAGTTACACCTGACAGGACCAGGCGTAACTAGGCACAACTAAAACAGGAACAGCCAAAGAGTTCCTGGTAACAAGTGAGAAGTCCGAATCCAGCTCGGTTTTAAAGGCCTTTTTGGGCCATCAATGTCAAAATTGCTCATAAAATGTGCCCATTAATGTTTGTTAAGCCCGTGAAAAATCTTTTTCTCCATATCTTCTGTCTGAAAGGCACCAGGATTGTTTGTGCCATTCTGTACCAGTTGGACTCTCTCTTTGATATAAAACGGCTCGTGTTTATTAAAACGTGTTTGGCAAAGTTTAACTTGGTCACACTTGAGTTTTAATGACCTTGTCTTCAATTAGGGCCAGAGTTGCCGCCGCCGTCTTATCATGGGGTGGGCTTGGTGTATGCAGTTAATGGGCCGGCATTTACTCGATGGGTGTTTATGGCTTAATGGAGTAGTCGGCTCTGCTCCGGCACTTTATCGCTTAGTTTAGGGAGCCGGTCTTCAGTCAGCTGGTCTTCACTCTTTGATCAGGGTGTTCTGCAGCCATTTAGCAGAACTGTAAATATGCAGATGAGGGCGTCGTTAAAAGCCTGTTACCGCTGAGTCTTGCTCCTCTCACAGATGGCAGTGGCTGAGCGGCGGTTACTGCTGCGTCATGTGGAAGTCGGTATCGGTGGCAGCGAGTTCACCGGTGTCATTTGTTCAGTCGTGTGTGGAGGCGTGAAAGGATCTGTGGGATTTTATTGACTCTGTCTCTGCCCGACTGCCTCTTCAGAGCTATAGAAGATATAGATAAGAGGCTGGGATGTGATTTGTTCGCATTCCGCGCTCTTCAAACGCGGAGCAGAGGCCTGAACGTGCCTCTCGAATGATAAAGAACCTGCCAAATATGCGTTTTAATAGGAAATTCTTCTCTGTGTAAACATGTGCTAATGCTGCAGTCAGATTCTGCCGTATGTTCCAAAGTCCTCAAAGTAGTTTAAATGAAATCTGAAATAAGCAAAATAATCATTTTGAGGTGACTTTTAAAAAATTTTTTTTTAAAAAGTCATTGTGGATTTTAGCCTCGTCTTTATCGAACCTGCACCAGGGCATCAGTGTGACATGAGGTGCAACAATAAGCTGATGGGGTCGGATCCCAATTCCATTAGACGCATCAATTGGAGTCGGTGGTGATGAAACATTCATGCTTTAAACCCTCGGTGTGTTTATGAGTCTGCTGCGTGTCGGGCACGGAACATGCTATCGGAAAACGCTAGCACACAAGTAGGAAATGGGACACAGGAAGCGATATTGGGAGACACGGAACACAAAATAAAAAGAAAGGGGGAAAAACCCTCCAATATACAAACGTGTATCATTGCTTTCCACTGGTATGGAGGTCAAAGGTTTTGATCTCTGCTGGTATCCTTGGCCGGAGTTAGACCCTGGAGCCTCCATGCTAACCGAGAGCAGCATCCTGAACTGATTTCAGATCTGTTTCCATCAGCCTCTGTAGAGACATAACAGTCATGGAAATCTGGCTAAATCCACAAGAACCGGTGCCTGAAGGCGTCTCTGTATCAGAAACCTTCAAAATAAAGCCATCAGCAGGTTCTGATTGTTGGACCGTCACTGTTATGAGGATGAAGATATCCCAGTTTTTCAGCTCTAGCGTGCTTTGATTGTGAAGGGTTCTTTTCTCAGCCCTGGTGCACTTAACTGGTTACATCTGGACCAGTATACGAACGCAGGAGACCAAACCCAACCAAAACCCTGCTTCTCCTTGAAACCAGAGCATGACTCCCCCCTCATCCTCGCGTGTGATTCACTGAGGAAGACGGCGGAGAAGGCTCATTCGCCGTGTAGCCCGTCTCATTAATCAGCGCTCCTCATTAGATTGGGTTCACTTCCCAGGTGAGAGACGCGCCGGAGATATAAATCACCGGAGCAGCCAAGGTTAAGTCGGCTTCCCGGTTTTCTGCCTTAAAAAAACCCAAATCCGCTTGTGATGGAGACCTCAACCAATCAGGGTTCAGTTTGGAACCTCTGGAATGTGAAAATCTGGTCTTTATGTGTGAGACTAGTGTGACAGAAATAACCTAGAGCAAACCTACGAACACGCAGTCCCACAGACAGTCGGGTCCGAGCACATTCTGTCACGGCGGCGGCGCTCCAGTCCCTGGCCTCTCCGTCCCCGAGCCTGTTTGCTAAACTGGCGAATTGATTTGCCAGCTGGCGTTCTTCAATGGAGTGTGCACGTTAAAGCGATGGGGTCAGCGCTGCAGCGAGATGAGTTTATTCACCGTCCATCGATCAAAGCGTCCACCCTGGATAAGGAGTGGATGCTGAGCAGAGCGCCGTTTCCCCCCGGAGACTAGACGCCACTTCGCTTATAAACCGCGCTGACCTACGGGGAGGCGCGCTTGACACCGCGGCGGGAAACGGCACGGGATTATATTTTGGTCACATTCGTGAAACCTCGTTTTCTGCAGCAGCCGCAGAGATTAATGCTGTTTCTTATTGTCGGTGCCGCTGTTGCTCCGCGCGTTAGGGGGCGCTAATGAGCCATCCGCTGGGGCCGTCTCCATGCACACATGCCTCCTGTGTCAGGTCCGATGGGGTGCTCGCAGGGTCACAGCGGCGGCATTAATTAGCATAACTACAGGAAGTTGTGGAGGGAAGAAAGAAAATGACGGACTGAGATGAAACATGACGTTAATTAGTGCCGAAACGATAATTAACGAGCGAGTGCGACTCCTGGTCGGCGCTCAGACGGCGGTCGTCGCTGCGGCTCGAAGAAGTTTCATACTGTGGCTGCATCCAGAGGTGAAAGCAATAAATTCCAATATGCCAAACACGGAGCTGTGGTTGGTTTTAGCTTTATTAGACTTGATCAGGAAAAAATGAGCCCCGAGATACCAAACAAAGTTTGTCCTTCAAGTTTCAAACCCTCAAGCATGCCGGCACCAGTCTGAGTCGCTGGGGTGCGACTAACAGAGCGTCCTTTGCATACGTCTCTTTAGCACTGAGGCTAGCCCGCTGTAGCTCGCTGCAGCTGTCTGATTAGTGCGAGCAAACGGGTCAGAGTTCAGTGACCTTGTTGCCACGATGAGTCCATAATTGACATCCTGGCTCAGGGCGCTGAGTCCTGGCTGCGTTCCTGCATGTGTATGAGTCCATGGGCCAGCGAGAAACCTGATTTGCTAGTGTTTGAAATGGGACCCAGAACAGTCTCTGGTCTTGTGACCTGGGCAGTAATGGACCCAGATCTTTTTAGTGGCTATCCAGGTAGCCAGGACCTAGACTGGAGACTGACCATCAGTTCAGTTCAGTTCTGGTTTATGTGTGTGGTGTCCCTCAGGGCTCCTTTGAAGGCCTGAATCTCTATCCATGTTTGATTAGTGGCTGACTAGAGGTTGCAGCTTTCCCTTCCTGTTCTGAGCTGAACCAGACCTTCAACATCCTGCTCCTGAGTCTCCTGAGTCTTTTCTGATTGGATCTTGAAGATCTTTAAGCATGTTGCACTTGCTCGGCTCTCAGAAATAGACCCTTCATCAGTGCCGCTGTGGTTCTGACCCTTCACTCGACCCATTGTGCTTGGAAATTCTCAAGTTTGAAACTCTATTATCCCGAGAAAAGAACATCCAGGGCCGATTTCAGAGCTTTCATTCTTTAAGAATAAAAAAAGAACGTGTTTTGGTGGATGTTGAGCAGTGTCCAGGCCTTATCTCACACTTTAAAAGGCAATTGTTGTCAAAGTCATTGTGGATTATCTTTCCATCAAAAGAGCAAAGAATCATTCTGCTGATGGTTTTGGTCCAGCAGCAGTGATTTAAGGCTAAAGCTGGACATTAGCGTGATTGGACGACGTGATGTGTCCTTCTCGGGCAAAGGAAAGTGCTTTCAGTGATGGATGCTGCGACGTGCTGTCAACAAGTTGATTTACAACATGAAGACCACAGGTGAAGAAGAAAAGAAGCCGACCTGCAGAATACCGAAACTTTGGAGGTTATAATGGACATTTCTGTCTCTCCAGCCTCTAACCAGACCCCATTCTGACCTCCTGTATTCAGGTTTTGCTGTTGGGTGTTTTTAGACGTGAAAATCAGCTCGGCACCATCAAGATCACATAAAAATTGGAAGCATCTTAATGTCCCGTTCCTGAAGGAGGCTTCCTGTTGTTCCAGGAGTATTTCCATGGAACGTGCTTCCTTCCTTTCTTCAAGCCTTTTTGTTCACGTCTTTTTGTTGGAATGTTCGTGCTAATGGGATGTTCTTTCTGCAGGCTAACATCCCTTTAGCATCAAATTCCTGAGACGTGAATCGGCGGCGGCGTGTATCTGAGCTGCATTCCTGATGCTGCGGCCTTTCATTTGACTTTTTTTTGTAATAACTCTGCTTGCCGACAGAACTGACAACATAAATTTTAAATTGATCCGTATGAAGTATAGATGTTCATGGTGCTCTTGCATTCACGCCATTGCTTATCCCCCCACACAGGAAATTTATAATTCACATGCTTTTCCATGTTCCTTTATGATAGCCTAGAAAGGCTAAGTAGGCGAGCCAGCGGGAGGCAGCTCTGCGGAATCATTTTCAGTCCGGGCAATAAGCTGCAGCCCCCTTAATGAAGTCGAAGATGGATTGATGCTGGGCCAGGTTATTGCTATTCAGAGGACCCTCCCCATCACTCTGAGCAGGATGAGCGGGACACCGAGCGAGGCATGAGGAGAAAACAGAGGACACGGGGGCTAATGAAGGAGCACTACTGGACACCAGTGGAGGCGCCTGTGTTCTCCTGGAGCTGGTTCTCCATCCTCCTCAGCTGGTATCATCTGTGATTGAGGCCTCATCGCTGTGGCAACGCAGACAGACCCCATTTACGTCCTCACAGGTGACACAGAGAAGGTGAAGACGCAGGAAGCCGCTCCTGATGTTTCGGCCATTCGGATGTGCCAGTTTCTGATCCGGGCGACGGACGAACGACACCAGAGAAACGTCTTAATTTGACTTCCAAAAGTCAAAAAGTCCTCCTTGCTGTTGAATCTGACTCCAGCGTCGGCCATGTGACGCAGCGCAGATGTTTGTGGAGACGAGCGCCCGCGCGAGCTCCCCTTCATTTATCAGGGGAGGAACCCGGAGCCATGAATGCGGAGAGCAGCGGGACAGCTGAATACCTGCAGGTCTGTTTATGTGGCAGATAAAAAGGCCTGAAAAATCCCTGAACTCCTCTTCACTGGTGCCGCGTGAATAGCTGAGGTTAGTTGGAGACGTTGAAAGCATCAAAGGAAGCCGCCGGCTCTGTTCTCCGCTCTCAGACGGCCCGCGACCGCGTACTCTTCCCTGCTTTGCTCAAGTAAAGTCTGACCCCGGGCTGTAAATACGGAGGTGTTGTGCACCTCAAACATCGGGAATCTGTGAACATTCCGTCGGTGGATGCCGCTGCTGGAAGCGCGTTCCTGAGCGACCGCTCAGTCACTGGCGCTCTGAGCGCTGTCGTTTAACAGTCTGTGGTTATTCATGATGGCCGACCATGTAAACGGGGCGCGCCGCCTTCGTTAGACAGGTGTGACCTTTTCTCGGGATCGTTAGCCACCTTGACCTTTCGTCGATAAGGGTGTAAAGATTTTCCCGGGCCGGGTAAACCTGAACTTTTGCACTGGCCCACTCCATCACCGCCGCCGTGACGCCTTCTCCTCCTCCAGCTGGTGACCTTTCTTAAGGCAGATACCAGCCAGGAATCAAGATAACGTATGCCAGCAGATGCCTGACATCCATACATCCTGGGCCTGACACAGTGGCGCCCCGTTTAGCATAGAGAGTCATTTTACTGGTGTGCGACGGCCCAATTAGAGGACGGGAGTGAGCAGAACGTGCGAACAAATAGAATAGAATTGACACCACTGTCAGAACTTTCCCAGAACTTTATCCTCTTTCAAGGGGGTTGACATGTTTTGTTTGGCTCCTTGAAGACTGTCGGCCGTTGTTCCCAGTAAACAGAGAGTCTGTTGTCGATCCTGCGGCATTAAATTAGCCTTTCTTCTCTGATCGATACCGTCACCACATGAACAACCACGGGGTCGGCTCAATTAACATCAGCCACTTTGTGTCAAAGCATCATCGTTTCCTTATCGAAGACCAATTTTGTTGTTGTAATCGCTTGTTGCCAATGAATTTTTCCTGAAACTGACCATTTTTCTTGTCTTGCATTGACTTTCTTTCCTGAAAGTTTGCTTTTTATGTGTGGTTGAGGAATTTGAATGAGTTTCTCCTCACTCATGCTAACGCCGCCTCTCTCTTTTTCTGTTTCTCTTTTCCTCTCCGTCGCTCGTCATTCTCCTGTGGATTAGGTGAGTACACCTGCTTTTTTTTTTCTCTCCTTCTCCGTTGTCGAAATTGGAAACTAAGCTGTTGATGGCGATGCGGTGTCCTCGCCCAGTGCATGCTGGGAAAGGATCCAGCAGCCCCTCCCGGGGTGTTTAAACCTGAATGAAGGTGGAACAATAACCAGTAAAAGTTCCTCTCTACAGCGGGAGGTCACCCGCAGCAGCCAAAACACCTGCAGGATTTTAGATTTTCCTGTTTTAATCGGCAGGAAACGCGATAAAGGCTTTATTGTGCGAAGTCTCGTACGACACGTGGATCAGTCTGTGCCGAAGCTGCTGAGCTGCGTCAGTTTCAGGACAGCAGAGACGGTTGGGTTGATGCTCCCACGTTGCTTACGTTTCATAATTAATCCTGTACTCATCTGAGCAACGGCGAGAACATCAGGAGGCCGCGCAGATGCTGGGCGGCGTCGGAGAAAGCTGTTTGTTTTAATCTGGCTGCTGTTGTTTCAGATAGATGAATCAGAAACTCGCTCTTCTGGGTTATTTGGGGCAATTCTGACCTGACCTGATGAACCAGCAGCTGATGGTTGGCCGCTGTGGCCGTCCCACGCTGCTCAGCAGGGGCGCCGGCACCATCTCGGTCGCCGCGGAGACGAGGTTTTGCCGTTTGGCGATGGACATCCTTGAAGTTGCGTAATGAGCCATATGTTTGGGAGATGTTCTGTAATCTGGCCTGACCTCACAATCCCAGAGGGAGAAGAAGGTCGAGAGACCTCTGCAGATGTTTTTGCTTCAGCGTTTTTTCTTTCGTGGTTAAACTAAATTTTGCAGTAATCTGGCTGAGCAAGAGGTGCCAGGGCCTCCTCCTCCTCCTCTTCCTCCTCTTCTCCTCACAGGCGTTGTGGGTGTCTCCGACTGTAACGTCAGTCCCCTGAAATCGGCGTCTGCTGGCGGTCCGATTCCTCCGTCCTGGTGAAATGTAAACCAGCTGTCTCTGCGTCCTCGCGTGTCACATCTCCCTGGAAATGTCGCCGCTCTGCCTCAGTGCGTTTGAAAGAAAGAGGTCAGAGAGATTGACTGAGATTAACGTTGCCATTGTGGTACTCTGACTTAAACGCATCGCGGCGAGCACAAAGCCAAGAAGTTATTTGAGAGATTGCGTGTGTGTTTGTGTGTGTGTTTAAAGCTCCCAAACTCATCTGCCACCCCTCATCCGTCCTCCGTGTAACCTGCAGAGGAGTCATCACATCCTCGCCGTCCTCCACTCTGATGCGATGACTTCACTTACTCCATAAATGAAAATCCAGAGATGCCGATTTAATGTTCGGTGCTTGAACGGAGGTGTCAGGAGGTGTCACAGCTGATGGGTTCAGGCCATCAGGGCAAGAACGTCCATCTCGGGAGGAGGTGATGGCGAGGCTGTAACCTCAGATGTTGATTCCAGTCTTGACGACGGAGGCGACGCTTCAAACGCAGGCGGGGGGGCAGAGTGGCTGCAGGACAGAGTGATATTAATGAGTGTGTTAATTAGGAGGGAATTAATACACCTGTTTTAATGTTGTCCAGTGGACAGGAAATGACTTCAAGGACCTTAACACCCAAGGACCTTATGCACCCTTAACACCCGGCTCTGGGTTTGACATGAGCCATCGGTCTGACGGTCACCCTAATTACATCTCAGTACTGACTTGTTTACATGGCTGTGGCTAATTGCTAACTGTTAGCAAGAAGGGTTCCTCCTCCGGAGAGCTGAAGGAATGGCCTGTCTGTTTTCCTGTAATAGGTTGTTCGGAATGTTCCTGAACAATGTCGTAACCGACATTCTCCTTTTGGAAGATCGCAGGGTTTTCCCAGCCTAGCTAAGGCAAAGGCGGGTTGTTATGGGTGATGGAAGATCAAGAGAGAGAGAGAGAGAGAGAGAAAAGGCCAGCGGAGAAAAGAGCGCGGTGACAGTTAAGGGGAGATCCATGAATCTATTGGTTCCCCACCTTTTTTGAGTAAAGCCCTTGACGAAGGCGAGCCATTAGCTTGCTTCTCATGACAAATGACACATTCTGGCCCAATTGTGTTCTGTCCTTCCATCAAACCAAAAATCTAGGTCACTGTCATGATTTTGCCTTGATGTCGCCACATTTTGGTTTCTCAGTCATTGTGTGATTCTGGAACAGTAAAACAGCCAACGAAGTATAGCCGCTAGCTAGGTGATATGACGCGGGTGAAGCTTCAGAGGTCACAGAGGCGCTGGTAATTAATAGCTTAATGAATTGTGTTATTTTTATTGGAATTTCTGTAACTTGATACGCAGAAAGATAATTTTAATGACCTCACAACCTCAGAACAACGCACAACACTCTAAAGGTCACCCAGGTTCTCCAGCCTTTGCTACCTTGGTCCCAGGGAACCCAGGAAAAACCCTGGATCTGATGAGCTGTCTGACCATATCACGCTATCCCAGCATCGGTTCCTTTAATGTTCCTCAGCAGATCTCCTGGAGCTCCTTTGATTATCCACCTGACTGTACGCCGGCCTCCCATTAGCTCGTTAGCAACCTGAAACGAGGCGGCGCAGCGTTAGAACGTAAACACAGTTTGTATTCCCAGCAAAGCTTTCAGGTCGGGATGAATTGTTCTGTTGGAGCTTGAGGCTAAAGTGTGGGTGTCAGTATGATAATTAGAGCTCTTTCTTTGAGGTCCTGCACGTCTGCAGGTCATTCTCCGCACTCTTTCTGATTCTTCAGGGAGCAGCAGCGCTTTCTTTTTCTGCTCTGTTTGATGTGAAAAACATAAAATGCATCATTTCTCCCTCTGAAGATTTCTCCAGGGAGTGCTGCACAGCAACACGCATGTCCAATGGTGGGAATTCATCTCTCTTTTTTTTTTTTAATATGGAGCTGAGACGCAGTAAACCTGCGGTCGAGATGCGGCAACACGGACGAATATCTGCGCGCGTGGTGAAAGATGCAGAACTGTATCTCTCGGAATAAAATTCAATTAGGGCTGCGCTGGATGGAATGATGATGTAACAGTTTGTCGCAGCGGGAAGCTGAACTGTTATTAATGTTTTCTCAGGCAGGGCTTTTGCTGACGGGGCAGACTTCCTTCGCTTGTTTGGTTGGATAATCAGTGTTTCTGCAGTTGGGTACAAATAGCAGCCGTGTTGGTTGTTGTAAATGATGCGATTTTTAAAGGTTGAGGGCAGAAAACCGCAGCAGAGCGAGAGTTTGTCATTGCAGTTTAGTTGTTCCCATGGCTGCAGATGCCGCTAGAAGTTATCTGTAACAGGTGTAACAGATGTAACAGGAAGTACCAGCAGATGTCCCAGGAAGTACCTGCAGATGTCCCAGGAAGTTACCTACAGATGTCACAGGAAGTTACCTGCAGATGTCCCAGGAAGTTACCTACAGATGTCACAGGAAGTTACCTGCAGATGTCCCAGGAAGTACCTGCAGCGGCCACTAGGAGTTACCTGCAGATGTCACAGGAAGTTACCTACAGATGTCACAGGAAGTTACCTGCAGATGTCACAGGAAGTTACCTGCAGCCAAAATAACGCTATTAACGGTTCCTACGCACTCACCAACCTTCCCTCATTAGGCTCCTCCTCCTCGCCGCCTGTTGGCTGGGATGTTTTCTTCTTCTCTGGCTTCCTCAGCTTAAATCTGGCAGAAACATCCAGAAGGAGCCAGTTTGTCATGATGGTCACGTTTAAATGATGGTTTTGGCTCCACATCAGAAGGTTTTTTTCATGTTTCCCCACGGACGTTTTCATTTCATCCAATTTTAAATGAGTCATCATCTAAAGCACCAAATCCACCAACTATTCACACAAAGTTTCCAAAATGTTTTACAACCTGCGCGCCATGTTTTCAACATCTAGTGACGGCGCCAGACATTTGCGGAACGCAGCGGCCTAATCACGAGCCGTCATGGATTATTGATCGGATTTGATCAATCATAATGGAGAGGAATCACCCTAAAGAGGTGGAAGATTCATTCCTTCGGTCCACCGTACCCGCAACGAGATGTTTGACGGTCATTTTGGGGTTTTGTGTTTCCTGTCGCGTTCTCGAAACACCTCTGAAAATGCACCAAAGCAAAGCCGCAGAAGGACCCGGAGAATGGATGCCATAATGTGAAAGTGGGAAATAGGCCTATAATTGGCTCTGCATAGGCTCTGTTGTTTATCTGAGTGATGGTAATGGCTCCGAAATGTTCCCTCCTTCCCCAAATAACCAATAAAGAAAGCATGGAGATGGATAAAAAGCGCTGTGTTGTAAGCTGCAATGTGAATGACGGAACGCCGTTGTGTAAAATCACCAGCGTTCAGTCAAGGAAATGCGACGGCTTCACCTCAGCTGATGAGCCCTCGTGGTTTTTCTTCCACAAATTCCCATTCAGGGGCGACGCCGCAGGCCGGGTCTTGGACGCACTCTGGTTACTTTGTGCAATTGCTGGATTCAAATTCTCTGACTGTTTTTCACGTTAGCGGGGAGGAAATACGCGTGAAACAGGACCAAAGTGAAGAAAAAAGGAAAAAAAGCTCTTGCAGGAGGATTTATTTTCCCTCCTTCTTCTGATCTTTGACTCATTGAGACGTCTGAGAAATGGTTTTTGAAACATTTACTGATTCTTTATGCCTCATAAATAAAAAAGGGTATTTACCCGGTTCCAGTCGAAGCCTCGGAGGGAGCCGCGGCTCGCCGTTGTTTACCTGATTCCACCCGCCCTGCAGAGGTGTCCAACCTTTGCCGGGCTCATGCGGGTTGAAACCGCCGAGCTTTGTGGAACTCGCGTGCAATTTTCTGTGCAAACGCTCCGCCGCACGCCGAGGTCCAAACACCCGCTGTCCTTCATACGTGTGCCTTTTACAAACCAGGCCTTGAATAAAACAAAAAAGATTTTCCAGCCTGAGTTAAAGTCTGTTTTCCAGAGTTAAAGTCGCTTCACGTGCTCGTCTTAAACCTGGTTGGCACCGAAGTTCTGACGGAACACCTCCTCTTCCTCCTCCTCCTCCTCCTCAGTTCACCACCCTGCAGGGAACCAGGCCAGCAGCCATCAGCCTGCAAATGAAAACGCGCACGTTTCCTCCTCCGTGGGGGCGACGGTGACAGCCACAGGAGGAGCGTGAAACAAAAGCGTCTCGCCGTCCCCGCTGGACGGCAGAAACACGTTATCACCATTTTTCTAACTGGTAATGGTCCAGGTTCACAAGGCGCCCACCCCCCACCGACGGCTGCGGCACCTGAATTATGCAGCTCCCCACTTCTTACCTCGGCTCTTCCTCCAGGCTGCTGCAGACGCCCCTCGCGGCCGTTTTCGCATGTGTCCATGAGTTAAAGCTGCGAATGGATCAACAGGTCATTGGTTTCCTTTTTGGGTCACGTCTTTCTCAAAATCAGCCCAGCAGGCTTCCTGCCGCTCGCTGTCCACCAGTGCCGGAGCAGCGGCTCCTTGCATCCATCTCCTACGATCCCCGCTGCAGCCTCCTGCTTTGTCTCCCGCCACCTCTCTTTCGCCAGCCCGTCCTTGTATCCTCTGTGGAGCCGCTTGGAGCCAAACCAAATAGCATTATGCTAATTCTTCACACTGAAGCACAAACCATAATATAATCAAGCTTCCAGCGGTGGAGTGTTTGCATTAACCTGCTTTAACCTGGGTAGATTAATTCAACTAATTAGACATTTATGCAATGTTCTGCCACAGTTTAGTTGTTGGCCATAAGAAGATGTGTGAGACCCCTGAGGCCACCGTTCCTCCTCTGAGTATTCCCGTCCGTCCGTCCATCCATCCATCCATCCATCCATCCATCCATCCATCCATCCATCCATCCATCCAGCCTTTTCTCCAGGAAAACACACGCTGCAGTTCGCAATGTGACGCTTCGCAGGTGTTGCACATCAAAGCTTCGGGCACAGCTCCACCTTAATGACCGCGTTGTTATGGTAACAGGCAGATGGGGCGGGGGTACGCCCGCCCCCGAGCATCTGCACAGGCAGCCTGAGGACAGCCGGAGATAGAGAAATTAGGTTATTTCTTTCTAATCAGTGCGCTCTAAATCAGTATAGGGACTGCTGCTCATTTGAAACCGGACCAGTCCAATCCCCCAGGGATCGGTATTGGGACCCCTTCTTATTTATCTTTCACTGGTTCCCTCCATGGTTTCAACTCAACGCCTGCACACACTCAGCCTCCCGTCTGCACTTCCATGACGTGGCAAGATCAGTTTGCCATCGTTGTCGAGGAGCTGCGTTTCCTTCACCAGATGCTGACAACAATAACCGATTTTTGATTCCAGTCAGACGCGCATCTTCGTGCCTCGCAGCAGTCAATTAATTGTTGTGCACTTTACTTTTGTTTTGCTTCCTTCTCAGATTTCTCTGAATTTTCAATCCCTCTCTTTTTTTTTTTTTTTTACTTTATTCAGCCCTGTGGGGAAAGATAGAACATACACATAGAACATACACGAGCAGCGACCTGGAACCTGACCTGTGCCACTGTGACGTGGAGTCGAACCCACGCCCTTCTTGCTGTAGCACCGTGCCGCCAAAGCGCCATGAGTGATAAACTGTGGCAGGCTACAGTGTGAGAGCAGCTGTAATGAGTGACATCATGCTGTGGAAACCAGAGAGCGATCTGATGGGCATGGCCAGGAGCCGCGCGCTTCTCAAGGCATCCACCCTCCAAATGACACCAGAAGTTCAAGGCTTTTATTTTGAGCTAGCGTCTCGTCGGTCTGTGGCGAAGAAAAATGTAGCAAGCCTGCGTTAAACACGCCAAACAGGCAAAGGTTGCGAACAACGCGGGGGGGAACGCAGCAGCCTCAGAGTGGAAGTGAACCTTACAAAGATGTGAAAATAAATGACAGTAAATCAAAACTAAAAGTGGCACAAAATGGTTATCTGGCTCCGCTCTCTGCTTTCATTTGCGGCGTGCGCCGCTCCCCTCCGAGCGTGGCGGCGGAATACAAAAGAAGCGGGCTGTTGAATTAGTTTGTCCCTGGAACTCTTTAAAGAGCACGCGGCTCCCCGGCTGCATGCTAATGCAATCGTTATTTTAGTCCTTCTCTTCGCTGTCGCTGCTTTGACCTTCTGTGCGTTCCGAGACTCATTTTTCTCTGGGGAGAGGAAATTGTCAGCAGAGCGCCGCGGTGGGTGCTCCTCTCGCTGAGATCTTCTCGGACCTAAGAGAAGGTCCATGAACGCATGCATCCTCACACCTGCAGCATGTTTCTGACTATAACGCGTCTCCAGCAACCGAGTCGGTGGGAGTCACTGGTCTCCAGATGAAGGAGAACTGAACATATTAGCGGTTCCTACCCCCCCCCCCACTATTCTGGTGGCTCTTTTATGATTCTGCTCCTCCCTCGTTTCCTCGGCTGGAGAACTGGTGCTAAAAACAGATTTGGAGAAAGTTTCCTCCTTCTGTCGGAGGCTCGCTCAGCCAGAGAAGCTGCCGCGCGGAAGTCTGAATCTGGGTCTGTGGGAACATCACAGATCTTCCCGGATCGGCGCGGGAACTAAAAAAGAAAAAGAAGAGACTCAACGTCCCGACGCCGAGGTTTCCGTGCGCGGCTGTTGAATCTTCACCCGTCAACGGCGGGGCTGTCCAAACAGCCAAAACGGAGCTGGAGGCGTCGGCGCTGACAGACAACAGCCGTCTCCAGGCATCATTATCCAGTGGAGAAGAAAGTGACGCCGGTTCTTTTGAGTCTGAAAAAAAATCCACAAAGGTTCCCGGAATACTTTCAAGCCGGCTGAGACGCGCTCGCTATCACACCTGTTCCCACGTTGTTTACGTCCTTGTCAAATCCACAAGATGTCCTCTCCTCAGCGGGTGAAGCCACCGGCTGGTGGAGACCTCGTGTCCTGGATAATTAATTCCTCTGTAGAAATCTGTTGCCACTCGCGCGGATCCTCATTGTATTGATCTTGGCTCCATCTTTGAAATATGTAAAAGAGGACAACATCAAATGGGCGGAGTGGGTTCTTTTTTTCTTTTTCCTCCTTCTCAGCGACTCTGAAATTCTCATTTTATCCGATTCACTCACGACTGAAGTTTTTTTTTTTTTTCCTTCTGAAATCAAATGATCCCATATCAAACCCAGCGAGTCAATTAAAATTCATGTTTGTAAGTGCGGCCAGAATGAGATGAGACTCCAGCAGTCCAACAACCGGGACGTCCAGGAGATCAAACCGCCGCGAGACAAACTGTTGGATCTTTGGTGGACTTTTTCCCCACTTTTTAAACACAAGAAATTATCTTTCTTAACTTTCAGACCTTATTTTTTCATTTTTTTAAAGCATTGGAGCTCTGTAGCACCCAGATTAGCACAGTTAGCATGTGTGCTTTTCTTGGAGAAACTTTGCGCGTCAGCTTATATCCAGGCTGTGGTTACATTCCTCATCAATTTAATTTTACCATTTGATTAATGTCGAAAAACACAGAATTAATTCGGCTTCAGTTGAGATGATGCAAAATTTGCTGTCATCCGCTGAAACCAAACGACTCTCACTTAATTAGAGGCGACTCATTGAGCCGCAGCAGGAGTTTATAATAATGTTTTCTAATTAAAACAAATCTGTCAAACATCTTTATCGCCGCCGTACCTGAGCGTTGGGCTGTGGCGTGGGCGGGCCACGTTTCTCTAGTTTCTGGTCCTGGTGCAGCATTAAAGTGGCCTTTAAAAGCAGAGATTGGCAATCAAAGGTCATTAAATTATCAGATCTGTTGGCTGGAATGAGTCCTTTAAATAAATGGGCTTTTAATTTTAGTAAGCTAACCTCTGTGGAAGCACGCTTGCGTGGCGTTCCACGCTCCTAATGACCACTGTAACCTTTCATTATGTTTCTTATAATCCCCCTCAATCTATGGCCATAATCCCTCAGTGATTGTTTGCCCTTTTTTTTATCATCCTCCATGTTGCTCCTATTGCATCGTGTCCTTCTGCCTGATACTCACTCATCACTTCCCGATTTCGAAACCCAACGTTCCTAAAAGCACTTTGTGTTGTAATGCGGGTTTAATCCTCGGCGGCTGGACAAAAGCAGCCGCTGGATAATGGAAGAGTGAGCAGCGAGTGTCTGTCAGCCGCCAGTGTGGGCTGTAAGACGGCAAATCCTGCGCTCCCCTCACTCACATGTAAATGGGAGAACATGCGAAGGAGGGATTTTACATCCCGGATGAATCGGAACTGGGCGCTATCGGGAAAGGAGGCCTTTTCCACGGGACGACAGCAGCCGGTGGAGATGAAAGGTGGAGTAATGAGGTCGCGCAGCGCTCGTCTGTCCTCATTTTCAGGATTCATCTGCGTACCAAGTCGTATCGGGACGTGTTCACGAGCACAAACGGGCAGAAAACCCTTGAGGCAGCACTTGTTCGCTCTGGATAAAATCTCTGCTGACCTCGTGGCACCTCCGGAGGGTGGGGGGTGGGGGGGCTTTACCTGCTGTACCTGAGCATAAACCAGAACAAAGAGTCCTGAGGTGTCAGTGCATCGCTGGACTCGGTCTGGGTGTGAGGCTCTCGAGGTTAAACACACACTGTAAAGACCTGCACAGGAGGTGGCTGAGAGACCAAGGGAAACCACGATCCTTTGGAGGTCGTCGTGGCAACGCAGGCCAGCGCCAGAGTCCCCGCTGAGCTGCGTTCAGGATTCCACCTGGCGGTCGTTGAATCCCGCCTCGTTTAAACGGTGACTCGTTATGAAGACGCTGCTGAAATACCGATTAAAAACTGATCATGATGAAACCTTACAAATAATTTTATTTCTGCATATAATCGGATTATAGTCCGTAGTCTCATTTTATAATAAAATATCAAGTGTGTCACTTATACTTCTGTAATTGAGATAGTTTAGATTTTCAACACGAAACGTTTGAATCCAAACAAAATGCCATTTTTAACCATGTCAGACATATAAAAGAATCCGGACTAAACTTTTGAGTCCAATTGATTAAAAAGAGATTTTTTTTAAAGAAAACAATCAAAGTTCACAGTTTGATACATTTACTAAAATGTTCTTTCTGAAAAATCACTGTAATAAATTTTCCTGGAGAACAAGAAAAAAGGTCACCAGCAGGAATTGAAATGAAGTATCAAAAGATTTAATTTACTTTTGATTCTACATCTCAAACCACTTGAAAGCAGAAACCTTTGTAATTTATTGGAGGCGATATTGAGTCTTTTTTTTAATAATAATGAGATGAGATCTCTGCCCACCACAAAGTTTAGTTTATAAAAAAAACAAGGGTCATTCTCCAGCATCAGTATTACCGTAGCAACACTTTCCTCCTATGAGGCTTTTCCTGCTCCTCCTCCTGTTGCTGTTCCTCCTGATCCTCCTCCTTCTAACCACCCGCCCGATCCCCCTCCTTCATCCTCCTGATCCTGCTGATGCTCCTTCTCCCCCAAACCTCCTCCTGATCCTCCTCCTTCTCTGATCCTCTTCATCCTCCTGATCCTGCTGATGCTCCTTCTCCCCCAAACCTCCTCCATCTCCTCCTCCTTATCTGATCCTCTTCATCCTCCTGATCCTGCTGATGCTCCTTCTCCCCCAAACCTCCTCCTGATCCTCCTCCTTCTCTGATCCTCTTCATCCTCCTGATCCTGCTGATGCTCCTTCTCCCCCAAACCTCCTCCATCTCCTCCTCCTCCTGCTGCTCATCTGCCTCCTGTTGCTGTTCCTCCTGATCCTCCTCCTCCTAATCACCCGCCCAATCCCCCTCCTGAACCTCCTCCTTCTCCTCCTGATCCTCCTCTTCATCCTCATGGTCCTTTTCTTAATCCTCCATTTCCTCCCGCTCCTCTTCTCGATCCTCCCCCTCCTGCTGATCCTCCTTCTCCCCCGAACCTCCTCCTGATCCCCCTCCTGGTCCTCCTCCTCCTCCTGATCCTCCTGCTTCTAATCCTCCTCCTCCTCCTTCTCCCCCTCCTGATCCTCCTCCTTCTCTGATCCTCTTCATCCTCCTGATCCTCCTCCTGATCCTCCTCCTTCTCTGATCCTCTTCATCCTCCTGATCCTCCTCCTTCTCCTGCTCCCCCTCCTGATCCTTCTCCTGCTCCCCCCCCCCTGCTCCTCCTCCTCCTCCTGCTTCTAATCCCCCTCCTGCTCCCCCTCCTGATGCTCCTCTTCATCCTCCTGATCCTCCTCTTCATCCTCCTGATCCTCTCCCTCCTCCTCCATCTCCTCCTGATCCTGCCCCTCCTGATCCTCCTCTTCATCCTCCTCCTTCTCCTGATCCTCCTCCTTCTCCTGATCCTCCTCCTTCTCTGATCCTCCTCCTCCTGATCCTCCTCTTCATCCTCCTGATCCTCCTCCTTCTCCTGATCCTCCTCTTCATTCTCCTCCATCTCCTCCTGCTCCTCCTCTACCCCTCCAGCAGCTCCATCAGGCAAATCTGGAGAAAAAAGGTTCAAAGTGTGTCAGGTCACCAGCACATGGCCGCCGGGGCCAAAAATGAGTTCTTCTCTCAACTTCAAAAACCCATCTTATCCAATTCTGCTGAGCTCACCATGGCAGCCGCCGTGGACACAACAATGGCGCAAAGTCGTGACGTAAGACTTTAAACCGATTGTGTTCCAGAAGAAAATGAGAAAACTGACTGGGACCCAGCCCGCCTGTCCACTTTTAACCAAGCGTCTTAGAGTCAAGTTGTCAACAGTTTCATCTCCAACACAAACGGCCGTCCACGGTGACGCGCAGACTCCTTCCCTTCAAACCCCTGTCAGAATAAAAGCACCGGCGGGCTTTTTGAGGCGGCTCCGGACAGACGAAAGACCCTCTGCTCTTTCCTGAAGTTGTGTCAACAGCCGTTAAAACCCCAATGAAACAGCCTCAGATCTGAGAGTCGTCAGAACCCTGAAGCTCTGACACCTGCAGAAGAACCTGCGAGAGACAGGTTGACTTCAGAAGAGGAGATACGGGGGAGACACACAGCCCTGCTGGGGATCATCGTCACCATCACTCTTTAAAACTCTGTTTACAGAGAGCTGTCCAAGGATTCAGCAGGCAGGACGAAGACCGGCAGGACGGCATGATGGACATCCTCCATCTTTATCTGCGTCCTTCGCAGGAGCAGAATCCCTCCTGTCTTATCAAGGTTCCTGGAGGATCCTCTGTGGTTATCAGATCCTTCAAAGTCACCTCCCACCTTCCAAACTCAGGGTTTCTTCATTTCGGGGGCTGTGTGTTCTGAACCTGATCCAGGGCCGTTTCCACTGACACAAAATCCCCTTGTTTGGATGGACACGTGTAATCTGATCTAAAGTTGAGTCTAATAACTCACCGATGTCCACAGAGGTCAGGGTTCACCCTCAGGGGAGCGGGACGCTCCAGTCTGAACGGTCTTTATTGGATTTGCAGCGTCCGGTAAAAGATCGGCTGGTTTGAACGCGGTTGCCGTTAGCAGCGGTGGTGGATCCTCATCGCTGTTGAAGAGACGTTTGAGCTGACAAGATTTAATGTTTAATTCCAGGTTTGAATGAATCTGCATAAAATATCAAAACCAAAACGAGTTCGTCGGAACTTTAATAATGGCTCAACAACAACGATAATTGCAGTGTGTGACGTTGTTGTGTTGTTCTGCTGTCGTCGTGGAGACGTGGCGGGGGGAGACGAGGAGGATGGAACCTTGCTTGTGTTTGTGGGGCTGACGAAATGACTCTGGTGTTTACTCCAGATCCAGGGGTGATAAAACTGTGGACAGACAACAAATCGTTTCACCATGAAATAAACCGTCCCTCCCGTCACTCTGACCTTCAGGCGTGGAACAGAGAAGAGTCCCACAGCTCTGGTCCGGTTCTGCAGACTCTAAAAAGCTCCTCCAGGTTTATCGCTGAGTCATGATAAGGTGACGAGGAAGCTGCAGACCTGGACACCATCCAGGCGCCCGTGTCGCGACACTCCCAGGTGACCACTAGAAGCTCCGCCTCTTGTATCCGGGTCAGTGCGAGGAGTTATTGTTCAACCCCACTGCATCAGTCCCGCAGCAGAAGCGGTGGTCGGCGTGCTCAACCCCAGCAGGGAACCAGAATTCCTGGAAGTTGACTTGAGGCTTTTCCAGAGCAGCGATGTACGTTAAACATTCAGCACCTTGGTTTGAGGTTTTTTTTCCAAGCGCACTTCGAAGCACCGCATCAATAAAAAAGGGAGAACACATCAATAGCGGGAAACTCTTAAAATGAGCGGTGCGGTTTACACGCTCCGACCGTTGATTGTAAACACGGCTGATTTACGGCTGGTTTTCCTATTTAAAAGAATCAGGGCTGGATGTGTGAAGAGGTCCTGCTGCCATCATTGGAGAATGAGGAGACATTAGCACTGTTTAGAAGCTCATTTAGCATCTGTGCAGGGAGGCCTGCTGCTCTAACAAAGTCCCTGTGACAGGAAGCGTCGATCTTCCTTGCGACATGACGTCCTGGCCCCGCCCCTTCAACGGTGTCCTCCCTCATCACTGACATCGATCCACGTAATTCGGACAGGCTGCTCTGGAACATCCTGATCTCATTAACATTTTCCAAAAGGTCTTGCCGCTACAACAAACCGGGCCTGGACACAAGCGCGGCTGACATGCACTTTAATGACGGAGGGGAATCGGGCGCTTTTTTGGGTGGAAAAACTGCAATTTTTGTGGCTTCCTCTGCTGCTGCAAGAGGATTGAAGAAGTTTTGAGTCTGAAATCCTGGAGACTTTTGCTAATTTGTGGCATCACTCAGCTTAACAGGCGTGATGCTGCTCAGAATTACTGCTGCTCTACCTTCAGATTCTTTGCTGAGCGCTCCCAAATTGTTCATAATCCCCAGGAAAATCCACAGGAAGGTGGAGATGAGGACTAATTCATGCAGGAAATGTGTCCCCCAACTAGATGAGGATTAGCCGGAAACAAGCGTCACCTTCTAAACTTGATGATACGTCCAAAATTGTTCCATCAGTTTTTTAACTCCGCAACCTCAAATCAAATCCTGACGACGGCTCGTTTGAACTTCAGCGTTGCTGAATCATTCCAGAGATATGCTGAGTAAAATAATCTCGTTTCAATGTCGTCCTAATTGCTGTGATGAAGGCTGAAAAACGGCCCTCAAAAATAAGAAGGTTAGCGAACCCTCTGAACCAGCAGTGTTTAATTCAGGTGCGCTTTCAGGGTCAGCGTGGGTGAGCAGCAAGGGATGTTTCTGTGTGGAGCACAGGTGAAGTGGGAGTGGCCTAAAGGAAAGGAAGGGGTGGAGCCAACATCTCTCCCGTCAGGACTCTGTTCTGCTGAGTCACAGTTCCATAACAGCCATGGTTCAGATATTGGTGGACTCAAGCGCATTTGCCAGCGGATGGCCGAGCGATGACGTGTCGGTCACATGATCTGTGTCATGTGACGTCAGAGATTGGGTCAGGAGAGGGCCACATCTGAAGATTTCTTTGTGACACGATCAGACGTCTTCATAGAAGCCGGTGATCACAGAGTGGATCTAAAGGCACGGCAGGACGCTCACGCTCCGCTAATGCAGCGCGGCAGCGTCCGAGGTTGGAAGCGGCATCAAAGCGGCTGATGTAACCGCGGCCAACGTCCGCAGAACCACATCGGAATCAAAGAGTTAGGTTAGCATTAGCATACTCAGACGGGTAATTCGCAGTTTCCCATCTTCTGCTGCTTCTGCTGAGATGAACCTCAGCTCTGGTTTAAACCCCTCCGGAAGGTTTTCATCTGCTGAATAAACCGTCCGTATCGGCGACGCCCAAAAGCACATAAACGGTTGTGTAACACAATGACCCTCGGCTTCATGGTTGGTCAGGCTCTGTTTCGCCTACAGGTTTTTTTATGAAGATTTAGTTCATACTGACTTAGATTTCAGTTCAGCTCAGTGGGAGAACTGGGATTATCCCAGTCGGAGCCCATCCCAGCTCTGGACCCATTAATCGAACCGTTTGAGGTAGCTCCGGGACTTGGTTTGCACGCTGGGATAATGCCCACTCAGAGGAGGGGCTGCCAAATAATTTGTTGATTTTTTGTGGGGTTGCCAGTTTGTTGCTGGCAACCATCACACACTTGACTGACGATTGTCCTTGTTGTGAAATCGACAAACTCAAGAGTCCAAAACTACAGTCGGACCGGTGAATGTCGTTGGTGACCTGATCGCGCTCCTTCGTGTCCTCCTGAGACCTGAACCTTGTCTCCGTGTGCTCATACGTCCCCGTACGGAGCCTCTCGGGAGGGTAGAGAAAAGCATTTTTCATAAACTGATAGTCAGTCTTTCAGTTCGGCTGTAATCGGGCCGCCGTCGCCTATCTGATGTTCAGAGATCTCATATTGCTTCACCTCCGGGGGAAAATAAATTAAAATGTTGACGGTGTTTTTTTTCTTCAGCTGTTGTGGACTGACGGCAGATATCTGAAGCTCCCGAGCTTTGAGCCGCGGTGACAACCGCACTCATTCAACGTCAGAGCCCCCCAGGGCGCCATTAATCAATGGGCATTATCCCGATATCACATTAATGGTTCTCACTTACAGCTCGGCATTCGTGTCATCTTTCACTTTCGCTGCTTGTCATCCACGCCGCCGCCGTTTGAGGAATGCTCAGCAGGGCGGCGGAGGACACGCCCGCGCTCAAGTTCCGCCTAATCAAATGCAAACAGGTTAGCATCGGCGTTGCGATTAGGACCAGAGCCGAGGCGCGAACATCTCCCCGCTGGAGCACAGGACAGGACGCTTTCATCCCAGAAGGGAAATGAATCTAACTGGAGCGACGCGAAGGCGCTGACTTTGATGTGCTAATATGAGGCGCCACCACCGCCGTTTATGCAAGTCATGATGTAATGAGTCACTGCCGGGAAATTCTGATGAGGACTCTGAGCCGCGTTAAAATTCTGATTCAATTTCAAGTGGAAAACGGCATCTGATGAAAGAGCAGAGCAGCCGGGGGCCTCAGCCGCGGCGCGAACAGAGCGAGGGCGTATCTGGGATCCCCAGCACGACTTACACTGGCAGACCCTGAAAACGAGGCGCCTTTGACCTTTTTGAGATTTTAATCACACACTTGCTGCTGTGTCACACCTCTGTCACCCTTTACATCAAAATTCCCCCTGAAATGTCTCCGGCGCTTCCTTAAACCATCCCTCAGCCGGAAAAACACAAAGCTGCTCCCCCGACCTCCTCGGCTGAGCTGAGCTTTGTGACGCTGCTGCTCTGTCCATCACCTGCGTTTACAGACGGAATCCTAGAAAAGAGTTGAACCTTATCGCTAACAAGGAGAGCAGCTCTGACGGAAGCCGCTCGGGATGAAATCGCTTTTCTTAAATGTCAATCCCAAATGAGGCTTTTCTGCAAAGTTCAGCATTAATGTGACTTTCGGCTTTTCAAAGGCGAAAAGTTGGTTTCTGTCCATCGATCCCCGGGCGGAAGCATGAGCATGAAAGAGAACGACGGCAGGCTTTCTGTTGACGTTAATTACAGACGCACTCCCAGGAGAGCTAAACATGTATATTAAATAATGGTAATGTGAACGCTGACAATTAAGGATGTGGCAATTATCCAGGCTTCTGTTGGAAGGTTGAATCCAAAAAAAGGCTTGATTTCTTCACTCTGAGTTCTGCAGACAGGCGTGCTGTGACACATCATCCACACAAGTGGCAATTGGTGCCGAGGGCCGGAGTCCAGCCTGATCTGAAGCCTGAGGAGTTTTTCCCACTGGATTATCGTGAAACTGCGGTTCCTATCGTGACCACCAGAGGGTGCTGCGGCCTCCTTGATGTGGTTCTGCTGATCCAGAACGTGCACCATTCATGACCGATCCTCAGCCAGTCATGTGGGTCACAATTATTTTCAGTGCAGAGAGAACTCTGATACAACAGAACAAAATCTATTCTGCTGCTTAATGCAGGAGTCCTGTATGGATCACTGATTCGTTATGCCATTTTTTTTCTTCAAAGAATTGGAAATGAATCTCATTTCCCAAACTGGGAAGGCAGGAATTCAGGTAGAAATCTGCCAAAACGCCCCGCCTCACAGCCTGAGTGGAGAAAAGAGATGGGCGCGTTTCCATTCATTATAAAGTTGGAGAAGTTCCCTGCAGGACCAAATAAGATGCGACTGTCAGTGTCTCAAATTAAACGGCTTCTGCAGAGCAGCGCTCCTGCTGCCCAGTCAGACGTCTTCAACATCCTGATGGCGCCTTTTGGTCTCTCGCTGCCAATTTCAGTCAGAAACAGTTCAGAAACAGCCTCTGAAACAAGCATGGTGCCGTGCACACGCCTGTGGCTGCTACCAGCCGCTAAACTGAGAGAAAATGAGCTTCGGGAAGGGTTTTCTGTAATACCGACATTCACCTCAGAGGCAGTAGTGAGTCGCTGAGGCCTCCTGTGTCAGGATGAAGAAGAATGTACTAAATAATGTACTAATAAACTCTTGCTTATCATCATCAAAATGGTGTGTAACATCTGGCGCCCTCTAGCGGCGACAATCCAGAAGGAGCCCAGATGCTTTTAATTTGTTTGTTTTAATCCCCAAAAGTGATCGATTATTGCTGTTTTATATTAACAAATGTCCTTTCAGTCTCATTGTCCTTGAAACATGGCAGAGCCCCTGAGGGAGGGGAGCCCACATCAATATTTATACTGTATGAATATCTGGAACCAAAACACAGATTAGCATGCTAAAGTGATGAGGTGCTCTATTATTTAGAATAAACAGCATTTGAGCGAACATTAGCGTCAGTGTTTAGCATCAAAGGGTGAATATGCGTCTTTATATGACTGTAGTTATACGGCAGACGCCATTAATTCAACACGGCCGTTCGTCAGGTGCCGTTGAAAGGCTGAGGCATTCATCCATAATGAAGAGACGTGGCGCCATTTGAAGAGTAATAAAATGCTTTTGATGATGTTTTAGGGAAGCATCAACCGAGCCAAATCTTCCCGTTATCGCTGTAGCCGATCAGCTAATCAAGCCGATCTGCGTCTTCTGCTTTGATGTTTCGTTGCGATGCTTTAAACTGAAGCACGGCAGGTTCACCTCTGATCGTTCAGGCAGGAATTATTTAGAAAAACAAACACGTGGAAAACCGAGTAAATGTTTGACAAAAGCAGTTTTATTCCCAAAACCTGAAGCCGTCCGCCGCTGCTCTGTTTATCAGACTCTCCCACATTTGAGCTAATATTTCAGACAAGTGAGACACAGGAGCACAACAGGGCCACGATTCTTCGCGTCTGTTCTGAAGTCCTATTCTGGATCTTCAAACGCTGCCCCCCCCCTCCTTTTTTTTTAACGTTTCAAAGTCCCGATCAAAGACGAGATGATCAAGCATTATTTTAATGCGCTCTGGGTTGTTCAACTTTAGAACAAGTTGCCGGGAGGAAATATAATCAGCTAACCGCAAGTTTTAAAAGACAATATAAAAGTCTTTTGTTGTACTGAACAAGTAGCAGCTCTGAGGAGGGCGTCTCCCGATTGGACACGTTCGGGCTCCTCCCTCCTCCTCTGGTTCAGGTACCTTCAGAACGACCTCCGTGACCTTTCAGGGTGGAAGCGTTGAGCTTCTGCGTGTGGGCTCGCCGCAGATTAACTGTGATGGGAGGGTTTCCGCCAGATTGCTTCTCTATGCGGCTGCAGTAACGAGGACTCCTAATGTGGCTGCAGCCATCGGGGCCGAGCTGCTGCTGCTGCTGCTGCTGCTGCTGCTGCTCCTCACGCATGATAATTGCTGAGGCCCTGTGAGGGCGAGGGCTCCGTGACCCCGCCTGCCCGTGGTTTTCAATCCTTCTTTAAAGGGCATCACAGGAAAGTGTAGATGATTAGGGCGACGTATGCAGGCAGTGATGCAAATGTTGGACCGGAAGCCTGAAAACCTGCAGAACGGCGTCATTATCCAAGACCCACCGAGGAGGCTCAGAGATGACCTTCAGGACCAGCACACACTGTTGCCTCAGTACATCAGTGTGTTCTGAACCGCCGAGGTCACGAGCAGGACAGGCTCATTCTGATTGGCTGTCCAGTCAAGGAAGTAGGAACGATCAGGGCGACCTGTCGTCCAACGAGGACAGATGTTGTCGTGAAACGCCGTCATGGGAAACATGAAGAGCCAAAGGGCAGAGGATTATAGTTGTGTTCCGGCTCATTTTCATCCCACTTTAGCCTCATTACTCTGTTAAATCTTTGTGAAATGACGCGTTCCTTGTCTGCTAAATAATGCTAAATAAAGATATTAAATGCGTGATTCAATAAAAGACAGCATCCCCTCCCTGTCTTCTCACGTCTGGAATGGGGCCGCGTTTACCTTAATCTTCCTCATTCTGCAGCTTCTTTTACTTTAAGTGTCACGTTCCCTGTAAATGCTCCTCTGGCAGGTTCTCTACACTGGATCTACTTTCAGGCCAGAACGTCTTGGGCCCGTAGATTCAAACCTTTTATTGCTTTCCTCAGCAGGTTGGATGATTGCGTTGACTCGGGAGTCTCGCAGCTAAATAAGCTGTTCATCATTAAAAGGAGATGAACTCCAGTCGTAAACAGGAACGCCGCCTTCAACGGATGTACGCGGAGGCCTTTTAAGCGGAACTGGGACACAAAATGCAGCCTCATCGGAGCTTTCCTGCGTTATTGTGTCGGGCCTGACGCCCGTTTTAAGGCCCATTCGTTCGCAGGTTAACGTATAGAAACGCACTTCCTGAGCTGAGACTCAGAAACAGCTGCTCTGTTGTGATAATTGATCCCGATAACGATGTCCAACGGCATGACGGCGTAATCATGGGAACTGCCGTTGAGACGGGGTCTCGCGAGGTTTGACGAGGTGAAGAAGTGAACAGGAAGACGCCCAGTGGTTCCCCAACTGAAGGGTTCAATTACTCGAAGGCCATTAAGCCTCCTGGACGGCGTTTCAACTCACTGATCACTGGAAACGTCAAAGAAGCTAAACGTGTCTGTGGATTTGGCTCCTCTGCTGCTGGGAGTTGATCCCCTTTCACGCTGACGCAAACGGCGTCCGAGCAGACGGGCGCCGCCTCGTCGGTGACGAGAACCTTCAGTTGTCGGGGAGCCGTTTTGTTTCAGATTGAAACTGCATTTTTAAGTTAACTGTCAGTGTTGATGATATCTAGCAGCCACCAGTTTAGCATTGGCTGCTAACATGCGGGGGGAGGGGCTTATCAGGATCGGGTTGATTAACATGAGGATATTTCAGGAATTTCTGGCTGTTTTCCCCACAGGACTCAAATTGCCCTGGTGTCTTATTTTCGTGAAAACTGGATAAATCAGCAGGTTTCAGATTTGGGTTTCGTCAGCTGCAAAACGTCTTCGTCTCTGATCCGCTTTGCTGCAGAACTCTTTGAGAACGACGCCGCCTGCCTGATATCCGCGAGTCAAAGGCTTCAATGCTAACTTAATACTCGCAATGTAAAACCGGTAATGTATGGATTTCAACCACAGGAGACCGTGTCTTTTGATAAGATCATTTTAAATCTGCTGCCGCCTCGTACGTCTTATCAAATATATTAAACGTCCATCTCTACTTCCTGTTCTCGCTCTTATCTCATTTCAGAAAGGATCACCTGCATATTGAACTCTCGCTCTCTATCGAATCGAGTTTTTGGGTGCCGCCACTCTGTGTAATCAAATCTGCGCGTGTTCGCCCTCCCACATTCGTTTAGCAGCCATCACCACGCCCCCCCCCCCCCGCCAGCTCCGTTCACAGATGTCATGAAACACTGCAAGGTGTCTGTTGCTCCTCTGTGTGACACCACCCATGATATGAGAGGCTGAGGACAAAGGGAGACAAAGGGACATTGAAGGTAAATGTGAGCTACAAATGTGTAAATGTGAATCTCCAGAGGAAGAGAACACCCTTCTCCATCCTGATCCCCAAACTGGGGTACGCATATTGACATAACAGGTACGCGGGGAAAAAACTAAACGGCCTGAACAGCCTGATTACATTTTGAAACTGGAATATAAATGGACTTTCGGCCCGAAGAGGCTTCTCACAGTGCACATTACAAGAGCTGCTCTGTTCAGAAAACTCCACTGTACTGCCAAAATAGAAGCGCGACATCGATCGACACCAGAGGTTGCCTTTGTGCACCGTTGCAGTCGCTAATTCCGTGGCCTGCTCAACTGCTGTAAATGGATAAGTGGTTAAAAAAGATAAAATACCTGCTGCCCACAGCTGAAGCTTCGCCTGCTACTGACAACGTTGAGTGTCAACGTCAAGGTCGGCTTTGGAGCGGGATGCTAGCAGCTTTGAGGTTGTGACTCGCCACGCTAGCATAGCCACAAGAGAGCGATGAAGAGCCCCCGATGCATGTTAGGGCTACATAGCTGGGGGGGCCAAAGGGGAAAGGCAGGACAAAACTGGGGAAAGTTAGTCAACCGCTAGCCACCAACGCATCATTTAGAAACCACAAACCTTTTCCGTACCATCGGCACCTGTAAGAGCATCACTGCAGGTCGCTGCGGGCGCTAACTACGAGGAAAATGCCCAACCAACCATCAAGGCGAATTTTTGGTGTCTGAAGTAGAACATCCATCAGGTGTGTCTCCAAGATGGGTCCACCTGTGTCAAAGTCATGTCCACGATGTAAACATCATTCGTTTGCATCATCCAAGTCTGTCGCCAAGGGCGACGCCTCAGTGTAACTCCAGATTTTGCTTCCAAATGTGGTTCCTCACCTTCACGAAGAAGATGGGACACGGGAGACGCCCCTGACGCGGTGTCTGAAGAAGACTGCGTTTAGTCCCTGATGAAGAGGAGCTGTCATCTCCCCCCACAGATGAGTGCTGGTCATGTGACCAGTTCACCGTCAGGCCAGCCTCGCACTCAGTCCAGACTGAAATTATAATCCCAGCAAGGTTCATCAGTGAAATTTGAAACCCTCTGATTAATCAGATTAATCGGGGAAGCTGTGGATTAATCTGCTCCAGAGATTCTCCCTTCAGTGTTTGAACTGCAAAGATAACGGCGGTGGAGAACCTTCTCCCACATGTGGGCGGAGCCGAAAGTAACCAGCGCTGGTGCCCTCTGGATGCCTCCTCCTGGAGATCTTCCAGGAATGGCTTAATGGAGATTCCTCACCGGTAGGGATTATACACAGCATTCCATCTGACCCCAGAACAGTGTGTGTGTGTTTATGTGTGTGTGTGTGTGTGTGTTTGTGCACTCATGGGACATCATGTGACGTCAATGGTGAATCAGTTTCCTGCACCTTCCTGGTAGCTGGGTGTCAATCTGCTGTGTAACGTTCCCGCTGACGTCATCCACCAAATCGCTGCTGCTGTTCACCTGTTTCTGTTGACAGCTGGTGACGGGAGAACACATGAGCAACGGAACCTGAGGCAGCTGGTGGGGTGGAACTGGGAACTCGCACATCTGACCCCAGTTAGTCCAGTCATCGCTGGTAGATATTTTGTGAGGCACCGCTGGGATGAAAAGAGTAATACCGCTAAAACCAGGCAGCTTTAAATCCTCAGATGTGGCCTGAAACTGAACTGGGACCAGTGTCAGGCCGGGAAGTGGCTCTGTGATAAACTCTAGCATCTCCTGGGACTACAGCTCTGCTGGATGATGTTAAAACGTCAAAATGTTAAGAATCATGACGCTGTTTACCTTCGCTGATGTACGATAACGCTGCAGACTCTGGAGATCTGCTGCATCGGCAACCTCCCAGAGATTAATGAGAAGACCTGAGCTGCGGGGAGAATCCGCCCCACCAGAATCGGCTTCATTTTCACCGATTTGTTCGGAAACACAGAGTTCGCGCTGGTCAAACTGCGGCGCGGCGCTAACGCTACGCAATGCGAGAGGCAGAAGCAATTAGACGCTTAAGGAAGTAACCATCTGACTTTAGAGGAGATCTTTGTGGTTTTGCTTTGCTGTGCTGCTGAAAGTCCAACGTATCGCACGAGAACAGGCAGAAGACGACCCGAGCACCAGCATCTGATCTGCTGCAGCCTGTTTTCTTCTCAGTCTGCGCCGGAGAAAAGCCAAACATCCCGCAGACGCTCAAATATCGCCTGCGGAGATCTTTGATCGCGCCGCTGACTGAAACAGTGGGACCACAAAGACGAGAGCGAGTGCATTAGCATGCGTTTACATTCACGTGTTCATACGCACATTAGAAATTCAAAGCACTGAAGGTCGAGTGTGGAGCATTGATGGAGAAGGATCTCATTAAGGAGTAGAGCAAAACGCCCACGTTCCAACCCTCGTGGAAGACTTTAAGACTGTTGACACGACCCAGTCAGGAGCAGATCAGCCAACAAGGCAGCATCTGTTTATCTTTGTTGATGCTGATGGTTCCATTGTAATCTTCCTCTTGATGAATTCCCAGTGGGCTGCGGCCTTCACCTTGGAGCAGGTGTCAGAACAACTACTAAAAATCCTGTTTGATGTTAGCATGCTAGCTGCCATGTTCTCCAGGGCTGTCAGAGTTAAAGTGAACTGTTCTACCTCATTTTTCTTTACTTCTCTCTGCTTTTATTTACTCTGCTTTAACCTCTTTCTCTTCAGCTTCCAGCAGCTCAGCTAATATTTTATTTGAAAGGTTTATGCGGCTGTCTTTCAGGCTACGAGCAATGTGGTTTTGACGGCCAGTTTGGAGTTTATTGATCGCTCTTTGTGGCAGGTTTGATCACTGATGTCAGGCTCAAAGGGAAATGAGCTGTTATCAAAGTTTCTTTTGGTAGTTCCTCATCCAGATCTTTTCAAAAACATTTTAAACACTGCTGGTTGTTGTTCCTGCTCATTTTGGACCGGCACTTCACCTGAATCCTGTTGTCTAGCAGTAGTAGATCTTTCCTGGACCCAGAAAGAGGCTGCTGAGTTTTTAACCTGCACCAAATAGCTTTGCTCTGTGTGTCAGTCAGACAAGGGAGTAAGAAATCTATACCTCATTTATGGACTGGAAAAGGAGTCGTAGATCGTCCTGTTCAGCCCAACAGGGTCGGTTTTATGACTGACAGAGACGTTCGCGAGGTCGTCTCCGAGGACCTGTTTGCCGTCGTACTTACAGACTTTACTTCTCAGACTCGCTGCCACATCAGACCACTTTGCGGCTCATCTCTGGAGAATTCAGATGAGCCAGCGTGGACGCAGAAGCCGGCAGAGGTCAGGGCGCGACACCTCCGTCGGTGACCCCACAAACGCCGCCGCGACCTCCTGCAGGAGGCTGTGTGTGCTTAAGGGTGAAGAAGGGATGAGAAAGGAGTGACTCCTCCTGGAGGAGCAGCAGCTTGATCAGCCCACGCACAGCTAAAGCCCGAGGGCTACGTTTGCAGGCTGGCTTTTCAGCTTCCTGCCCCGACGCCTGCAGACTCCTTTTATTAAGCCTCTGTCAGGATCTTGCCGGAAGGCGGTTGGAGAGAGCGAGCGCGCTTCCTGTCGTCCTCCTCACAGTCCACATAAATAAAGACCACCGCCAAAGCTTCGCCGAAGCCACATTTTCACTGCCCCCCCCCCCCCAAAAAAACAATACTTAGAGGTGTTTTTGCGTCAGGTTCGTAGCCATGGTGACCAGCTATTCACAGAAACAACCATTTATTTAAAAAATATTGAAACAACAGCTCCTGTTCTGACCCTTAAAGCTCCAAACTGCTCAGTCTCCCAGAGTCCTTCAGCCCAAGCACTCAGATCCAGCCCTCCTCTCGCTGCCGTGCGTTTCCCGCCATGTTGGAAATGGGCCCCCCCGCTGGTCCCGGCTGCCACATATCCCTCCATCAGCCATGGTTAAAGCTTTGCTGTGTGGTTAGTGAGGTGTAGTGCCATTACAGCCTCCGTCAATCACGCAGGCTGCAACGTTGCTGCACTTCCCTCACTTTGTCTCACAGAAGAAAGGCCTTTCACAGCGTAATTCCGACTTCAGACGAGCGGGAATTAAGACTCCTCCAAGGCCTCTTAGTGTTGAAAATGACAGAAATGACTTTGCCTGTGATCACAGAAAAGTGGAATAATGCTGCAGGAAGTGCGCCGTATTAGTGGCATGTCTGGTTGAAGAGTTGCCTTGAGCGGAGAACTCGCCGCGTTCCCGGGCGCCGAGGGGTCGTTGAGGCAGTGAATCTGTCGTCTGTCTGTCGCAAATCACGTCGTTGGACCGGACGACATTCCGGGTTTTAGATGGATTATGAGCCCCATGAATTCTCTGATTAAGCTGTCGAGCTTTCAGCGGAACAATGAGCAGCCGTTTAAAGTTCTGAGGTCCGTCTCCCAAAACCGAGACACTTTCAGATTTAAATGGGAACATGCGGGAAGCAGCAGTGTTCTCACTGGTTCCAGAACAAAAACAACTGGCCAGCAAGTTAAAACTGGTTATATCCACTTTTAGAACCCCGGTTCCGACCGACACCTTTACTTCACCGTTGTCCTGATTCCCAGAATGTTGAGGCAGTTCCCAGTCTGTTGTTGATGGTTCCCAGTCAGTTGACATGTTTTCCAGTCTGTTGACATGATTCCCAGTCTGTTGACATGATTCCCAGTCTGTTGACATGATTCCCAGTCTGCTGTCATGGTTCCAGTCTGTTCCCAGGCTGCAGAACTCCGTGTTTGAGGTTTGTAGGGATCAGCTGCTGAAGGATTAAAGACTCCTCAGTCAGACTTGATGTTGGATCTTAGCTCATCACCGTTATGGATCGCATTTTTCTTGTGTTTTAAAGTATTTCTTTGGTTTTTTGTGCTACTTTATTCTATTTTGTTGCCATTGGTAACATGTTCAGGCCAGCTCTGGGCTGCAGGAGGCCACTTTAGATCCACAACTCTTTCACATTAGCTCGATGCTGAAATGAAGTCGTCCTTGGCTGCCCAGCAGCAGATGTGGCTCCAGGTGGGGCTTACATGGACCAGCTAGTATTAATGGTGCTACATGATGGTTCCCCCATGATGCCCGGTGCTCTAAAGCACCCCCATACATCACGCCTGCTGGCTTTCAGCAGTGCACTTCAGCCCTGAGCAGTCAGTCCGAAAACAAGTTCAGACCCTCTGAGCAGACCTCTCGACGGTTCCCGGCACCTGATGCCCTGGAACCATGTGGCGTCTTTGCCCGTTTCGTATTCCAATGCTTGAAATTGATTCCCACGTCTGGCAGATCTGGTTCTTTACTCGCGTTTGCTTCCGGGCCGTTTGGGGAACAGGCCCGCAGGGTCCGGTGAGTTAAGGCTCCCGGTCCTGCACCCTGACACATGGGGAGCCGTAAAGCCGCTGATTTAATGGCCCCGGCGGTGGTCCTGATGACTTTATTGGTGAGGTAATTTAAGGAAGGTCAGTCTCACGCTGGAGTCATTAATGTACAACAGGAGAAACTCCCTCCAGTGCGGATCACCTCCGCCACCACAATCACCTCATACTTCATCCTTAGTCGTCGGCATATTGTCGCACTTTCAATCTCTCGCATTAGCGCTTGCAGGAAGACGTGTTGGCGGAGACGTGGCGGGAGGGGCCGTTCCACCATTTAGCATGGTCTTTCCTCGCGCTCTGTTTTTTTTTCCTTCTGTCAACAATGCCGGCCTGGTCCGTAATTCCCCATCAACAGCCCCCGCGTGCTCAGTAATGGGAGGCGGCAAATAACGGCGGCGCTGCTTTCCGTCGTCCTTCAAACAAACAGTTAATCCAGTTTGGGCAGCAGAAGGGTGTTTAAAAAGCCGTAATCAGCCCCTCGGTGGACGGGGGAAAAAAAGCCTCGTCTGTCTGCTATCAAGGACGTCCAATCAGCGTGTGATTGCGTCGCAATCATGGAAACTCTTCTTTACTATTTGCGTTCAGCGAAGCTCCGTTTGACAGCCGACGGCAATTAATTCAGATCCATGCTCTCTTCCCTCCACCCACTCGGATCTAACGTCTGCGTAGGTGAGGAAGTCATTTGCCTGCTCCGTCGGGTTCTCACTTCCCTTTGTCTTAACCAGTCTTTCACACCGACTTCAGCCTTTGTCTCCATTAATGACTAATATGGAATTCATAACATCTAATCTGGAACAAGAGCTGCTGCGTTCAATTAAAGCTCCGCAGGAGGCGACGCCGTCTTCTGCCGCTTTAATCAGATGTTCCCCGGTTACAAACGTCCGTCAGAACTCTGTTTTCCCGGGAAGATGAGAGCCGAGCTCTTATCATTATGTAACGGGGCGGTTTCACCTAAAGTCACCCAGTTTTGGGATTCCTGTGGCGTCTGATTGGCTGGAATGTGGCTAACGCGGCCCCAACAATGTCTGCTTGAATTCAGTCCACATTTCGGCATTTTTCCTTTATGCTGCTGCTGGAAAACAACGTCCCACACCGTCGGCATTCATACCCCTAATCCCAACCCCTAATCCAGTCAGAAGACGGCGATTGTTGCGATAAGGCCAAATACACAACGTGGGTTTGGTTAATCCGGCCGCTCTCTGATTGGCTGAGCACATTTTGAATGGAGCAAGCTGTGGATGACGAATTAAATTAGAGGAGAATTTCAAGATTAGCTTACAGGACTGACGTCACAACCACCTGATGCTGCCCCCACCCATCCTCCTTGTCCCCCCCCCCTCGCGGCGTCAGCTCCCCAGTTATAATTACATGCTGATCCATCTTGAGGAGGTGTGCTCATGCCTGCAGCTGGGGTGTCGATGAAACCGCTCCTGCGAGGGGGCAGATGTAAAACACGCAGCACAATAGACGCTGGCATCCACACGTGCCCGCAGGCTTCTTCTGGGCCCAGTGCCCCCCCACCCCCCAACGGCGCAGGGCAGCCCTCTTTGAAGCGTCTCCACTATTGATGGAGGAAAACAAAAATGACACGAGCAGCTAATGCATGCAGATGCGGTTCCAGTCCAGCCTCTCGCTGCTCCATGTGTTGCTTTGTTTGCATTGTTAATGCCGCACAAACGCGCCGTGCGCTCCCAGATCCCAGATGGCCGCAGTTTTTTCCAAGCGAAGGATGGAAAAGAGCAGCGACCTCTCGCTGATCTCGACAAGGACGCCCGTGTTTGATCCATTAAAGAGCAACTGCCTTGCCTGGATAAACCCTGCCGGATCAGCCGGGCGAGCAGAGCCGATCGGGACTCACCAGTCTAACTAACATCTGAAATGGTGACGCAGAAACCAAAGTTTGGACCGAGGAATAAATCCCCAAAGCCATAAAGGTTAGCGGCTCGACAGTAGGTCAGCCTGCACCATCTGCTCAGACCGGACGGCAGGATGAGCTGTCTTCATACGGCGGATTCATTAGCATGAAGCAGGAAAATCTGGTCACGTGACTCGACCAGCGAGCTTACGGAGAATATTGCAGATTCTCAAAAATGTCTCTTATCTCCACCACTTAATAACTCAGTCCGGGTCAGCTGTTCCTCTCGGCGCCACGTCGCACCACTTAAAAGTTCGATGTTTGACATCTTTGGCAGCTGTTCCCGTTCCTGTTGGCTCATTTAGCTGCGACGCAGGAACAAGTTTGATCAAACAAAGCGCTTCCTCTTTAAATATTAAGAAAATCCTTCCCCTCCCCAGGCTGATCATCTGCTGTTCTTCCTCCAGAACTTCATCCGTTCTGAAGGAGGGGGGGGGTGGGGGGGGGGGGGGGGAGGTGGAAATGGTTTGTTCTGTCCCCAGAAGTGCTGGTCCATTCTCTCCAGTCCTCTCTGACTCAGGCGTCGTTCCGAACATTGCTGGGAGGGAGGAGAAGGGAAGGCACCTGGAGAATGGGGGGAAGCTGGCAGAGAAATGAAGCAAATGATGATGATGATGGTTGCTGAGAGGGTAAATAACAAGTTATGGTGGCAACTGTTCTGACCCAGATGGGCCTTTGCTTCATTGACTCCAATGCTGAGTTGAAAACCATGTGACTGCCAGACCACCTTTGGGGGTGTTTATGGCAGCTTTACACACCATTTTCATGCTGAAATGCAGCTAATGGGTCCGGATGGATTGTTTGATCGGACCAGCTGTGTTAGCATCGACGATCCAGCCGTAGCCTCACGTTGGAGGTCCTGACGCCGCTGCCAATGAAGAGTCGTGTTTGTGAGCATAAAATATTAGATCAATATGTGGCTTTTAATTGATCCATGTGGGTGAAATGCTAATGTGGGTCTGACATCATTGTTTCCAAACCTTTCGGGCTGAAGCCAGGAGCAAAGACAAAGATGTTTTTACATGAGGTGGTTTATTAGCACAACTGTCCTAACAAATCAGTTTGATCAGGAATAAAAGTGCTAATAACCAGTGTTAATCACCTGGATGGTTAAGTGTATCTTAAAGGTTCTATATATCCACGGATTTTCTCTGTACACAACCTAAAGATGAGGGCCCAATGATGGGGGTCAGTGAGGGTGAAGTCTGAGATCTTCTCTCCTGTGGTGACCAGTCACGGTTTAAGTGCATTGTTAATGGGGTTTTTGTAATGATTTTTCCTTCCTCTTGTCTTCTTTCATGCTGATCCCTCCATCGCTCTACCTGCATCAGGTGAGTGGCTTCATCTGACTACTTGCGCTGGACAATTAGAGGCAACTTTTTGTGAATTATTTACTGTGGTAGCATCAAACTTTCATCCTGCTGGAGCTGTTTTTATTTTTTGAGTCACTTTGACTGTTTAAAAATGGCAACTGGGACATTTTGATCCAGAGTTTGCGGCTGTCTCCTGAAGGACATGTTGATGTTATTGACGTTTGTCTTACCACGTATCACCTGCAGGGGTCGCTGGTCCCTGTAGTCTCAGCCTGGAGTTCAGTTTCACCCCAAAAATACAGTTTCTGTTTGTCCTTCAGCTCTAAGCAAACCCTCAACCTCCTGATTGAAATAGTCACATTCTCTGGAAACTTTCTCCTGACTGCTGAATGGCTGATTTATCCGTCTAAATCATGAAAGGCTTCATGTGAATCAGCAGTCATCAAACGTTGCACGGGTCCGTCCACAGGTCAGTTCTGGACGGTTTCAACCAGACTAAGCTGCTTCCAGATGGTTGATGTGAAATGTTTTCTTTTAAGGAGGTTTTTATTTTTTTTGATTGCTTCCAACACGTCGCCGCGCTTTTTCCTGTGGAAAAAATGTCAAAACTGCAAAAATCACCAAACTTTTCAGTTTTCAGAAGTTCAAGATTCAAATAATTCTAAAAAAAGCTGCAGAGGCCTCTCTCTCTCTCTCTCTCTCTCTCTCCCCCTGTGAGAGCCAGACTGTAGGTTTTGTTCATAATCAACGCTTTCCTTTTTTTGCATGACATCACCGTTGCCCCGGGTTACCATGGTTACAAGCTAAGGTTACTCAAAGGTGACGATTCTGTGCCGAACTCACGGTTTCAGGATGTCTGTTAGGTCTTTGGCTGAGCGCTGCAGCCTAGAACAATGACAACGGGAGTCCCACGGCTCCGATTCGTCCTGCGGTTTCCTGGACGCCTGAAGGCACCAGCTCTTGTTCTGCACACTCCAGGTGATGATGAACTGTGCTGGTCAATAAAGGTGCAGCTCAGCCTCAGAGCTGCAGTCGCCTGAGGTTCCCCTCGGTGGAAGTAATGATCTCCTGCACCTTCGTTCACACGCTGCCGCTCCTCAGAGCTGGTCGGCATCCTCCTCATCCCAGGTCAGCTCGGTCCATGTCCAGCGTCTGTGTGGTCTGTAGAGTTCAGGGGTGGAAACCGCCTGAAGTGGGGTCCCTCTGCAAATTTCCTTTAAATCCCCAAACGTAGTTTAGCAGAAGACTCAGCCGTCCGAGGGAAGGGGGCACCGTCTCCTCATACCCAGGACGTGAACTTTTAGAATTCCCATCTGTCCTCTGTTAAACGCACACCCTGTTGCAGCTCTGCTGGTCTTTATTTATTTATTTCTTCCTCCGGTGATTGAAGGCCTTTATTAGCTGGTCTGACAGCAGAACGTGACGGGAAACGCACTGTTGAGACAGCAGCAGACAGACGTCCTCCAGGAGGCCTCAGATGTGTGAGGAGTGTCGGAGACCGGAGTTCTTCTCATCCTCCGATGCACAATATTCCTCTTCTGCCAATCGGATCACCTTTCAAGCTATGTACAAGCTGGAGAATTACGCACAAACAATCCTGAGCCGACGCTATGTGTAATCAGGCCACATTTTGATATTCGATGTTGGTGCCACAAATACTTTATTTTATATTATTATTAGATTAAATCTAATGAGTCTGCCACATCAGCCTGACAGCCCCTCGTTATCCATGCAGACCGTCCACAGCAAGGACTTCCTGTTCCAGTTTGAGAGTTTTAGACACAGTTGGAGATAATTGGAACTCAGGAAAAAAAAAGTTTAATTGTTTCTAAAGTTGTCTACTTAAGGCTTCTAAAAGCTCAGAGAGACCTTCGGGAAATGGAATTAAAAGTGTCCTGGGTTTGAAACAACTCTTTCGTCTGAACATGATGTATGCTAGCAACAAAAGAGAAAAGCTCATCCGCTCAGTCTGGATCTCTTCATAGCAGAGCGGCGTTATTGTCCAGCCAAGGCAACAAAACTGTGTTGGAGCTCACTAAAATAAGGATAAATAAATGGTAGTGAATACTAAGGGAGGTTAACATGCAGAAAGGTTAGCATTAGCATAGCTTATCTCTACCAGGGGTGGGCATCGAGGGCCGTATCCAAGCCAGACCTTCTGTCCTACAGGCAAACACTTTCACCTGGGGTTCCATTTACCTTGGTGAAGCATTTCCTGCCTGGTAGGATGTAAATCCCGGCTTGAATTCAACCTGCGAGGACTGGATTTGACCTCCTCTGATGGGCAAGTCCAATCCATGAAGGCTTGAATCGAGCCAGGTTTTGCATCCTACCAGGGAGAAACCGCTTTCACCAAGGTAAATGCCATGCACATGATGGATGGATGGATGGATGGATGGGTGGGTGGGTGGATGGATCGATGGATGGATGTGTTTCGCGAGCCTCGTTAGAACCTTTGGTCTCCTGGTTTCGGTAGCAGCGGCGGCTAAGGCTCCATTCCAGAAGTACAGTCCCATTCATCTTCCTGACACTGGAGTAATACCGACTCTAGTTTTGAAATACTCGCTCTGAAACCTTCCTTTTTCTACACCCAGAACCGTAGCAACGTTATCTGTTTCCAAATCACAGAGCACCGAATAAACACACAAATATTTCTGCTGGGACCTGTTGCCGTGTGTTCAGCTTATGGGTGCAGCGCCATAAATAAAACCCGGCAGACCCCGATGAAGCGGATCCAGACTTTATCGGGACCCAGGACGGCTCTCTTGGGCTCCAGTGAAGGTAGCGGTTATGGGGCCGCAGCCACGCGGGCTGGCATCGATTTAGCAGAGATATTTTCTGGAGTAATCAACGAGCTGTGAGATCCTGCCTGTGTGAGCGGCGCCAGCTTCAGGGAGCGCTAACTGGATCCTTTTTAGAGGCGAGGCTGAACGTTTTGGTAAAGCGCTCCGTCTGCTTGTTGCTAATGTCTGCGCGGCACTGCCTGGGTCAGCGCTACCAAGCTAGTTGGACTGTAATGGAGCAAAGGTTCTGACTCCAGATGTTCTGGGTACAAAAGTTCTGTAAATGGATCACGTTATTATTTATACGCACATATGTTTAATATCTACGTTATGGTTCGTTTAGGTTTGACCTGAGATCCTGAAGAGCATTAGAGCATAGTTCTAAATAACTAACTAAATAAATGGGTTTTTCAACTCCAGATGTTCTATAAAGATTCCAGATGATGTTCTGTGATGTTCTATAAGTTCTTTGTTACCTCCAGATGATGTTCTACATGAACTCCATATGATATTAAATATAACCTCCAAATTATGTTCTTGAGCTCCAGATGATGTTCTATATTGACTCCAGATGTTCTATAATAATGTTCTTTAATTTTTACATGAACTCCAGCTGATGTTCATATGATGATGGACAATCAAGCCATGAGCCCCTGAGCAACATTAATGGCTGACGCACAAAAACAAACCTTTAAATCGACTTCCTGTCCCCTTCTGTGTGAGCGTCCTTTTGATCCCAATCATCTACATCTTCAGACGTGTCACCACACTGGAATGGACCTCCCACCCTCTTTACCCCTCCGCCGCCCCCTACTGGACAACATTTGCCCTCTTTGATCAGGAGCCTCTGAAAGATGAAGGTTGCTGAGACCCGAACCCTGCGAGTCGGTGTGAGAGTGTTTGCTGCTCCGTTTACCCTGGAAATAGCCCAGAGAGAAGAATCTGTGATCCCAGATCCGGTTCAGCTGCGCGGTGAGGCCCGGGTGGTCGAACTACCAGCCTTCTGTGTCCTCCACAAAGTTAGCGTTAGCATGCTAATCAGGAGAGGGTAGAGCTAAAGTCACTCTCCTCCCAGGTCCAGGACACATCAGTCTCTGGACTCTGGTTCTGTCTGAATATTGAGATGGGCTCCGAATGATCCGACTTAATGGTGATGGGAGGGACGCGCTCAGGCTCCTTATTTTTATTTTATGGCCTGAGACGGAGCGGCGGGGTTAACTTCATCACGCAGGCCAGTCATTATTGCTTCTCATCTTCTCGGACATCGATTGCTCCCAGCAATTGGGGAATGGGATCCTCCATATTATCAGGCCTAAATGCAGCCATCAATCATGCATGAAGTGATGGATATTTGGCTGATGCTGCTCCCGCGCGCAGTCTGGGCTGGCGGGGGGCCAGAGCTAATAGCAGATTTACCTCTTTGCTGCTCCACCACCGTCCATAAATACTCGATTCTTATTAAAAACATGTAAATGTTTGGCAGCATTCCATTTGCTGCATCTAATAATAGAACAGAGCGTCGTCCCCTCCCCCGACAGTACGTAAAGACACAACTGTGTTCCAGGATCTACAGTTGAAAATGTGATCAACCATGTAGAAGCTTTGATCAGCTCCCCTGATCAAAGGAAGGGGGGGTGTTGTCACCTTTTGATGTGGATGTCGAAGGAGAAACGACTTATAGACGTTCCCGTAGAAGCTGTCAGCGGATCAGGAATCTTCCTTCCCGGCAGCGGTTATATGATAACAACATATAACATATTATATAACCCTCACACCCAGAAAAGCTTTCGTCTTCAAAGCAACAGCAGGAACTTTTCATCAGCAGCTCCACCAAGACGCCGTTTCTGCAGAGTCCATGTTTCGCCTCCCTGAGGCGGCCCAAACCATCAGCCCTCCCCAGTGTTGAACTGGTCTCCAGACCAGTCCGACACTTGTTGAAATCCCCCCCCCCCAACGCTTCCGGGCTTTTCCAACACCGTCATCATGTTGTTTTCTTCCCGTCTGAGGGCCCGTGTAGCTAAAGAACCGCACGACTGCGCGTCTGCGTGTCGTCTGCGTATTAACTGCCCCCCCCAACTCCACCTCATAAGCTGCTTACAGATCAACAATGGGTTTTGTTTGCGCTGCAGCAGGGGGGTGGGGGGGGGGGGGGGCTCTGAGGACACAATTTAATGAACATGTAGGTCAGTTTTGATGCGCTCGGCAGAAGAGCATTAACTGTCAAGTTTGCTCCGTTCGCTCTGGCTGAGGGTGATTGTGGAGATGAATGGGGGGGGGGTCCATATGGGGGTAAATTTTTTTACTGTATTAATCTGAAGGTGGGGGGGGATCAGCAGTGACGCAGCGTTATTTGTGCAGATGCTAATGAAGCGTCGAGCTCCTCGCTGTGGCAACCTGTCAGCTGATGAGCTGTTTCCAAACATGAGACGCAGGAAGGCGAAAGCAATTAAGGGCTGGATGCACATTAAACTGGGGGAGGGGGGGTGGATGGGGGGACAGCCAACAGGTTTCCATATGAACTTGCATTAACTGTAACCTGTGGCCCTCCTCACATCATTCACAAGGAAGAGTTTTTCCTTGAGATCTGCGTTCTGGTCGTGCGCCCCCCCCCCTTCCCACACACACACACACACCCAAGGCCACGCATTAATTTCTCATTACTTATGAACGGCGACATCACACCAGCGTCACCGTGGCACCAGACAACCGTTCATGAGGTCATAAATGCGGCATAATTCTCTTTGATTGTGGAAGGTTCTGTTAATGGGTGGTGCCCTCATCGTGGGATCGATACTGGGGGGGCACAGTGGTGCTTCGCGTGGGTGAACATGTCTCTCCTGGGGAGGCAGTAATGTAGCATTCTGGACTTTTGATGGTCCCCCCCGCCTCTTATTATTATTGTTTTCTATGCTCCCCCCATCATAATGAGGCCTGAGGCCGTTGAAAAGCACTTAAGCCCCCACCCCCCCCACCCCCCCCACTCGGTCTGGCCTTGACCCTGCTCCCTAATGCACGGCTCCAGACAAGACCACAACTAAAATTTCACATCAAATTTCACCCCTCCTCTATTATTTAAAGCCCCAGAAGCATCTGGGGGGGACAATAGAGGGCGGGGCCGCAGGTTTGAGGCTCCCACAGATCGTTCACTTTATTATTATTATTGGCGCAGGAATTAAAAAGCCTCTGTTGATGTTGTGGTTGACTCAGTTAATTCATCTTAATCAAACAGCAAAGTTGATTTATAGACTGTGGATGAAGCTGCTGCCGCCCTGCAGACCCCCTCCCCCCCCCCCCCCCCCGGCCCCCTAGCAGCGCCTCCACTCCATTTTCCATCACATATTTCAGAGAAATACAAACTGAAGAGCGGAGCGATGACCTCATTGGTGGGATTTCCTCAGAATTCTCCGATCCTTGTGAATTGGGGACAACTCCGTATCCCAGAATGCATTTCATCCCAGCCCCACTCCGGAATGTACTGAGAAGCTGCTTTGTATGTTCGCCAGGTGCATGATGGGAAACCGTGTTTTCCTCAAGTGAGTCCCCTTTTTTGAAGCGTCACAAATGCCCGCTCTCGCCCTCGGTGGGATGTTCCCGGCCTGCGTTAGGAAACCTAAAAAAAAGCACCTTCGTAAAGAGCCGTCCTAAATCAACCCCCCCTTTCCCGATGTTCTTTTGAATTGCCACGGAGCGCAGCTTAGAATAGGACTTGAGTAGCCGTTCGAGGCCGTTCGGGGAGAATCTTTAGATCCACGTTCACAGAACTCCTGTTAAATATCAGTAAAATGTCAGATTCACGGGGGGGGGGGGGGGGGGGGGGGGGCGAGCGGCAGTCGCACCAGGTCTCATTGTCGTGCGACTCGACTGGCAGGGCGGTCGACAGCTACATTAAGCTAGTCACTCAGCGTGGCGTCTCAGGGTCCCCCCACGCTGAAGGTGTTGGGGAAAGTAGGTCATTCCCCCTCATTACTCGGCTGGTGCTGAGTAAATCTTCTGCAGGGATAAATTGGAGGCTTTAGGATGAGTAGCATTTAAGATGCGCACGTGTTTACTCCGGTACTTTGATCCAACCTTAATATTTAATGTGCAAGATAATTAAATGTCAAGGCTGACAGGATCCGCGTGCAGATGAGGACTCTTACAGTCAAAGTCGAGGAGTCGGTTCGGGGTGGAAATGATTCCCTGTGTTTGTTTATTGGTCCTGAATTTCAGATTCTGACCTTTACATTCAGCAACGTCTACAAGTTGCTTTTTCTATCCAAACGGCAACTGTAGTCTTTAGTTCCCCAACAATCCTTTCACTCGTTGTGGCACCTTCATAAATGTGAACTTTTAACTCCTCCGCGCGTCCGCACACGGTGGAAGGACCCAAAGTTCTGGGAAGGGGGGGGGGGGGGGGGGGGGGGGGTGCGGAAGTGTCACGTTAGCTTCCCGCTGACAGAACGAGCTCAGATTCATCAGGCGGCCGTCACAAAGCGCGCTCGCTCCTGAAATATTCAATGAAAGGCGGCGTTGGGCTCCTGGAGGAGTAACATGTGACTCTTCTGAGCGTCAGCGGCGGCGCGAGCCTCCTTGGTGGGACGCTTTAATTAGTGCCGCAGGTATTTCCATACCTGACAGACATCGTTGCCGGCTCTGTGACCTCCGTGACCCTGGCTAGCTTTGAGCGCAGCACCAGCCGGTCACGCTAATCCACTCAGATAGATCAGGTGTGCCAGCTGTCACATTCAGACAACCTGGTGGTAACAACGGGGAGAAACAGCCGGTGAGCAGCCATGCACGGCGGATGTGTCCTGTTAAATAATACATATTCACCCCCCCTCTAAACTTCACCAGCCCTTTTAGGTGCATCCACATTAGCGCTACAGCTAAAGGTTTTGTCAGCGCTGTCCCTTTTTTCCGTTCTTTTTTTACTTTGTCGTGGTGAACAACACGCTCTTGTGGAATGCGAAGTGGCAGATCCAGAGCCGCCTAATCGCCCTCAAGATGTTGCCCCCCCATAGTCAGATTCATACACGCCAGCGTTCCTGTTTCTGCCCATTGTTACTGCCCCCTTAGATGAAAACGAAATTTCACAGCCGAATGGTTTGAATGTCGCCCACCCCCGGCCGACTGCTTTGTTCTTCCAAGGAAAGGATTACGAAGCGAGCCCGGCAACACAGGAGGGTCGCAACCGCTTTTATTTCTATAATTGTGTATTATTTTTACTTAAAAGCCTCCTTTGCCTTCTTTCTTTGACTATTTAACACCCAAATTAACCGACATTTATACCGACAAATAAATGTGGGGTTGCGTCAGATATTTTGTTGAGTTGAGTCTCAAAAATGTGAGAAAACTGTTGCCTGGGGAACGTTTCTCAGACCCATAAATGATATCAGGCGGGTCTGGATCCGTCCCAGAGCCAATCGTCTACGAGACTCGAGTCAACAGATCGGCCAGAACTCCACCTGGGTTTATGACCCACGTCTGTCTGACGTTCAGTGATGAGGCCGATGGCCTCGGCGCCCATGGCAACGGGAAGAGCATTATGTCGTGTTTCTGTATCATGATGAGCAAAAGCGCAGCAGGAAGCAAGGCCAGCTTAGCATAGCTTAGCATCTGCTCAGCGAACACTGTGACCGAGTTTCATTCGCAGGTCTGTTGTTTTATTCACAGGCACAAAATGGCAGAAACTGCTGTTTAGGGTGTTTTTAATAAAAGAAACTGCAGCTTTTTGTGCACATAAACGTTGATTTACACTTGATGTCACAGTGAAAGACACTCTTTGCTAAAGGTGCATTAGCGAACATGCTCATCACGTCTCTGATGAACCCATGAATTCCCGTGAATGGTGAGATTTCCGCACATATCCGGATGCTTACTGTAAACTCCCAACTCCTCTGACCTCCACCCAGTTTGAAATCACACTCGGGCTCCGACGCCACAGGCGCTGCGGATGTGTGCACTTTTTCTCTGGCTAAAAAAGCACAGTTGAGGCTTTTTTTCCCAGCCTTTTGTGCGCTCCTGCCTGCAGAGTGACACAATTTGTGTGCGTATCGGGCCGTTTGATAGATACTCTGTTAGACAGATAGATTGTACTGTATGTAGGGTGGAACGAGAGGGAAACCTTGAATATGAATAAAACAAACAAGCAAAAATTGGGACAGGGAGTGTGTCTGGCCTGCAGGCGCGCAGTGACGCTCACTACCTTCGCTCTTCCCACACGACTCCGCGCTAGCCTAAAGGTGAAACAGCCAACGGCGGTGAAAGGCAGAGCGGCGTGTGCGTTTGCACATCGGCAACTTTGACTTGAGTAGTTTAATCCGTCTCATACGACACCGAGAATGACATTTTTCAATGCGGCGGAGCCTATTTTAACTCACGACTGGATCGCATCTAAAGAGTAACGAGGTACTGCTGTCACCTGGGTGAGCGGCGGGAAGCCACACTTGCGTGACCTTTTGACCTTTGCTTTCGCTAAGAATAGGCGTGAAAATTAGCCAGCTGCTGCCGCGCTGCTGCTCCGGTAACACGTTACAATTCCTGCATGCCTGTTTCTGTCGCTGCACAGGTGCCAGTTCTGTCACACACACACACACACACACACACACACACACACACACACACACACACTCACACACGCGCGGACCCTTGGGGCAGCAGTCTGAGTTGAGGGAGGATGAGTGAGACTTCACAGAGGCGACTGATGCAAATGTGAAGAAATAGGCTTAATGGGTGAGAGAAGAGCAAAGTGAAAGGCTCTAAAAGCAGATGAGGGCTAGACAAAAGCGCCCCCCCCCCCCCCCCCCCCCCCCTCCTTCCCTTACAGGTCCACCGGTGCAGGATCTGAGCGTCATCCAGCACCGCAGGAGTGCAGAGTTGGCCGACAGGTTCATTTGGTGCTCGGCGCCTCTTAGGTTCACAGGGAGGATCTCACTCACGGCCCTGGGTGTGCAAATATCAGCGGGTCCTGGCGGAGTTTCAGGCCTTTAGTCTGCGGGAAGCGAGCAGATGTGTTTGCACAGCATCAGGAAGAGCCGGGATGAGGATTGAGCCCCCAAATAAACATTTTTTTAAAGGGCTGAAACAATCTAATGAATGGTTTCATGCAGCTTTAAGCCGTTTAGCACCTGGTATTAACGTATAATAAACCATGTGCACAGTACTGGAAGTGTGTGTGTGTGTGTGTGTGTGTGTGTGTGTGTGTGTGTGTGTGTGTGTGTGTGTGTGTGTGTGTGTGTGGCAACGACTGTTGCTGGATCGTATCCCTCCAGATGAATAACTGATGTCAGCGTCACTGTCGTGGGCTGAGATTTAGAGGCACCTATTTTCTTGCGTTCGTCGAAGAAGCGGGCCAGCGCTAAAGAGGCTGGCTGCACTTCAAGGCTGAACGAGCTGTTTGAGTTTGGATATTTCTGCTCCTCGCAGCCGTAAATTAGGCTGACCCCGCAGCTCTCAGCTCGCTGTAATGGACATGTGCTTGTTTTGGAAGCGGTGCGGCGAGACAATGGCCAGACATGTTTGCTGGAGGTCCGGGCTTTGTAATCTCTGCGCGAGCTGTTGTATCCGTTTAACAGGTCCACAAAAGACGGACACACAAAGCAGCAGTTATTACACGTGACCGCCGCTCTGTCCCAGTTCAGCTCTGGTCCCCGTCCCATTAACGCCACAATGGGCCGCGCACATCCAGCAGGAAGCCGCGGCGCTGCTGCTGCTTTGTGCTGTTTCCACAGCGGCTCTGTTGGTGGTCATTTTTATTCCCGAACGGCGCCAGATCGGAACTCCCAAGGTGCTACAGTGGGACTCTCGGGGGTCACGGCCCCAGCGGCTCTTTGGCCCCCAGCATCAGGAGTGATGTATGTGGGCCTGCTGGGATGTTGAAGAGCCGCTCGGGTCTGTGGAGACGCAGATAGACCAGGGGCTTAGTGGCGGTGGTGGGGGCCCTTCAACTAAGCCTGGCTGATCTGGACCCGATAAATTCGCTGTTTGTGGGGGATTTTTTGAAGTCTCACTTGATTTTGCAAAGAGCATGGAGACGTCTGTAAAGTGTCAAATGGAGGAAATCTCCCCCCTTTGAGCAGGGCACTGTGCCTGGGTTTGCTTTTAATTGAACTGTTGGGCCGCTTTCAATACCTGCAAGATGCAAAGGTTCCTCGTGAAAGTCCTTAATTGGGAAACAGATTCCATTTCCTGTAGTTTAGCTGTTAAACTTGCAGAGGCTGAAATATGAGCGGTGCAAGAAGTGCAGCTGGGCCCAGGACCCGGGGGGGTGGGCATGGAGCATATGTTCATGAAGTCAGCAGCACCAATTCATTACAAGAAATATGCTGAACTACAAAAAGGATAAATAAGCTGTAAACACTGGGTAATAAAAACAGAAATAATTGAAAAGGCCACAGCACTCAAAGCAAATATGTTAAAGCAATGCTAACGGCGGCTAAATGGATCCCAGTCTGGGAGGACCAGGGTCTCCTGTATAGGACAAATATTAGGAATTTTAAATGTGTGTCTGTGTGTGTGTGTGGGGGGGGGATTAAATGATTACATATGAATTCTTGGTGAAGTGTTGACACGGGCAGATTTGCCAAGCTGTGCGTGACAGCAACAGGGTTGTCTCAATAGCAAAGTAGGACAACAGCAACCAATCAGTGTCTGGATCTGGAGAAGGTTTCCCAGGCACATCCCATGTCTGTGGATGGAGGTCCGACTCTGTAATTCTGCTTCCTGTATTGACCCCCTCCTGTGTCAGACACCGTCGGAGCGGTGTACTTCGCCCCGGTTCAGCTGGCATTCCCATGTTAAGGCTGCCTGACTCACACGCAGACTCGTCCTGTGAGCTTATTGCACTTCACGCACGGCTGGCGTGTGTGTGGCGGCGCAGCGTGAGAGCGCTGCAGGGCGGCGCCCACGGATGCTCTGTGTTCTGTGTCAGATCAACCAAACGCTCCTTCTCTTTGATTGTGTCGGGCTGCAGCTCTGAAACCAGCCGATGCCTCTCTGACGCTGCGTTAATGAACCTTTTGGCAGCAGGAACCTCTGGACATCCTTCATCTGTTCCTCCAGTCTGATGGTGCCAGTACTTCGCTGTCTATGCTGTTATTTTGAATTGCCATTGTGGTTCCGATAATGGTTCACACCTTTGCACATCATTTACAACAACAACAACAACAGCAACATGTTGTTCTGCAGTCACATGACACAGGGATGTTCTCTGTTCAGAGGTTGTTGTTTTGGACTGCGTCATCATTGTGGGAGTTAGAATCCTTCTTCTCGCTCTCTCTCCGTTCCTCCGTTTCTCCTTATTTCCTCCCACCACCAACCCACGGTTACCGATGGCGCCCTCATCGTATAGGTGTCATATACGCGCGATCATTTTCAAACTAACTGCTAATGTTTGAAATGTCTTTATGAACAGGATCCATAATGGAAGAAATGACCTTTACCGCACAGCTATTACACACACGCGCACATAACACACACACACACACTTTAACCTTGACAGAATATAACCCGGCGAAGGCAGGTTGGAGTGTTATAAGCAGGTGTGTTAAACAGATTGTCACAGCCATTGACGACATTTAATGTCTTATTTTGCTGGATTATGTTCAATAAGTGGCCGCTCCTTTAATGGAGCGTGGGCCGCATTCCATTTTCATCGGACAGAGAACAGAAGGATTCTCTCCATCATCCTGTTTCTAAAGAAACATTGTGGAAATATTTCATCCGTGAGCTGCAGTTAGACAGAATAATGGAGGGGAACACACAGATTACTCCGCTTTCAACCTCTGGTTCGCAGAACACTTGTGGTACGCCAGCAACAAACTGGCGGCACAAAACTATTCCCTTAGAATCCAGGTATAAGTTTTTTTTTTTGGGGTGCAAACAGTTTTCAACTTGAGGCAGACAAAAGTCCATTATCCAAGAAAAATGGTTAATATAAAAATTCAGAAAAGAAGAGCTGAGTGAACACATTTATTCAAAGGGACCTCATATTCAATGAAGAGTTCTATTTTGTGCCGTCATCTTAGGCCCGATCACCCAGTTCTTCTGCCAACTGTTGAGGAAGACGCGCTAATGCTGTCAGACACAGTTAGTACACAAATCTGTGTTGTCTCTTCAACAGCTTTGCGTTCTGTCGGTACTTGATGTGTTTGAGCAGCCTGTTTGTAGCACGTCTGATCCCCAGACTCTCCCACTGTGAGCTGCAGGTATGCAGATGCGGAGAACCTCCTGGTTCAACCTCTCTGGAAATCTCCAGAGGGATTCTGGGAGAAGTGACTTTGCCGTGCTCACTGCGAGAGCTTTGCCGCCCGGAGCCGAGGGAACTCCAGCTGCCGTTGCTTTTCTCGACATAACCTGCTCTTTCCATAACTGATCTGACTCCTCAGCTAACGAGGAATAAACGCAACATGGCAGATGAAAAGGTTGGAACTTTTAAGGAACTTCAGAGTGAGAATACTCTGAAGATTCGAAGGTATAATCTAGAGCTAAATGTTATATTTAAGTCTGGCATTTCCACACAAAATCATCACGTCGGCGTGAAGCTCACAGGCAGCAGTCACTAAAAGTCAGTAATGAAATTAATGAATGCTTCATAACGGCTTCAGTATGTGGGGAATTAATGGGGGCCGGTCGCCGAACCGGAACACTTGAGCCCCGATCAGCACAATTAAGGGCCTGCTATGGTCACAGAAGTGCCTGCAGAACCATTAGAAATGTTTGGTTTCATTGGGAAAAAAAATCCCTTCTGAAACGCTGTTGGAGGAAATGTGCTGATTTTAGCAGAGGTAAGTGGAGGAGTCGGCGCCTGGCGAGGCGTTCAGGGACCATTTAAGAGCGAGAGCGATACCATTCGTCCTCCCCATCGGCAGAATTCTCTTCCTCCCACAGCTGATATTCCTGCTGTGACAGATCCATGATGACTTTTCTTAGTTTTCCTTTCTTTTTGAAAAGCTGCTAATTCTCAGTTCCTTTTTTTGGGGGGTGAACCATCGTTATGGTTCCAACCCCCCCCCCCCTCCCCCCAGCATGTATCCATGGCAACCAGGCTTCTTGATTTTGAATGCGGTTTTATTACCATAACTTTTTCAGGTTTTGAAAGTGCTGAGGGTGACTGGAGTCTCCAGCACCAACAGGTCATCATCCGGTGCTGGTCAAGAACAAACCTGTCGGTTGTCTGCAGCTCTGAAGGGCAGCAGACCTCCGTCAGGTTGTTCTTCTGCTTTGAGGCGAAACTCTGGCGGCTTCGAAAGGCCTTACATTTACAAGAACATTGAAAAAAACGTTTTCTCCCTCCCCTGCTCACAAATATGAGAAGAACTTTGAAAGGGAAAAGAAAAAGTAAAAGCAGCAATCGTCTGCAGCCGTTTCCCCGGAGACGGAGGGGAAAGTTCAAAACACAACAGGCTACACATTTGACCTCCCTCAAGACACTTTCCATCAAATGTAGTAGCCGGCGAGCAGGTGTCACGCTTTTCCAGAGATGGTAACGGATTTGGAACCCTGGTCCTCCTTCGTGTGGTTCCATCCCAGACTGAAGAGAAGACACGTTTGTCGCCCCCGGCGACCGCGGTTTATTCGGCTTTGCCACACGACTCCTTTCAGGAGGAGACGAGATGTTTTATGTGGAAATCCAGCAGGGGATAATCCCCTATCAACGTCTGCGGCCATCCGCGGATCGTGTCGGCCCACGGAGGCGCCGGTTGATAATTGACTGACACGTCTCAGCGATATTACACAACCGAGGGTTGTGAGAAAGGAGGCAGCACCTCGCCCCGCCGCTCAGCGGGGGGGCTCATCACAGAGTCTTTAATCAGGGCGAAGGTGTTAAAATGACATTTAGCAAAGGTGCACTCTGTATATTTGATCAGAGGCTGGATTATCCTGAAGGTTAGCCTCTGATGTCATCAGCAACGGATGCAGGAGGCCTCAGTAAGTTTATTATGTCGTATCTACGCTCATCAGCACTCAGCAGAAGCCGCCTGTTACCATTTAGCCGCCGGTAATAAAGACCACCCGTGAAACGCGATACTCAGACTACCTGCGGGATGGCGGCAGCCTGAGTGCTTCGCTGATGAGCCGTCTGCACCTAAGAGAGTCAAACATCGGAACAGACTATTTTACTCCGATCAATCAAAGTTTTGCGTCTTCCATTTGTCTCCGCGAGACGTTCACGTGGGTCGAAACAGTCACAACAAACAGAGAAAGTGGATCCATCAACAGTTCTTCTCTGAATTTCCGACACGTTTCAGTCTTTCTGTGTTTTCTGTGTTCTGATGTCTCACCTGTGCCGGATGGTTTCCATGGTTCCTGTTCTGCTGGATGAAACATGCAGCAAAGCGTCAGCAGGGAGCTGCTCGTTACTGGTCCCTCGTCTCTGCAGGGTTTGGTGGACCAGACAAACTAGACGTGGTCGGACCAGGGTTCAATCAATCAAAGTTTTGCGTCTTCCATTTGTCTCCATGAGACGTTCATGTGGGTCGAAACAGTCACAACAACCAAAATTAAAAACAAAAATTAAAATAATTTACTCATGAAATAATATTGAAATAATGCGGTGAAGAAGGAGCAGAAAGGGACTTTAGCGTCACCGGAGTTTCTGCGTTTCGGTGTTGGCGTCACAGACGGGGACAGGCTAGCTCCGTTGATCCGCAGCCTGTCAAAAAAAGTTGCTGACACACTCAAAGAGAACATTAGGAGGCAGAATTGCATCAGCGAGCCGCTTCACGGGAATCTCCAGATTACAGCCGAGCAGCCAGAGCTCATAAAGGCAAATTTGGAAATGGACGTGCAAAATGGATTGAGCAAAAACACTGGAAGCCGCCGCAGAGTCAGACATTAGAGTGGAAACGACACAGAAAATGGAGGAGAAAGAAGAAATAAAAAGCTTTATTAGCCTGGACCACAGTCGTGTTTATTACACGTGAAATGTATGTTTATGCTCGTCCATTTGTTAAAGGGCTGGTTCCAAATATTCATGTCTGAACCAATACATCAGCATTAAATCCAGTCATTTTTTATATAGCTGCCAGATTTCCTGACACCTTTTTTTGTCATTAATCCACCCTAATTATATTTAAATAGATTGTTAATGTCAGACTAAATTAATTAAATTTCTAAACACACAACATCTAAATGAAGCACAATATGAAGAATAAACATGAACCGGCTGGATTTTAGATCTCCAGATGAATTCAATGAGACTATTTTGTGCTGAGGCAGGAAGTGTCTCTGTCCATCGACACTTTATCTAATTTAATTTACTTTCAGGAGAGGCTGTAAACTGGATCTTTGAGATGATGTTTGTCCGGATGAACTCGCGGCAGTTCAGCACCAAATCAGATTTATGGAACAAATGCGAAGTCAATTTGTTGTTGCTCTGGCAACATTCTCTCAGCTCAGCGTTACTGCAATACCTTAGTTGGTTGCCTGCATCGGATGGATAAAGAGGTGTTTACGTTAGAGGAAAAAGGGGGCCTTGGAACCTGATTCTGAAGGCTCCACAAGCATCAGGATCAAGAGACAAGGAATCTTTCGCAAGATGATCAGTCGCTTTAGCCCCGCCGCCTCCACATCGCCAATGTCCTGCTTTCAATTTCTCTCAATTTCTCTATATTCTTCGTATTCAGATAAACAAAAAAAAATCTAATTTCAGTCTCTAAATACAAGAAATCATGAAAATAACATTCTAATCTCATCATTAACTCTGCCTCAAATCTCCCGGATTAGGAGATTACAATTTATTTTGTTCACATTAAAACATTTATATCTAATTATGACATTTGAAACACGGAGACGGAAATCGTGACATTTCACATCCACGAGTTTGTCTTACACAGTCAATTCTGCAGAAAGTGAAATATATTTTCCCCATCAACGGCGCTTTAAAGCTAGCTGCTGCTAGCCTCCCAGTTAACACATTAGCATGTACGGAAAACGAGCTGGGTTCATCTGGGTTACTGTTCAAACCCAGCAACAAAAACCTGAGTAAAAAAACAGCCAAATGCGGACGAAGCTGCTGAAAAAGCAGCATTTTCACCCCAATGATCAGGATAATGCCGCTAATAACAGCGTAAACTCTTGACCTGCTTCGGTTTCATTCAGACGTTCTCGCAACCGAAACAATCACATAAAAAAGTGTTTGTGCTCTCATTAGTTACACCGAATCCCGAATGATTTGGCCCTTCTGTTGTCAAGAAAAAAAAATTTGTTGAGAATACTTTCTCAGGCAATTCTGACCTTTTCTGCGAACATCTTTCAAAAAGTCATCACCGCATTAGATCACATTAGATCAAAATCATTTTATGGTCGCCACCTCCAGAGTTAAGGTCAGACAGATAAAGAGAAGAGTTGAATTAAGTGCTTTGAGTTCAGCCAAAATGCAAAAAATAATAATAAAAAAAATGAGGGATGGCAGCGTTATAGCTTTAGTCAGGCAGAGAGAGTGAAAAACATGTTGCTGCTGTGAGTCAAGGTCACGGGACAGAAGAATCAGCCCTGCGGAATTGGAAAAAAACACATTTTCAACTTCATGTTCAACCGACGAACCGACTCATAAAGGAAAAATGGAGCAAGTCTTCCTGTTTCTGCGGTTATTTTACCAAAGTCTTTTACCAAAACAGCAGCGCGACAGAGAAAATCTCACCCAGCGATGAGCAGAACCAGGTAACCTGGTAACCAAATTCTTATTCTGACATTTGGAGCCTGAACGCATCTCCTGCGGTAACAGTCAAACCAGCTGACTTTGGCCTTTTTCCACGCAGACACGGTTTATTCTGGCAGCTAAACAGGAAGCGCCGTCCCTTCGTAGCACCGGTATGATCTTTTATTGATGTCGGGCCGCTGGAGCGGTTCTGCGCCCAGAGGTCAAAGGTCAGGGTCAGCCACATTACAGGAAGCGAGAGGTTGATTGATCGCTCCGTTGGGAAGGTCAGGCCGCCTCTGACTGTAGACGCAGGAACACGAGAGCAGCTGCAGCCGAGGAGCTGTTTTGGCTTTGATGTTGGTGGGCTTTGAAGCAGTTTTCAGGATTTTTTAAGAAATAAAAGCAGGAATGATCCCGGATAAGAAAAGGCGGGATGTTAAAAGACGGAAGGTCAGATTTGGTGAGAAAGAAGTGAAGGGATCAGCGCCGGGATCAGGAAGAAACCTTTGTACTTCTGTCAGAGTCATTTTGTTATACACAAATGATTTTTTTTCCTCTCATTGTTATTCAACCTTCGGTGTTTGAATCAGCTCAGTGTGAAGTCGTTAATTAGGTTTTTCAGCTTTTTATGGAAACTGTGATGGGTCTGAACTGGCACTGTGGCGTGACCCTATTCACCAATAAAACCACCGATTCTTCTCTTCCCTCTCACCGGCACATTTTCTTCCTACTTTTTTGCAACTGTGTCTCCTTTGTTGACGTTTCCATCGCCTATGTGCGTAAACTCACTCTGGCCCGGGAACTTGTCGACGTTAGCGCACTTCAGAACCCCCCCACTGCAGCTCTTCTTCATCCCTTCCTGTTGTATGCTGGCGGTCACAGTGAGTCTCTGCTGCCCCCTGAGGCAGCAGGAGGTCTTGCGCAGAAATCGCCTCGTCCTGATGCAGTGAGAATCTGAATACTTTGTATAAACTCTTTGGCAAACGGCAACACTGCACAAATAAAAGCATCTTGTATCCATGATAGACACCTGCTTGTCCTTCCACTGAGAGGTTCAGTCAAGGCTCCCCATCTGCAGTTTACTCACAAGAAATGTTCCTAAGCGGCAACTGACCATTTACTCGCCTGGAATCCAAACTACAAAAGGTGAAAGGCATTAATATCGCAGCATGTCGGGCGGCTCCTCTGCGCTCTGTCTGGGTTTTTACTCTAATGTCTGGGTTCTCAGTTGGCACCTGAGGCTCTTATGTGTGTTGTTTGTGCATATTTAGCTGTTTCCACTAAACGTTGCAGAATGAGCAGCGCTCAGCAGCTATTCTATCGGTATCGCTCCTTCCTTTGCCCATTTCTGAGGGAATCAATGTTAAATATCATCCAAAAACACCTCAAACTGACCCGGATGTGTCACGTCAAATCATCATCTCCTATTTTTTCAGCTGAAGGACGACAAAAACGCCTCGTACACCTCGTACACGTCACTTACATTGGTCTGTTGCTAAACAGTAACAGTGAGTCCGTCTCAAATGATTGCTAATGTCACTAATATTTGCATCGAACCCGTGGGCTCTGTAGGACCTTTGACACATTGGAAAAAATATGGAAAAAATATGGAAAAAGGAGATGTTGATGCACGTTGGTTTGATTGACGGGCAAGCGGCTGTTTAGACAGCTAATCAGATTATGCACACACGCTATCGTGGTGTTGGATGAGCTTCCGAGCTCATTATCAAGGTGTCAACTCCAATTAAGGTCTGTTGGCAATTAAAATGAGCTGAGTGTCGGCGACACCTGAACCATCAGACATGGCTCATTTTCAACTCCGCTGTTAATTCAGCACAGAAAAACTCATTAATGCTTGTTCACTTGCTGCGAGCTGCTTTGTCCGCTCACGCAGGGTTTGTTTTTCACTCTATGTTAAGGCCCAACTGTTGAATATTGTGATATACACCAGATGTTCGTAGAATGCTCATCCATCTCGACCTGCCCCAGATCTTGCCCCGTCTGGTGGCAGACTGCAGTGAAATGGAGAGATGACCTCTTAGTTGCCAAGAGCTACGTCTCAATACGCATCCTACTTCCTGTTTTATCAGAATTAGTCAGACTTGACTTGGTATCCCACAATGCATTTCACCTCAGCCAGAGAAAGCAGTCCAGTAGGCTGTTTCCGAAACCACACACTTGTCCCCTATTCACTACATGGGGGACATGGATTGAGTGAACTACGTAGCGCACTCGATTTAAAGTTAGTATCCGGGCAACAGCGTCATTTACGGCTAAAGTGAAAGAATTTGACGCTTTAGTATGAAATGTGAAACAAACAGCAGGCAATACATACATTTGTAAGTCATCGCTCCTTGTTTACCCGCCATTGATAGATTGTCACGTGATACCGTAAAGGCTGATGGGATATATTTTCCGAGCATCGGTTGTACACTACTTTTTGCAGTGCATTGTGGGATACATTGAGTGCACTACATAGGGTACAGCGATGCTCACTAACATTTCGGACACTATTTCAAAATGGCGTCTACACTATTGAGTGCACTATGTAGGGTATAGGGGGTGGTTTTGGAAACAGCCCAGTAGTGTCTCTGGGGGGGTGGGGCAGAGGAGGGGGCGTGTCCTGTCGCTGGGTGTGGCTGCGGGTTGCTGATGGGTTAGTGGCGGTGCCGAGAGCGCGGAACACTCCGGTGAGATAATGAGGAATATTTCAGAGAAAGTGACATAGCAGGTGGGATGAATTCAAAGTGCTGGATCCAAGGACGTCTTTACTGCCGCCTGGAAAATGAGAAAAACAAGCTTGGCAATTTTGAAACTGGAGTCTTTTTTTTCTGCAGAGATGGAAAAGTGATAAACAACATGCTATCACTTCAAAACTCTAGTCCGACTCGTCGCGAGAGCCATCTTCTCCCCTGAGAGGCAGCTTTTGTCTGAGCGATGTTTTTAAAACGAACAAGTCCAACTTGCTGATTAAATAGCAGCTGTAATTTCCTTTTGTTGACTGCTGAAAGGGAAATATCAGATGGTGATAAACAGGGAGGCTGGCGGTGAAACAGGTGAACCATGAAACAGAGTCACTCCAGCCCAAGAGCAGCTTGTCCTTGACGGTCGGAACCATGTTAAAAAACCCTGAAAGAGTCCAGCGTCCAGACCTGCTGGACCTGCTTTGAATCACAATAATCCTTCCTCAAACTGTAAGCTTCTGCATCTCAGAGGAACGTCACATGTCCATTTTGGACCAGGTTGGCCCAGGGTGGTCCAGGTTACTTCAGGTTGACCCAGGGTGGTCCAGGTTACTTCAGGTTGGCCCAGTTTGGTCCAGGTTACTTCAGGTTGACCCAGGGTGGTCCAGGTTACTTCAGGTTGGCCCAGGGTGGTCCAGGTTACTTCAGGTTGGCCCAGGGTGGTCCAGGTTACTTCAGGTTGACCCAGTGTGGTCCAGGTTACTTCAGGTTGACCCAGTGTGGTCCAGGTTACTTCAGGTTGACCCAGGGTGGTCCAGGTTACTTCAGGTTGGCCCAGTTTGGTCCAGGTTACTGCAGGTTGACCCAGGGTGGTCCAGGTTACTTCAGGTTGACCCAGTGTGGTCCAGGTTACTTCAGGTTGGCCCAGTTTGGTCCAGGTTACTTCAGGTTGACCCAGGGTGGTTCAAGTTACTTCAGGTTGGCCCAGGGTGGTCCAGGTTACTTCAGGTTGGCCCAGGGTGGTCCAGGTTATTTCTGGTTGGCCCATTGATCCAGTTTGGGCCCAGGTTGGTCCTGGTTGTTCCAGGTTGGTTGCTCCAGGTTGGTAAAGTTCGGGCCCAGGTTGGTACATAGTTGCTCTAGGTTGGTCCAGGTTGGTTGGTCCAGGTTGGTCCATTTTGGACCAGGTTGTTCCTGTTGTAGTGTCAAAGCAGCTTTTGTTGTTGATGCTTTCTGAGCTTTTTTCCTCCCTTTCCTAAAGATAACAAAGCTGCAGTGAGAATATTTGGGTTTACAAACTCTCATCACAGGCAACACTTAGGTTGCCAATCACCTGCCGCCCAGTGACAGCCAACAGTGGAGGCTGGACGGGTCAGCAGGTGCTGGGCTCTGACATGTTGACCCCCATTTTCATCACCTGCTAATCCCGCCATTGTGAGCGATTATCAATATCCTGCATGCCCGGCTCTGAAAGGGATGAGGGGGCCGCTGGAGGGACGGGGGAGGGCAGAGGTCACTGCAAATGAACAAGGACAAAAGCTCGGCACAAACTCCGCTGTCTAATTTCATTATGTCAACATATTATTGCTTCAGTGGCTAAACGAGTGTGTCTGGCTGATATGAGGAGGAGGAGCAGGAGGAGGAGGAGGGTTGGTCTGGTTGGTAGATCTTCTGGTGACTGATGCTCCTCAAAGGGACCACCAGGGAGGGTGGAGGGGCAGAAACATGGTTTTATTCAATGTCCCAAAGGAGAATTTGGGTTGTAGCTGATAGGGTCACATGAAAGATGGAATCATACATCAGTATAAATAACGTGCACAGTCAGCGGTGGTGTAAATAAAAGAACTAAGGAAAGAATCCAGAATTACAGCGTTAATCATACACTGCTCAAGTCAAGTAAAGTGCAATAACACAGGGAGCAATAACACAGGGGGCAATAACACAGGGGGCAATAACACATGGGGCAATAACACAGGGGGCAATAACACAGGGGGCAATAACACAGGGGGCAATAACACAGCGGCCAATTCAGATGGTGATGCAAAATACAACCGCCATCATTTTGAGCCAGACACACAGGCAACAACATGGGGCAACAACGCAGGGGGAAAAATACAGGCAACAAAACAGGGGGCAATGACAAAGGGGGCGATAACACAGGCAACAACACATGGAGCAACAACACATGCAACAACACAGGGGACAATAACACACACAACACAGGGTACAACAGCACATGCAACAACAAGGGGCACAATAACACAGAGGGCAACAACGCAGGCAACAATATAAGGGGCAACAGCACGGGCAACAACACTCTGGGCAACAACAGAGAGGGCAACAACACAGGCAACAATATAAGGGGCAACAGCACGGGCAACAACACAGGGGGCAACAACACAGAGGGCAAAAACGCAGGCAACAATACAAGGGGCAACAGCACATGGTGCAACAATACAGACTTCAAGACAGGAGCAACACAGGCAACAACACAGTGAGCGGATGTTTACAACCTGGTTTTTGCTTTGGTTCAGTCTGGATCTTCACGGTCACGGCTGAGCATGACTCGTACTCGCAGCTCTGACTGGGATGTAAAGTTGGCTGGCAACAGCAGCCAACAGTGGGCGAATGTTGACACACAGGATCTCATATTTGCAAGTGCGTATGTAAATTTGTTGGGTCTTTAAAGCAACTTTATGAATGATTCATGCGTCGGTGCAACATGTAAATGTGATTCCTGGTGAGTTTATAGCGGTTAAAGATGTAATTTGCAAATGTCAGATGTCTGCATATGTGGCAGCGGAACATTCAAAAGAAAAGTGCTGAAATCTGATATCCTGATATCAGGCAACCTTGTAAACCCAGTTTAAACCACTGCTGATGACGTCTCTTCCTCATAAATATGAAGATGAAAAAGGTCCAGGACATCTGAGCATAACCCAGATTATAATAATCCTAATGTGGCATTAAAATCGTCCCGGATCATTTTACTATGCGAAACATATGGAAATATAATGCCTTCTCCTCCTAATGGGCGCTCGCCCAGGTGAAAAGGTGACAGATCTCTTTCTGGGTCACGTGACAGGATTCAAAAACACGTCTCAGTTTGTCCACGTCCAACATCTCCTGAACGAAGGTGGATTAAACCGTCACAGCCCCGTTTGGAACCAGAACCAGAACCAGAACTAGAATGGAGCTGTACAGAGGGCAGCAGTAAATATATACTGCAGGATGGTGATGATGGTTGGCGATGGTGATGATGATGATGATGATGGTTAATGATGGTGATGATGATGGCTGGCGATGGTGATGATGATGATGATAAGGATGGTGATGATGATGGTGGACGATGGTGATGATGAGGAGGATGGTGATGATGATGGTGGTTAATGATGGTGATGATGATGGTTGACGATGGTGATGATGAGGAGGATGGTGATGATGATGGTGGTTAATGATGGTGATGATGATGGTTGGTGATGGTGATGATGATAATGATAATGGTTAATGATGGTGATGATGATGGTTGACGATGGTGATGATGATGATGATGAGGATGGTGATGATGATGGTGGTTAATGATGGTGATGATGATGGTTGACGATGGTGATGATGAGGAGGATGGTGATGATGATGGTGGTTAATGATGGTGATGATGATGGTTGACGATGGTGATGATGAGGAGGATGGTGATGATGATGGTGGTTAATGATGGTGATGATGATGGTTGGTGATGGTGATGATGATAATGATAATGGTTAATGATGGTGATGATGATGGTTGACGATGGTGATGATGATGATGATGAGGATGGTGATGATGATGGTGGTTAATGATGGTGATGATGATGGTTGGCGATGGTGATGATGATGATGGTTAATGATGGTGATGATGATGGTTGGTGATGGTGATGATGATGATGGTTAATGATGGTGATGATGATGGTTGACGATGGTGATGATGATGATGATGAGGATGAGAATGGTGATGATGATGGTGGTTAATGATGGTGATGATGATGGTTGGTGATGGTGATGATGATGATGGTTGACGATGGTGATGATGAGGAGGATGGTGATGATGATGGTGGTTAATGATGGTGATGATGATGATGTTAATGATGGTGATGATGATGATGATGGTGATGATGATGATGATGATGATGATGGTGATGAGGATGATGATGCAGCTGACTGATCAGAGAAGCAATATCAAGTGGATCTGGACCATTTTCCATGTGGTTACATTCCCTTCTTGGATAGGAGGGCGGTGTCTATTGTCTCAGGTCACACGCACATTCGCACGTCCACATGCCACCTTGTCGAGGGAAACCCGTGAATCTTCCGACGGTGATGATTTGTCGGATCTTTGAGCCGACTGGAGAGAAATTCACTTATGGAGAATTGATTGATTGGATGGAGGTCAGAGAGGCGTCCAGTCAGCTTTGATTGAATTCTGATTGATGGTCGTCGTGCTCCTTCACCTTCATGCTCATGGCGCCACATCCTGGACTTTTCAAAGCTTCCATGCTCCTCGGTGTCTGTGTTTTAGCTACTGCGCTACTGCGTGTTAGCCTTTACAGGCTGCTGAGCTAATATCAACAATATCAATATCATCGGTGCAGCAGGATGCTGTGAGAGTTTACTGACATGGAGAATCAGGAGGAAGCATGGACTCAGGGACAGGAAGACGTGTTCTAATCAATAATTCCATGCAAGGTTCCTCTAGCTCCCTCGAAACAGAAGGTTGCCAGTTTTACTCACCTGGCTGGAGGGAGCTGTGCTCCGAGGTATCGGTGCAGGGACTGCAGATGAGGAACAGACATGATGGTTGTCTGCTCAGAGAAGAAGAACGATCCGAGCCCTGATGGGATCGTGCATCCCATCAACGTTCCTGTTCCATATCACAGCTTTCTCTATGACAGTTGGCTGCACACTAACCAAATTTATCCCGTCGCAGTCCTAATAGACTCCAGCCGCTGAGGTTGTCTACTTTATGATGCATTACGTTGATTGCTCTCACTGATTGGCTGTCAGACAAACATGGAGCGAAGCGACGACTTGCACCAGTGCATTTCCTGCTGGGGCCAAAGAGAAAAAAAACATCCGTCCTCTTCCCCATAATATTTATAATGAATAAATAATAATGTTTGCATGCATGTAAACCTGTGAAAGCAAGAGTGAGAAAAAGTTTGGGAGGTTTCGGCCGAATGCCTGTCAGCGACAAAGCTGTGGAGGGCAGGTGAAGGTTGGACGGGTGGACCTCCTCAGAACATCCATCACCAAACCTGCTTTATCGCCTCTATCGTGTTCTCATTGCTGCTTCGTTGGTTGCTTCTCCCAGGACACGTCCGGCAGCACTTTCACTCCCGCTTTGAATTGAAGGTCATTTGTTGAGACTGTTTGAAGTGTGGATCGGGGTCCGGTCAGAAAGGTCTCCTTCAGACCTGCTGCACCCTTCAGTAAGTGGGATCAGACGCTTGACGCCAGGCTGGTGGACATCAGGTTAAACGTCCTCTGACGCTCTGTCCTGCATCTGTGTGCCAGATGTTTCCTCAAGTGGAACAAACTGTCAGACCCTTCTTAGCAACTGCTTGATGGGCACTAACGTCATTATCCAGATGTGGCTTTACTGGCAGGCTGATGTGCGCGGCTAAAGAAAACCAAACCACAATTATGTAAGATACCAGATTTGGTCCATTTTATTCAGCAAAGCAAGAGAAAAAGCCACATTTTCTGGGATATCAATGCGTTCAGCATCTGTAATCACGACCGCGCTGACAGACAGGAAGCCTGGCGCGATCGCGCACGCACGCCGCCACTTTATCGGCCCGTCACGTCCCTGGTCCGTCACTTCTGAGAGTGGGTGTGGGGCTGGAAGGAGTGACAGGAAAGGATAGAGGGATGGAAAAGATGATAATCCACAGGGAGGAGTGGCGGGCGCTGACATGAAGGGAGGGCAGAGGAGAAAGACAAAGAGAACGAGCGTGTGAGTGATGAAGGTGGGGTCAGAAATGAATAAAAGTGTGGAAGGAGCCTCGGTGGACGGCGCCGGGGGGGGGGCGTGAGCGTGACAGCAATGAGTTATGATAACCCTGAGCGGCTTCAATAAATAAACACATCAATATAATCTGATGGTTGGAAGCGAGGCTGCAGACGTGTTCCCCCGTATATACTGTACACACTCGCAGTAGCGCCAGGTTTTGCATTTAAATGGAAGACAAGAGACTCTGGAAATGAGATGTGGAGGGCACTACGGAGCGACTGGATCAGTGGCAGCGCCGGCAGCACGCAGGGAACAGAGTGGAAACTCCCTCTAGGAATTCATTAGGATAGACCTTTCTTGAGTGTTGACACCGCCGGCTTTGCCCCTCGCATCTCCCCCACCCTCAGTCATCGGTATTTTCTGCCTATTTATGTATTTATTTATTTATTTATTATCAATCCAGGAAAAGTTTGCTTTCATTCGTTGCTGTTGCAGATGTTTTGGCGGAACCCTGTCCGGAACGGGAGGTGGAGACATGGCAACGCTGAGCTCTGGCTCACTTCTCCTGGAATTCTGAGGGGTTTGTTTGAACATTTGGGTGGAGGTGGGCAGCAGGGCTGGTTCACCTTCTCCCAAACAGCACGTGTTGCTCTTCCACGGGGCAGCACCTCTGACTTTTTCCTCGATGCATTGATCCATGAAGCTCATTCTCCCTTTTGGGAAGGTGGACACACTTTTCGATGTTTTCTCTCATCTGTGGAGCTGCTGGCGGAGGTGGTGAGGCAGGTGGGAACGTCTGGACCTGCTGTCGGCTCATTAATCAGCTGTTTTTAGTAAATCCGGGACAAACAACAAGCAAAACCGTTCTCTACGGTGCTTCATCCATATTTCACTCGCCTCATTCAGAAGGAATTATATCTTCTCTCTCTCGTTCACACAATCACCGCGCAAGACTGTGATTGTGCAGCTGAAGATCATCTATTTCCTGCCAACATTTCCATCAGTCGCAGCAGCTCAGTCGTGCTAACAGACGTGTTGAATCTTCCTCGTATTGATTTTCCTCGCGCAGCGTCTGTGCGGATGAATCGCTCTTGTCTGAACACGGGGAGCTCTGGTTCCAGCGCGTGAGAAGACGACCACAGTCCGAAACATCCAAGCTTCCCTGGTTTGTTTTCCCAATCGATTCTAACGAGCCCAGGAAACACACCTCAAACTAAAATGAAGGTAAATAAAAAGAAGTGCTAGCACGGATGCCTGATTTGGAGCTGACCTGCCGTGATCCTCTTCCAGGTCTGGGCCAGCCGCTGGGTCCGGTCCCAGCAGGGGGCGTCTGAAAGCCTCCCTGGCCTGATCGGCCAATCCAGAGTAGCGAATAGCGAGCTGAATCAGCGTCACATGACCAGACTAATGTGGAGCTCTCATATGACGCCTGCGTTGGATCAAAGCGATTAAAAGTGTGGCGGCGTTGTGAGCATCCCAACTTTGTCAGACTGTGGATTTAATGAAACATCTGACGTCTGTGGAAGAACATCTGTCTTCCTTAGACCGACCGTCACTGTCACCGACGCTGCTCTCCTGTCTGTCTGAGCATGGGAGGGGGTGACGCGGCGTTGACACCTCGGGTGACCTGTGGACGGGCAGCTGTGACAGGCCGCCGACGTGGCTGTCACCGGTCCGGGCTGATGACAAACGTGCAGCCGCTTCCTGGCAGCTAACATCTGGGACGAGGCAGAGCCTGACACGCGGCGGTGGCAGCGGCGTTTGTTTCGGATCCTCGTTCTCTCACCTGCTGACTCCACCAACCCGCCGTATTTCCCCGTGTTTCCGATAAAAGACAAACAACAGTCTAAGAGCTCCACCAAAGTGTTGACCCTGTCAGAGCCCCGGAGTTCTTCGTTCCAGAGGAGGAGGAGGATGATGAAGAGCGGCGGGACTGATGCCCAGCCTGCTCCCGTAGCCTTTATATACTGAAAAAATAAGTTGGAATTTCAGTCACATCTCAAGGGCTCTTTTATTTCTCGCTCTTTCACTCGCTGTTGTTTAATTAAATGCGTGAAATAATAACATTTTAATTGCTTTGATTTTGAAAGCTCATCGAGTGTCATCTTGACGCTCTGTGCACAATCAGGCCAATGAGTTCTTAATTTTCAAGCCTTTGCTTCATAAAATAAGTGACCGCCCGCAGATCGAAGCAGAACTTGAGTGTTCTAGGAGAACTAGGATGGAAATTGGAACGTGCAAGCCAGGTGATCCCAGTCGGAATATATTCAGATAAACATCTGCACGTGGTGGTTGGTGTTTGGTCCATTGTATGGTCCTTCCTGGGGGAACTTTGTCTCTTTATCATGTTTTATTCATGGAGTGAGAACCCTGGTGAGAACGTTACCGTCTCTCCACCATCTGAGAGGGCACTTCATCTTGTTTTATCTGCCACAAGGGCCTCCGATTGGGCACTTTGTGCTGCTTTTTTCCGGCTCTGGAGCTGGTGATAGCTGTGGCATTGAGCCTGTTTGGGCTTTTCTCTCCTTTTATTCTCTAGCTTCTCAGAACCGCGGGCTGATGAGGGCGGCTCGGCGTGCAGCTGTTTTCTTTCTCACGCAGCCAAAACAACGGCGGCCGTGACCTTTACACGCTGTCTTAGAGACCTCGTGCATTAATAATGATGGCGTAGTTTCGGGACAGTCATGTGCCTTTTTCAAAGGTATCCACAGCCAAGCGATAATTTATTCCGAGTACGCGGCTATTTCTCGATTGGACGCACACGCAACTAATTTGCAGTCCACTCGTGTGTCGGCATCGACTTTACATGCAATCGCAGCTCCTCGGCAATTAACTTCACATTCAGCCAGAACACACACTGAGGGAATCCACTTACTTTAGGCATTCATTTCACAATGACTTCATTAAAAGGCACAAAACTGCTGCCTGCACGTGGAACAGTGCTGCTCTCACAGTCTGGGGACCTTTCACAGCGTTTTCCTCCTCCGTTTAGAAAAACTGATCCTGGAAATACAAAGAGAGAGTTGGAGTTCTCATTTGGATTTACTCTTCTCTCATTTAATTCTGTCCCCCCCCCCACAGAATCTCACTTTTGACAATGGCGCATAGTTGGAACTGGCACGAACGTCTTGGTAACTTGGTAATTAGCAAAGACACAGCTGTTGGAGCACAAACTGACCTCGTAGCAGGCAGTTAAAGCTTAAACTCCAGAGCTCTGTTTTTCGTTCCGGGGCCCAACGCGCTCAGTTTCGCTGACAACCGTAGCTATTGTGTGATTGTGACTCCTCAGATGACCCATTTTCAGAACGCTGCTTCATCACTATTCCTACGTAATATTGGAACTACATGGCTAATTTTCTATACATGATTCATCATTAGGCGCTAGATTTTTACATTATTCAATCGCTGCAGTGGTGGAATGTCGAACTCCTGCGCTGGGTGTAGAGTATGTAGATAACGCGTAGATCCGTGTTTAAAAAAAGCAGATTATATATTATTTATTCCCAATCAGGAGGAGTTCATCCTCTGAGCTTCCATCCAGTGGCACAAACAGAGCTAAAAACTGCAGTGGCGTCTTCATCAGATCATTCTGATCTCCAGCTCAAATCCCTGCAGCCGCTCTGTCACGACATGAATCCAGTCCTATCTTCTGGTGGAACATCTGCGTGCACAACCCACAGCTAGCTGTCAACACACGACTGGGGAGGCAGTCGTTTCCTCCATCAAACACTCAGATATGAGAATATCAACCATAACTAGAGCCCAGCAGGACTCCAGGACACTCCAGCTGTTTGACAATTACTTTATGGTAATTTGATTAACTGCTCTTTGCTGGAGAAGCTTCATCACCGCACTTAAGCGGAGACCGGAGGCATTGTCTTAAACAGGGATTATGTGACCTAATCCGGCTCGGATAACTTCACTGTGTCATTTTATATTGTGCTGGTGCAGTTTGAAGGTTGTTTTCTAAATGAATTGTGTCTGATCATATTATGCAACAAACAGAGACATCCTCGATAGTCCTGCAAACCCTCTGCAGACCAGACGCAGTTGGGAAATAATAGAGCTCCGAGTGCTCCAGAAGGTTAATCCAAGTACGACCCTTCGATCTTCTTCATTTACATTCTGAAACTGCCTCTGCTCCATCTCTCTGGACTCCTTATGTGACCTCTGTTTCACCAAATCTGTCTTCTCGCCGCTGTTGGATTCCGTGTTGCCACCACGTTTGGGGAAAACACACCGAACTTCCAGGACAGCCTTGGTCCTGTCATTACAGCCCAGGATCAGACCATAAGTATCAGTCATGACACTAACATTCAGGAACGGGCCAACAAGTGCAGGTCCCGGTCCAGGGAAGCACCCTAGCCCACCTGAAAACACAGGGAAATATCAAGTTTCCTTCAAAATGTTTAAAGTTTGAAGTTTAAGAACACAAACAGTTTGAAATTGAAAGTGAAAGGTCACTTAAACCGGGTGAACATAATATCTTAATATTGTCTTAAAGGTTTTCTCATCAGTCAAAGCTTCTCATCAAACCATTAAAACAACTACAAAAAGTGGGATTTTCTGACAATCACTGGACCAGACAAACTCTCCCAGCCTTCCTGACCCCCCCACCCCCCATGTGCCACCTCAGACAGAAAAGCTCTGCATCCATCCAGATGATCCCGCTTTATTTCTTCTTTTAGTTCTCACAGAGCAGATATGGCAGACATGTGTCATGTTCAGGCGGCGAGTGTGTGAGTTCAGATGAAATACTTCCTGAGTTCTGACCTCCACGGTCGCGTCTGCACTCATTCAGCTCGTCAGGAGCTTCGATCAGGCATGTTGACAGCCAGCCGAGCCCTAATTGAGAGGAATCCATCTCTCGGGTTGATTTCCTCCTGCCAGAGTGTGACTGGGCAAAACACATCAGCCCACATGTGTCAGCCCTGACACTGAGGAGATGCTAGAGTGTAATATTGTTGCTACAATCTAAGCTCTTCTGACCTCAGATCAGTCCAGATGTTTATCATTGTTGGAGTGAATTTCTGGTAGCATCAGTTTCACAAAGTGGAGCCGCTGAGTCATCTGCACGACAGACACACTCTGGAGCGGAGCTGCTCTTGGAGGACGTCCCGGTCCTGCTTGTACAAATGCAAAGTTCGGAATCTGAATCTGCAGCAGGACACGGGAGAACTCCTGGTTTGGTTGCATCTGAACTTCAGAGCTTCGGCTGGTGACCCATCACACGTCCAGCCACAAACATCCTTCACTTGCTGTTGGCACCAAAACCTGAACTTTGCTTTTCCTACACCGGCCTCCATCTACCAGCCATCCATCTACCATCTAGCTAACATAATACCGCTATCAGCTACCAGGACCTCCTCAGAGGCTCCACAGAGATGTTGTGAATGAGGACATCTGTATCTTCTCCATCATCTTTCTGGTTTCCCATCACTCTACGGCTGATTTCACGCCGACTGAGCGGCTACAGGAAAAAGCGGAGCCTCCAGACGTCGCCCACAGCTGAGATGTCGCCTTTACACGATGCTCGTTTTTCCTTCGCATGTGCAAAACAAACAGGCAGCATCTGCTGGAAATGTCTGTTTTTTTTGGTTGCTCGTCTGCATAATATGCATGAGTTTACATAACCTGAGATATGATTAAAAAGCACTAAAGCGGAGAAATCTGGAATCCTGTCTGGATTCGGGAGAAACAAAGCTGACAAGGACCTTATTAAAGATTGAAACCTCAAAAGAAATAAAGAGGGAAACAATCCCCCAAAACAATCCAGATGAGAGGGAAGGCAGATCACAGCTGGATAACAGACAAAAGACGGAATAGAAAATGCGCATCTTAACGCAAATACGCAAGCAAAAATAGTCTGGATGAAAAGAAAAGAGGCAGTTTTGTGTTTCTGAGGGGGCGGGCATGTTGTCAAGCCTGACTTTGATGAAAATAATTAAAATGCGTCGTGCCGTGGAGAACGTTAGCTTATGTGCATGTCATCACTAGCTGCTTCTGCGCGCTGGAGCACAAGTGCCATATTTTCTGCTCTGATGGAAACTTCAGCTCCTCCATTAAGAGACGCACTTTGTTCTGACCTTGGGCGCAGCAGAAAGCTCTGTTCCATCCCCGGTGAAGACACAAAAACATCCTAATGGTCCACAGCTGCCTGGCCGTCTCTCCGGAGCAGCTATTTCTGAGTCAAGGATCACGGGAACCCGGCGCCGTGCATTTTGAGGACAGCCTGGTCGTTGCGAAGCCATTCTTATCTCATCACCGGCTCTCATCTCGTTAAAAACATCAGACGTTGGGAATCAAAGAGGAGTCCACACAGACGCCCCAAACCTGCGAATGGATCGGACTGTTAGGTGTGTCTGGGCTCTGATGTCGCGGCTCTCAACCAATCAGATTGCTTCGGGCAGCCTTTAACACAGCTCAGGTGTGTTTGTTGAGCTTCCTGCTGAGGTTGGAGCTGAGGTTGGAGCTGCCGGGACCTTTTCTTCATGCAACATGATTCCACTCAGCCCCGAGCTGCCTCCTCCTCCTCATCTTCATCATCAGAGGGCAGCGCAGCTTCTGTTTGGTCGTCCCGCCACTTCTCTGACATCTTCCCCAGGTTGTTGCCATTGGTCTTGGCAACAGCCGGCAGCTGTTTCTAAGCCCACTTTGCCGGAGAGCAAAAGTTTCAGCTTCAGCGGCTGTGTTGGCAAAATTGTTCGTTTTAATTATAATGATTATTGGTGTATGTTTAGTGGTGCTTTGGTTTACTCATCGTTATGGTTACGACTGAAGGGGAAGGATGGCGGCCTCGGCCTCGGTCATGTTGGATTAACGAAGGGAGGTCCTTGTTCAACACAAGTGCTGTGTTGCTATGGCGACCTTTCATCATCCGAATCACCAGCGTGATCAGACTCATATTCCAGAGCAAGGTCAAGCCATAAAAGTGTGGCGGAGGAATAAAGAACAGTCCTGGGGTGTGTGTGTGTTGTTGTTGGTGTTGCTGGTGGTGGTGTGTGTGTGTGTGTGTGTGGGGGGGGGGGGTCGCCAGAGGCGTTTATTGATTAACTCATTTCAGAAGCGTTCCCGTTGTTGTTTTCCAGCTAAGCTCCATAAACAGAAAAGTCGGAACGCTGTGAGGTCGTGAGAGTTACGCGTGTGTGCAAAACAGTCACGTTTGGATTTTTAGGTGCATATTAGTCGCCCAGAGCTGAGAACGTTCCAGTTTCATATTTTAGCATGAGCAGGGGCAACGAGTTCTTAACTGTGGAGGACGTGGCTCTCATGCAGCCACCTGGACGGCTGACACATGCACGTGCACAACATTTCAGGTTCGCAGAGGACAATTGATAAAGACCCAGAGAAACATTAAAAGAATTCAAATGGAGAACATGTTCCCTCTTTTATTCCTCAGCCGGTCTACATGAGCAGATAAATGTTATTCCTGCAGTGGTAATTTGCGAGAAAAAAATCACCTTGAAGCTTAAATGAAAACTCTTGTGTGAAGAACAACTCTGAATCTTCCCATGAACTCCCACTCTTGATCCACGACAGATATTAACTCACGTCCCCGAATCGCTGTTTGTTTTTGAAGAGCCTCTCACAGCCCTTAAAAATGAGGATTCACAAGTGTGCTGATGTCAAGTTGAGATTGAGCGGGTGGAATCAGAGGCAACGCCGAACCCTCTCCACGGTCTGGTCATGGAGGCAATGCAGTCTGAGCTCTGCTGATGCTACAGCTAAACATCCCGCTAGTTCACACAGGAAATATTTAGTGCTGCCACCTGTTCTGGTTTTACTGGGATTATCCATCTTTTTCCTAGCCTGTCCCAGGAAACAAGGAAATTCCTGAGTGTAATTTATGTTTTTCCTGGTCAACCAGCCACTCAAAACATGCATCGTATCTCTGGTTGTCCTGATCCAGTATTTTTACTCCTGATCCCGATGCAAAATAAACCCCATTTTTGCTATTCAGTCCGATACAGTTGGCCGATACTTGACTACAATAAAGTTATTAATAACAAACCAAAGCAGCTTAAAAAAGCCCATTTCCAAGCGTTTCCTTGATACAATTTTTGGTCAAGAACTAGATTTATTGCATTTTGTTGCTCTGTACCTGTACAATAACAATAAAGTTGAATCTAATCTAATCTAATTTATAAAGCAAACAACTGGAGCCATCAGGAGGTAGCTGCCAGATCTTCAGAGTCTGAGCATTTCTGGTCACTGGCGAGACAAAAACAAATGCCAAACAAAAGCATCAGTCGTCTTTGACACATTGAAAATAACTCCAAGTTACTGCAACGATGCGGACCTGGATGGTGTACCGCTACGGTGGTGTACCGAAGCAGAACAAATCTAATGTTAAACATCAATTACCACCGACATCAAGATGTCAGCTTGTTGCGTTTATGGTCGGTGGAACCGGTTGCGATTTATTTAAGGTTAGTTTATTAAAGTAAGCTTTGCGATTGCTTATGCTAGCATAGCTTGAAAAGCCTCTGCGCTGCACAGCCACTGGGGGGGGGGGGGGGGGTATCTTAAATGGCAACAATGAATCTTGATAAGAAATGTTAACATGTGACAGAAGACTGAGGATGAGGGTGGGTCAGGACTACTGGGACAGTAACACTGATGAATACTGGATGAAATACGCTTGCTCAGTTATCAATATGCTCAGTCTCGTTAAGCATGAAGGGAATCCTGCTAAAACAATCCTGAAGTTGAAGCTACCGAGCAAACCAAGGCAGTGCCGTCATTAATGATCTCAGCAAACAAACTTACCGTTGTCAACTTAGGAGCTACCTATCTCAGTGTGGCACACAGGTGTCAAGTATGGCTTGTTAGAATTCTATGATGACCTGATGGATCATGTGAACAGAACTGAGAGCGTTGGACCAATCAGCACCGGTGGGTACAGGACCGGTGGTGCAGATAACTTGTCGACTAGTTATGGGGGGGCCGACTCTGTCGTTCAGAAGCTCAGAGCAGCTTAGCAACACTGTGAAAACAGCCAATGGTACATTTAGTGCTGGGAGGTATGATTTCCTAAAAATGTACAGTGAATTCAGTTGTTATGGTAGAAAATTGGAAATGCTGGAAGACGCCTGCAAATTTCCAAATACGCAAAACAAGGAAACCCAGAGGCACGTTCCCACGCGGTGGCTGCCTTTGCTGCTGGCAGTTTAGAGGATTTTAGAGAGTTGGCCAGCTCTGAAGTCTTATTTTTGGTCTCTAGGACAGGAGGACTGAAATGTGGACTGTTCTCAAATGCATCCTGGCAGAGACAGATTTTGAGGAAGCAGCAAAATGTCTTGGGAGCAATTTTGATTTCACTGAGCAGAGACTTGCACATTTGCAGCCCTCATGAAGGACACTCTCGTCTGTGCTGGATGTTTTCGTGGAGGAACTTGCCCTCATTGTCACCTCGAATGAGACAGAAGGTGGGTTTTCTTTTTCAGCTGAGCGTTTGAAAGCCGCTTTGTTTGTATTTTCAGTTCCCATCAGCAATGCTGGAGCGGAGCGAGTTTATGTGGCGGATGCTTGATCTGTCACCCCTCTACCCATGTGTTTAGCCGAGAGCTAGCGAAGGCCAGCGCCATCAATGCTCACACCAGTATCTGAGGGATCAGGGAAGCTGGTTCTTCAATACTTCAGATTTAATGTATTCAGTGCAAATGATCTACAAAAAATAACGATTTTGTTGCCTCGGCTGGGTTTCTGAGGGACACCCGGTAGAATGTTAGAGACAGGTGGCAACCCTACGGATAGAAAAAGTAGGTTTTTAAATATTCTTCATCATTTCTAACAGAATACAAGGTTAGTACGCGTCTGCCATCTGTTAGCTTGCAGCCCTCCGTACAAAAAGTTAGCATTTAGCCTTGTTAATCATTACAGCATCAAAATCCAGGTCTGCTCAACAGCAGAAGACCCAGATCGGATATTTGGTCTAATTTCAATCTTTCAGTACATGATATCTATGTTTCTGCTTGCCAATTCTTGTGATATTTAGGATTTTTTTTAGGTCTTTTTGCAGTTGTACTAGCCTAAAATTCATTCATTTCCTCTGCCTATTCATCAGCTTGCTCTCTCCTTTCCAAGTGCTGTTTAGCTGTTTAGCTTTAAGATGTCCTTTGAAACAGGAGAATATCAGCAATGATAAAGGACAATTAAATATTTTTGCACTCGCATTATTGTACATTCATCAAGGATGGAGCAGCAGATACACCTGCAAGCTGTTCAGGGAGAAAAGGGATAAGTGGCATCACTCCGACAGTTAATTATCAGAAGTCTTGGAGAGCTTTGTCAGAAACAGCCTGCAGGAGAGGAAGAGATGTGGGCGGAAATAAAGAGATGGATTTTGCATTTAATGAGTCTCAGACGGGTGGATGATTAGTGGGAGCGCTGCACCCTTTTTGTTGCACCTGCGCTAACGGCCAGAACCTTCTGCGTCCATGCAGATCTGAAGGACTGATACTACTCCCACCTTTTCATGGCTCTAATATGCTGCGCCTCGTCCACGCGCTATGGAAACACATGAATAAATGATATTTTGGATTGAGGCTTGTGTAGCCGATGAATTGATGACCATCAAAGGGAGTTTTGAGGGATTTTAAAATAAAAATGCATACAATAAACATTTTTCCATGTAATGGATTACCCACAATGGTGTAAAAAACCTGTGTGGTTTGGAGTTGAGGCCCTGACCGAAGAGCTTCGTCTCCTCTGCTCTGAAGCAGACGTGAGTCAGCGCCACGGAAACCAGCAAGTCGGTTGGATGTTTGGCGGGAATCGTTTCAGTCCATCAGTTTTTTGGTTTTTTTTTTACCGCCATCTGATGCGTTCAGCCGATGACTAAACGCACGATTCCGCGTGTAAACTTGCGACGCAGTCGGAGTCGTGTTTTTTACGCCGCGTCAGTTTGATTTCCATTCCAGAAATGACTCTCCGTTCATGCCTTCACGCCGAGCTTGATTGAAAAGGTTTCCTGGGTCTCCTCCGCGTGGCCCGCCACCTCGCCTCAGAGCGATCGGCATCTGCTGCGGCTTCGCACTCGCCAGACTGGCTCAGGAGCGGCCGGGTGTTTATGCCAGGCGTTCCGTAATTGAGCTCCACGCTCCTTTGTTAATGCGATCAGAGTCGCTGTCGTTTGCCTGCAGCTCAACCAGCAGCTTGGTGTCAACTCCTCATGACGCAGCTTCTGGTGATCTCGCACGAGGACTCCAGCAACACCGCATCTGAATATTCCAGGTCTGATTAAAAGTGTCAGCGGTGCATTATTGATGCTCGCCGTCCTTTCTTCATCCTCATCCTCGCCTCCGACTGCTTCATCCTGGGAGATCAATGAATCCTCCTCTCTAATTCCAACAAACAGCCTCGTCTTGTTGCCATCTGTTCTGCACACAGGCTGCAGCAACTGGAGCCTCTGTGCTGTTGATGAGAGGACAGACTGAAACTGACGCCTGCAGCTGTAGCATCTACCCTCGCTTGTACCCGCCTGTAGTCGCCTGTAGCTGTCTGTACCCGCCTGTAGCTGTCTGTAGCCGACTGTAGCTGTCTGTAGCCGACTGTAGCTGTCTGTACCCGCCTGTAGCCGACTGTAGTTGCTTGTAGCTGTCTGTAGCCACCTGAACCCGCCTGTAGCTGCTTGTACCCACCTGTAGCCGCCTGTAGCTGCTTGTATCTGCCTGTAGCCACCTGTAGCTATCTGTAGCCACCTGCACCCGCCTGTAGCTGCTTTTACCCACTTGTAGTCGCCTGTAGCTGCTTGTACCCGCCTGTAGCCTCCTGTAGCTGCTTGTACCCGCCTGTAGCCGCCTGTAACTGTCTGTAGCCACCTGTAGCTGCCTGAACCCGCCTGTAGCTGCTTGTACCCACCTGTAGCCGCCTGTACCCACCTGTAGTTTCCTGTACCCACCTGTAGTTTCCTGTACCCACCTGTAGTTTCCTGTACCCGCCTGTAGCCGACTGTAGTCGCCTGTAGCTGTCTATAGCCACCTGGACCTGCCTGTAGCTGCTTTTACCCACTTGTAGTCGCCTGTACCCACCTGTAGTTTCCTGTAGCCGCCTGTAGCTGCTGGCTGCCTCCTTGTTGTCTCATCCTACTATTTATATCTTCGTGCTCACATATCCATCCATCCATCCATCCATCCATCCATCCATCCATCCATCCATCCATCCATCCATCCATCCCTCCATCCACTTTACCAGTTTAACATGTAATTTAATTCTGCCTATTGTCTTCCTCTGGAGCCTAAACATTTAAAATGGACAGTAATTGTAGTCCTTCAAAACGTCTGCATTGATTACGGTGTTTAACCGTGATGCTTTTATCAAGGTTCTGCATGGAACCTTGGGCCCTGCCCTCGGTGTCAATGTTACTCTGACGCCCAGAACCGAGCTGAGCTCTTCAGCCTTTCATGGTAACGATACTCCCTGAGGGCTGCGGCCTCTCGCAGCATGAAGGTTTTCACAGAGCAACAATGGTTCAGCTTCTGTCTCATCCTCTAAAGTGTTCCATGGCCATTTATTAACACTGCACCACTCACTCACACACACACACGCACACACACTCACACATTCATACAGATCACACGGTATTTACATATCATGTATTTTTCAAACAAACCATGAATGACGGTTAAAGGCTCCTTGTTTCCTTTCATAGTTGCTCACAAATAGAGGAATTGAATATCATGAAGCGCAGCCGGAGAAATTAATTATTCACTGAATCCCAAGTAAAAATTATACCTTGCTGAAAGCAGCATAGCATTAGAAACGGGGCTGTAAGTGCTAAAATGCTCATGCTAAAGGGTTGGAATTAAAAGTTCAAAAAAATCAATTATTTACTGGAGAAGATTTAACCAAGGGAACAGATTTGGGTCAGTTACTGCTTTCTCCTGGCAAATTCAGAGCCGCACGACTGAGCTCGCAAAGCCTTTGGTTTTATTTATTCAGATTATTGTTTCCAGAGTGTGAAGGCAGCACCAGCCGGATCTTCTGCCGAGGCCTCAGATGCAGCCCCCAGTGATTGATAACCAGGAAGCTGCATTTTTGTGACTGATCGCCGAGCCAACACTCCACAAGAGTCAGCTATTCCACACGATAGTCAGAACCGATGTGGCCCAGAGGGCTGAGGTGGTCCAGCGGTCTGCAGCTCTTAAAGGGTTCTGATCTCAGGAGCTCTGCGGGGGCTCCTGGTTCTGGTCCGACTGGGAACCTGGCTTGTGGTGAGATGCACAAAAATCTTGATGCAATTCAAGGAAATCTACACCCTGAGTGTACCTGAAAGGCGCCGCTGCTGCTTTAGAAGGAGTTGCTGCAGGTGGATCCAGACAGGTCTCGTTCCACGCTGACCATTTGCAGCTCTGTGAAGGCCTCCTCAGCATGTAATGGACCGAACACAAACTCTTTGGTACACGGGCTCCATTAGAGCACAATGCTCAGAGCCACAACCTGCACCCTCCCGGCTTCCCTGTCTGCCTCCTCTTCCATCGTCTCGGTTGTTTGATCCCTAAACAAACAGCGTCCTCACCCCACTATTCATTTTTCAGGCTCAGAGCCATAATATCTCCCCAGATGACGAGGAGCAGCCCATACATGCTCCTGCGGTTAAGTGGAGCGCTCCGGCTCTTTCCATTAACGTCTCTAGTGGAGTGTTAACCTTAGCCTTTGTAGTGTAACGAGAAAATGGCTCTGGGGGGAAGATTCCATCACTTTTTACTTTGCTGCGTCTCAGTAAAGGTTCCAAATCAGCCTCTGAGTGCTTTCAAAGCCAAAAACCTGAGACTCTATTGTTCTTTGCTCTCAATCAATTAAACATACACCTCCACATGTTGGGATTTCGTGAATATTTCATCTCACCGCTCTTTTCCTTTTATCCGACAAAGAAGGATCTTCATATCATTCCACATCATTGACTTTGAACGGTTTCCTTTTGTCCGCCCCATTTGAGACAAGACAGCAGTAAACACGGAATCACACTGACAACATGTCGCGAGTTTTTCTCACATTCCAGCAGATATATGAGTAATATAGCATTCATCTTTATTAATTCATACAGCGTTTGTTACAATCAAAAATCGTCTCTAGGCGCTTTCCAGAAACCCAGGCCCTGGGTTCTGGACCTCCAGCAAGCAACAGTAGTAGGAAAAACTCTTTTTTAACAGGAAGAAACCTTGAGCAGGTCCAGGCACCTGCTGTAGGCCAGCTGGGGAAAGCCGGAGAAGATGGGATCAAATAGAGGAGAGGAAGATCCAGTTAGGATCTGAATGATGCTCCACCTCTGACCTCTTGGTTTTGTCCAGTCCAGACCTCATCAGGAGGAAGGAGCGATGTGTCCGGGGGACCGACTCAAAGAGAGCTCCACCCCAGTGGTCACAGTTCCTGCTGGAAGTGGAGGTTCTGCTCATTCTTGACTGAAGGACGATCCAGCATCGATCCTTTACTGGACCATGTGTGTCTGTAGATCACACCTCCAGTGTGTCCATCTCCTGTCCTGGCTGTGCTGACCGCCTCCACGTGGGTGTGTGTGTGTGTGTGTGTGTGTGAGTGTGTGCGTGTGTGTGAGTGTGTGTGTGTGTGTGTGTGTGGGGGGGGGGGGGGGGGTGAGTGTGTGTGCGTGTGTGTGTGTGAGACAACGTCACATTAAATGCAGCAAAAGATCAAACTGGTTTCCGTAATGGATGGTTGAAGTTAAGTGGGACAACGTTTCCCAGGAGTTCTCAGCTGAAAATGTCGAGCGTGTTATCGGCGCCATCTCGACTGTTTCCAGTTACCCGGCCATGACGGTTGCCGACGGCCTCTGCAGATGCCGACGGAGAATAAGATTCTAGAAATTTCAGTTCGTTTCCAACAGCGCCTGAACGAAAAGGGCAAAACGACTGCGGTCTCGTCCGGCTCCTCCCACCATCAACCAATTATCGACGGGACCTAAAGGCCATTCTCCCCGTCAGACATTAGCGATGGGTAAACGGTCGCTTTTGAGGCGGCTTTAACGTTTAACCAGGATCGTGCAGACGCTTTTCTCTGCTCTTCTCCTTCCGCGTGACTTTTTCCCTTAGACAAAATGCAAATCTCCAGCAGCGGCATCGTCAAACGCAGCACTAAAACATGGCAAATTCCACCAGTTGCAATTATGAAAAACATTTATTTACGCTGGGAAACGGATTCAACAGTCAGGCGGCAGTCGCCGATACTTCCCAGCCGTAATTAAGATGAAGCCTCGGCGTCTCCTAAACGTGGCTCCTAAGCGACGGCTTCTCTGATTTTACCAACATCACAGTTTCCCGACTGTAGATCTGATCTGACAGGGAAGCTCAGAAACGCCGCCAACGGCAACGCGAACCACACCGGAGACACCAAGAGTGCAGCTGAGTCAGCTTCAGGCTCTTGCTGTCATCCCTGCAGAGGTGTATTAAACACTGGGAGGAGTAAATGACCTCCAGATCATCTCTGCTGGTGTGTGTGTGTGTGTGTGTGTGATAATACACACATAATAAATCAGGCTGGTTTTTACTAAATAACCCAAATACTCTTTATAAATATAGATCAAGAAGCCAGACAGGGAGGGTGAAGAAGAGCTTCTTTCCACAGGCCTCAACCTTGGACATTAAAATTAAAATCCTGCCTTGCTCAAACCTGTTTGGCAAACGGTTCTGCCGTTACTCTGTATTATTTAAGGAATTATTTATTTAATTGCTCAAGCAGGGAAGCACCTACGAAGTAAATTCTACTGTACCTTGTTCTCCATACGAGGAGGCAGACATGCGATGCTGCTGTTTTGACGACGTCAGTCCGGTAATAAAATCCAACTCCAGACAAACAGAGTCCCAAACTCACTCGAAATAACATTAAAGACGTGACTGAGTCGTCCTGCTCTGGATCTGTCTGTGCAGAAGGTCCCCAGAGAACCATCACACCAAGGTCCAGACCTACGCTGGTTCTGCAGGTGTTTTGGGGACCAAAAGTTGTGTTTTTTTCTTTATCTTTCCAGAAAGGAAAGAAAGAAAAAAGCTGTTTTTTGTTGTAATAATCAACCATGCAGAGTCAGGAGGAAAAGACGATGCTAGCTTGGGTTGTTCCAGCTAGTTGGGGAGTAAATTACAGCATATTTACAGGGAAACGGTCCAACACATCACCACAGTCACACACACAGACACACACAGATGTTCAATGATTCTGAAAAAAGTCTTTACATCTGCTGATTTAGCTGCTGCTTCATTTCAATCTTCTGCTTCAGTACACGGACGGCAGACAGGAACCACCGTGCCAGTCATGTGACCCGTGCAAATGGACCTACAGCATTTCAAAAAGGCTCCGAATGTTTGCTGATATCGGAACACTGCCGACCCCGGTGCTGCTCATTGGACTGGTTGGAAACACACCTTAAATTTCTTTTTTTTAACCAAACGTTTCAATTAAAAACGCCAAATCAGATGCTCGTTCCTTCTGACCAGTGATGTTTTTGCTGGGATTTTTCAGAAGATCTCAAAGCAATTACACACAAATATTGATTTGCAGAATGCTCAATCATCTCGTAATGGCAGGATAATGGTCAGCATTATGGAGAAATGCCTCCCATAAAAAAAAAACATCCCCAGGCAGCGATATTACCATTTGGAAATGATGATGGTAATGTGGAGATGTAACAGCATAATTGGCGAATGTACCGGAAGGAATTTGACACTTGCAGCAATTTACAGAGTAATGTGCATGTGAGAGAGTTCCTCCTGGCACGGGGGATTTAAGCCCCCCGAAAGTGGAGCGCAAAATGCGTCAAAATTAGCAAGTTTTACGGCAAACGAAATCACTGCAGATGACTGGGAGCCAGGCGGCAGAGGTGTCAGAGGTGGGCGGAGCTTTGCTGCGTATTGTTAGGCTACTTTCTTACTTTTTTTTTACCACGATTCAGGACAAAAGACTCAGTTCTCCTGTTTCAAGATCACTTTAAGCCGCTACTTGTCCAGCAGCAAGTGTCTCCCTCCATTTTTAACTGGTTGTTATGGAGATTTGGCAGCAGGTTGTGCGGCCCATCGAGGGGAGCTGTATGTTTGTGTGACAGTGATGTGAAGGAGACAAAGATCTCTTCTGCTTCCCATGAGCACTCAGACATTCCACACCAGCCGTGCGGTGGCCATGACGCTCCCAGGAGCCACTCGACAAATGCTCCGCCCAGTTAGCTCCGGAATAGACCAGCGGGTAGCCAGTGAGGTGAAAAACAGAAAAACCACAAAAGCTGCAACTTTGTTATAAATAGAAAAAGAATTCCATGGTTAAAAGAGAAGTTACCATTTTTTTGATGCCAGCAACACAACCTCCACGTGGTGTGTGTGGGTGTTTGTTTGCGTTCTGACAGGATGATTGGTGGTTATTCAAACATTTAGTTGTGTATATTTTCATAGGTGGCAAGTCAGGAGTGTGTTTCAGTGCTTCTTCTTCACCTTGTTGCCCTCTGTGGTCAACCAGAAGATGGTGGTTCCCACAGTGGCTCTCTGGTGTCCAGCAAATGTATCAGTGTCGTTAATATTCTTTTTCTGGAGCACATAAACACTGGAAAAATGTTAAATCAGGATATGGAGATCCCCCACAGCCCCCAGTGGCACGTGGCACGCACGTCTGAGCCCATCTTCTTTCCCCATCACAGCTTTTCCCCAGGAACCAAACCAAGGTCTCATTTTCATCTTTTCATTGGAGATAAAATGACAGGATTCCTTTCCTGCTCTTCAGATTCATTACGATCACGTCTGGGCTCACTTTGCTGTAACCATTCCCCCGACACACACACACACACACACACACACACACACACACACACACACACCGTTAATCACTTCTGCACTCTTGCAACTAGCATGTTCAAAAATAATCACAACATAAACAGCAAACTGCAGCATTCATGTTGTCTTTAAAGGCAGATTTTGTCAGTTTTTGCCCATGATGCCGTAGTTGATGACCATTTTGCATGTTTGCTGTTGTTGGACCCCATAATTGATTTGATTCAAAGCTTTAAGCCCAAATAAAGCAGATTGTCAAGTCGGTGACCTCTGACCCACGTTCATAGTAACATGCAGTTTTTTGTGCATCGGGTTGAACTCTGTTTGATAGTTTGTGCATCTCATTTTCTCATTCCAACTGATAATGTGGATAATGTGCTCAGGAAAGGCCCTCCCAACTTCCCCTTTCCTGCTACAGTCTGTTCCATATGAGCTCTGCTGCTGTCTGTCCGTCCTTTCCTACAAGTGGTTAATCTCCGCGACTCCAGAGGGCTGAAAACACAATAAAAAAGCGCCTTCATCCAGTGTTGTTTCATATTCTGCAGCCCTTTATGATTCCCAAAGGGCTCCAATTAGTGCCGCACTGCTGAATCTGGTCAAACACAATGAAAGACTGCCAATGAAGAAGCTACAAATCAGCAGAATGTAGCATTAATTAGACACAGTGATTCTGAGCGGCGGCAGCAGTACGCTAATGCCTGATGGTTCCTGTAGCCTGCGAGTCACACGTGCGCACGTGAGACATTTGTCTTTTCTGCTGCGGCTATGGGGAAAACACTGCTGAAATATCCCTCAAATCCGAGGACTCGTAATTCAGGACTGCTGATTTTTACCTGCTGTTTTATGATTTAATATGTTTGCCGCCTCCATGCACCAGAAACCGTATGATGTACATAAAAACATAAACACACACACACACAACTGATTAAAAACACAAGGAGCAACGAGGAGACGTCAGCTTTAACCTGTTACTGCTGTTACTCTTTTAGCAAAGCAGCAAAGCTAAAGTACTTGTTTGTGTCTTTATGGTGAAATTAGATGTGAATGTGATCAAACGTTTCCACCTGGACAAACACACACCCACACACACATGCACACACACACACACACACATGCAAAAATGAGTTTAAATGTGGAAAAAAAAGAGTTTTGAGTTTGTGACGTAGTGCGGTAAATCTCATTATACTGTTCCTTTGTGCAGAAAATCCTTTTGGATCGGTGGTTCTGTAACGTTATCAGGCTCTCGCTCCTCCGCTCACAGAGAATCTGGGATGGAAGCTCCCCCGTCTGCACTCCTATACGGATTGCGTCAGCCTCAGATCGTATTGAAGCGTAGATCATGCAGCCTCCAGGCATTTGCATCTTTTCATCAATACTCCGCTAATGCATGCACGGCCGAGCTACTGGAGGCACGTTCAATCTGAAGCCCACACGTAAACATCTGCGACGTTCTGTGTGTGTGTGTGTGTGTGTGTGTGTGTGTGAGAGAGAGATCATTGTGTCAGAGCATCTCGCTCAGAGCTCCAGCCTCCTCTCTCATGGTAAGGTTGGTGGTGAGTTCAATGGCGAGTGAATTTGAATTTAAAAGGTTCTTTGTTGACCTCTTCTACTTCTCAGATGCATTCACATGCAACGCAAGGCCCTCACAAGGGGCCACCGAGAGCACAGAAGGAAAAACACAAACCAGGCACAGAAGAAGGCAGAAAAAGATCAAAAATAATCCCGAGAATGCTGCCTCATTAGGAGGTTTTTTCTCTGTTCAGTTAATCTAAAACGCAGTAACAAAAGGCATAAAAATACAGAACTAACACTGGCTCAGGCTGATGGGAACTGACCATCTGACCAGCCACTATAATGCATCTTCTCGGCGTATCCCTCCACGAAGAGCCAATGAACATCACTCATCCCTCCGTAAATGTGCGACGAACCGCTAGAAGTCTGCTGCAGGCGATGGAAGCCTGGAAAATTTGCATTTTTCACTTTTTTGAATTCGCAAATAGTCCAACAGAGACGAGCAACACAAGTGGAAATTCGGCAGCATGCGCCTTGAAGCGAGCCTCTGAGTTGGATTGCCCTTCTCCCCCGAATGGCAGGAATAATTTATGCCACAGGTGTTTCTCTCCACAAAGCAGTTGGCAGTGGTCGGATTATGGGTGGAGTTGAGCGACCTCCCCACCACTAGGTGGCGATCTGCACTGATTTACTTTGTTGTTGTTGTTGTGGTTGTTGTTAGACAGAAACATATAGGAGCTAACCAGCAAGGTAGCAGCCACAGCTAAATTGCCCGCAGTGATGGATGAGTGAGGTCGTACTTCGCGATGTTCCAACAATACTTAGCCTTGGTGTGCTAGGCTCCTTCTGGTTGCTAACACAAACCTGACTGTAATCAGCTCAGTGCTTCCAGGTCAGAAATGTATGTAGCTCATGCGCAGATTGCATAAGCTAGCTCACCGTTCACATGCTCACTCTGGGAGTGCTAGTCCGGCTACATCCGGAATTCTTTGGGCTATTCTGTCCACCAGAACTTTATGCAAATACAGGAATTCATTTTTCTGGTACGGGCTAGAGTGTGAATATTTAATATTACCATAGCAACATACCGTACACAATTTTGTTTCCTTAAAAGGTACTGGCGTTGTCCTGCTCTTATCAGAGACCTCAGCGAGGCTCCTCAGTTGATCCTGGCCTGGGCAAAGTTTAAGTTTTAGTGCCACATTCCTGTTCTTTCCCCAAAAGACCTGGCCATTTCTTCTTCACACTTGGATTATCTTTAACCTTTCAGCTGGTGACTAATTGGCTGGGAAATATTTGTTGCCCAATGCGGGCGCGTCAGCATCTGCTCTGCTGTCAGATCCCTGGAATCGGAATACGGTGTGTCGTCTTCGCTCCCACCCAGCAGCTTCCTCCCTTGTTACTGTTGTTATAAAAGATGGCGCATTTTTATGAGTGCATATAAAGGATCGATGTTTCATTTCCCCACGGTTATAAGTTCCTCCTTCATCATGGGAAAATTATAGCTCATTAAAGCTATGCAACCATTTTAATGTGGAAATATAAGAAGGTTACTTACAGCCTGGGCCTCAGATATCAAGTGAGATGTTCAGAGACTTCCACTAATTGTACGGTCCGTGAGCGCTCCACAAACCGGCTTCATACTGTAGAAAAAAATCAGCTTTGCATAGTTTGGTTCGTCAAACCTTAGAAAAACCTTTTGTCTTTCATGAGGCTTCACAAAGGAGCTTTTGGTTACCCTGAAGGCCTTCAGAGATGTTAGAACTTCTACAAGTTTCTCTTGCGCAGAGATATCTCTTGTACCAGAAATATTCGTGTCGGTCTCCGAATGGAAAATTGAGACATTGGATCAGGCGTTTCTGTCATCAGATCCGGACCTGTTGTTCTGTGGGATGACTGATTGTTTGCTTAGCTGACCAGCTCCCAACGCTTCTCCAAGCAGTTTTGTTGCCTGGAAACGCAGCATCATCATTATGGTATAACGTTCGGGCTGTTCTTCGTCTGTATTCACAAACATTTGATCTTCTGCACATGCAGCCGTCTGCAAAAGGAAGCAAAAGTTTAAATGCCAATCAGTCAGGAAGGTCGAGGAACAGCTGTGTGGAGATGAGGGTGGGAATATTAACAAGGAATTTCCATCAGGGACTCGGTTTAAGAGGATTTTAGGTGAACAGATCAAGAGAGAACCTTCTTTAGATCCTGTGTCAGTTATTTTCACAGGGAGTAATTATTATTACTTTGCTGTGTAGTTTAACAGCATAACAAATGTTGACAGAGTTGTGTTTTTTTCTATTTTATGTGAGCACTACCATGAAGGCTTTGGATTAAATCCCCCACAGGAACGTGTTTCACCTCCACGTAGGTTCAGACTGGAAGGATCTTCTGCATTTGTGAGCAAAAACAACATAAAAACAGGCCAAATCTCAAGGATCACTTTATTTATCAAACCGGTCTCTGATGCCGAACTGCAGGTCCTATGTGACCTGGATTGAGAGGAAGTGTGGGTGCCATTCCTCAGACGGATTTACCCGCACTTCCTGGTTTACGACCACGCAGGTCACCTGACCGTCCAAACATTTGCTACCATCATCTTGCGCCTTATGTAGGAGCCTTTGACTTCTCAAAAGTTCTGAACTGTTGTAGCATGTGGTGGACAGGTGACATGTGTAGTTTGAATGATTGGCTATATTGCTCCACACTGCCCCCTATGGTCCACGGTGGTACTGCAACACCAATGGCGTCTGTTCGCAACAAATGATCTGAAGACAGAAGGAAGGTGTCCTCCATCATTTGTGAGCTTTATTTCTAGATCACGATGTCTCGTCAATGTGACCTTGGCCTCGTGCTATAAGCAAGTTCGTCTGGGACTTCATGACAGCTTCACCCTGAAAGTAATGCGGCGTCCAAGCGTGATGAAGCCGAGGTTTTCGGTTCCCAAGCGGACAGATGTGATTAATGTGAAGTAAACATGTGAGACGTGTGTTCACACTTCAGGCAGCTGCACTCCGTCACCACGACGACGCTGCTGCGTTCACGCTGGGCTGCGCCGCTTTTCCCATCAGTGAATAAAATTTAAATGTCATTTCTGTACCTGCGTGCGTCTACACATGAACGCCGGAATTGTAAATCCTTCCGCGGTGTCATTGTGCTGGAGATAATCCAGCTGCGGTCGTCTCGTAAAGGTAATCCAGGTCCGACTGCGGCAGAAATAGACATTCCTCGGAGAAAGGCGAAAATAGGCCGGCGCCAGTGTTTCAAGTGCTAATACAGCCTTCATCCCCAGGCTACCGCGTCTTTTCATCTGCAGTCTGGGTTGCATTCACAGCTAATTGAATGATAATATGAACCATTTTAGAATTGGTTGAGTCTTTATTTGCATGTGCGTCTCAGCAAAAATGGAATCTGAGCAAAGAAATTAGGCGCAGTAACCGTGTTTGTTGAGCGCGAGCCTGCCGCGCCCTCCCAGGGCCTCCCGTCAACGTTGTTCTTGTCTCACGGCTCGGCCTCGGGACGAGGAGGAGTTACAAAGATCGATCGGGGAGCCTCCGGCGCCGGAACGTTGGCGATGCCGCGAGGACGGTGCATCCCTCTCAACAATACTTCCTGACCTTTCGCTCCAGGAGACATTTATGTAGTTGTCTCTGTGAAGATCAAATGTCGGCCGTCCTCAACAAATCCATCGCTCCTCAATCCTGGCCGTCGGCTCTTCACAGGAGTTTTCATTTAACTGTTAATTTAGAAGTTTTTTCCCAGCGGGGTCAGAAGACGGAACTTCAGACTGAAGAGATTTGAGGCCGTTCTGACGTGATCGGGCAAAAGAGGACGAAGATGATCTGAAGGGGACTCATTTGTGTGAAATTAAATAAGTCTTCACAGGCTGGAAAGGGGCGGGGCTTGGCGTAAATTGAAGGTCTTTTTACTGATATATTTATATTAATATAAGCTCAGAGCTTTGATATTTCCCCAAAGAATTCAATTCTAATTTGAGACAGTGAAATAATTTATTTTAATTTGATAGTTAACCGGGTGTCATATATAATTAGCAATGATGTTGTGATTTAGGCCTTTTTTGTGATCAGTTTTCATCAAAATTTGAAAAAAAGCAGATGGTTCTGCCAGGTCGCCGGTGAGCAGACCATTAGCAGCCACCATATCTCCAAGGAAACAGGTTAACATGCAATCCAACTTCTGGCAGAGCAGATATTTTGGTCCACAAATATTTCTGCTCCAGTTTATTTTGGTCTGTAAACCGAAAAATGGTTTATTCTCAGGACAGACCTCAAGTTCCGCAAAAGTCTCCCAAAATTAGCTTCTGAGAAGAAAACCGTGTTGTGGCTGTCCTTCAAATCTTAAAAACTTCAAGAAGTGATTGATGATTAAATTCTCCATTTAATTAAGCTGCATTGTGGTTGGATTAATTCGATTTCTTTCCTCTCAAGTGTCTGTCTTTGCAGCCTATTATTGGCTCAACTTTAGAAGTCGAAATGGAACCAATTCAAGCTCAAAGTGGCTCGAAACGTTTATTAATTGACATCAGCAAAAGTAATCTGATGAATACAAAGACAAACAACACACACACATACACACATGCACACTAAAGTACTGTACACACACAGATGTTTCACATAATGGGATACAACAGGAAGTGAACTGAATTGAATTTGGCCTGAGGACTAATAGGACATCAAGTGGAAGACAAAGATCAGGTTTCACTCTGAAGACCATCTGTGTCCACGCACCGGCCTCAGATCCACCCAAACCAGGAACACCGTCAGACAGAGAGGAGACAGGAGGGCCGCACTGTATTATTTAGCCTGTAATCACCTTCCCATGTGACCTCGGTGGAGTGTGTGTGTGTCTGTGTGTGTGTCTGTGAGGGTTACGGAGGCTTTCGGATTTGTGTGTGATGCTCTCCGGTCTGTGTGCCATGTTTCATTGTCTCTTAAAGGGATTAGGAAACTCCTGGGCAGTGATCAGGTGACAGATCGCATGTCTGTTCTGGATTTGGAGTGATGCAGGATAAAGAAACGTGTGTGTGTGTGTGTGTGTGTGTGTCAGCAATGCTTGTTTCTGTCAGTTGGTTTGAAAAGAAAAAAAGAAGTGTTTGTGGACTCTTGCAGCAGCAGTGATGTAATGTTTGGAAATCTGCAATTTTCCCTTAGATTAAGGGGCCGCGGGACTGTGTCGGCAGCGGATTTGCAGCATCACAGCACTGTAACGTTCCCTCATCCCAGTCGTGTCTGGCGGGGAGGTTCTTGCTCGTTTAGCCTCCCGCTGGTCCGCATGGACAGGTGCGTTTGCTGATGCACGTCTATGCTTAGGTCTGTCACAAGCGGTGGTCAGCGGCGCGAAAAGGGATGAAATGAAACATTCCAGCGTTTGCAGGCGCCGGGTGAAAAATCAAACGTACTTTTGCTTTATCTTTAGAATGTAAAGCCAGGAATGTTTCCCCTGATATGGTATCATGGAACGTTTTGCAGCAAATGCCTTCGAACCCGCAGCAGCAGATATCAGCAGCTCGAGGCTCCGCCCAGCAGCGCTGCAGGGGCGGGGCCGAGACGAGCCGTTTTTCGGCTTTGGAGAACCTTAAATGTGAGGTTCTGAGTCCATCAGGAGGTGAAGATGGTCTTCAAAAAGGGTGTCATAAATGGTTAAAATGATTAAATATTCCATAAAAGTTGGAAACAAAACATTTCAAAGGACCTTTGCAGTTTTGCAGACCTTTGCAGAGTGACTATGCTGGCAGAGAGTAATCGGTTACACTTCATTTGGTTTTCCATTTTCATAGAGCAAATGTTATCATACATGTGGACGTGTCGTTCCTTTCCTTAACCACGGCTGCAGTTTCCCTGTCCAGGCTTGAGGCTGATGAAGCCTGCAAAGCCTCTGTGGCACATCTTCCTCATTCAGTCCCACCAACCTTCTTCCAACTACAACTGCTCATTTGTAAGTGCAGCATGTTTCCCCCCTGCCGGGACTACAGCTTTTGTTGCTCCCACTGTTTGCTCTTCAGTTTATGGGGCCCACACACACACACACGCACACACACACACACAGAAGTAGAGAGAGTGAGACCCCCCACCATCACCACATTCTCGCTCTTTTATTCTGGGAATTCCAGGCACATGTGAGGAAGCAGAGAGGCAGTCCAGATACCGTCCCCTCCCCCGCCCTGCCAGTCGGTATATCTCCTCATTCTCATGGATTTCTCATTCAGGGGGGGCGACGCAGAAGAAACGGGGGGGAGGGAAAGGAGGAGGTAAAAGGAGGAGAAGGAGAGCTTGACTAGTTCATCAATAATCTTTACCTAATCCCTCTCTCGCTCTCTGTACTCTCCTACTCTCTCACTGCCGGGAGGCATTCAAGCAACACATTCATTCCCCACTGCAACACACACTCACTGACACACCAAACACACACACACACACACACTCACACGCGCGCGTGACTCTGCCTCAACATGTCTGCAGAGAGAGGATGAGCCCAGGCTGAGAGTTTTTTCTCTCCCACCTCTCTGAGAGTTGCGTGTGTGTGTGTGTGTCCTCTGAGATCTGACCGGCAGCTCAAACGGTGATCACGGTCTGGAGACTAGGTGTGGCAAGCGCGGGGTGGCGTCAGAGGCTTTTGTCTGTAGTTCCTGGACAGCCCACCAGCCGGGAGGAGACTCTGCCCCGCCGCTCAGTCCCAGAGCCGAGCTCAGTCTGGGATTGAACGAGCTGCGGCGTGGGGGCTGAATCAGTCCGTAAGCGGGACCCTGAACCAGCCTGGGGGGGGATCAGACGAGCGGAGCTATTGCTGTTGTTTCTTCGTCTTGTGAGGGGGAGTTTTTCCTGAAGAGGTGCCTGAAAAGAGGGAGAAACTTGTGCAGAGCGCCTGCTGAGTTTAGAAGAGCTTTTCTCTCCAAAGATCCTCTTGTTTGTTTTGTCTTTTTTCAGACCTAAAGGATGCAATTTCAAGGATAAAACAAACCTTTTGGAATATGGGACTTTTAATCTCCAATTTGGACCATGGGGACAGAAAGCTTTGTTTTTGTGTTGGGCTCTGGATGATCTTAAGTATGTCACATTTATTCTGTTTGTTGGGTGACGATTGTGTCCCACTTTGATTTGAAGGAGTCGTCTTTCGCACGTGTCGCTCCTGAAGCTCCAAAAACAATGGAATCATTCTGCACATGTGCAAGTTTTCAGTTTGCTTCCACAACTCCGGGCTGCATTCCTTCATGTCTGAATGAGCGTTGCCGCGTTTCACCGGACTGTCCGGCCCTTCACAACCCTCTTTCCTGGAGTTTGATGAAGGGTTAGGAAAATTACGGGAAAGCTTTTCTTGGGAATGTTGTTGTGATAAGTTACCCCAGTTTCAGAAAAAGGAACCAATCCAGGAAGCTTCAGATTTTTCAAACAGTTTCTGATTAAAACCATTCAAGCTAAATACAAAAGTTGGATGGAAATGAAAGAATGCACCTACAGAAAACCAGTGTGGGGCCTAAACAGAAGCCGGATTGGCGTTCCGTCTCCCACGTGCACGCAGCCGCCTCCGTGGCAGTGATTTGTCTCGGTCTTTGTGTTTCAGCAGGTGTGTGTTGTGGTGCAAAGACCGTCGCGAGGGGTGAAACTGCTTTGTGTAAAAGCTGCTGTGATTGGCTGAAATCGCTGTGTCACCGTGATGGGTTGATTTATGGCTCAACTCACGGCTTATAGCTTATTAGCTGAACCGCCAGCCATTGAGAGGTCAAAGCAGGAGGCATAAACAAAAGAAATGTGACGTGTTTCATGTCGTAAATGAGAAAAGGTCTCAGACTTGACTTAGATTCAGACTGGCACCTGAAAAGTGTGGGAAGCGTTGAAGTCTAACTTGTTTACTGACTGTCTCCTCACTTTACTCTAAGCAGGACTGTTGAGGTTGAACTTTCTTCCCTCTCCTCTCTTCACAGCTCTCGCGGGTAAAGTCTCCCCGACCAGCTCGGACTCCCTCCTCAGTTCCTTGCCGATGACGGCCAGTCCTCCTCCACCCAGCGTGTACCTGCCCGCCAGCTTTAAAATGTCCAACGCACAGCTGGCGTTCTTTCTGCGTGAGGCCCAGATCACAGGACAGACATTTGGCGGCGGCGGTAAGAGTGGCAGTGGTCCCGGCACAGGACACCCGCTGCAGCGCTCCGAGAGCTTTGTGGTTTTCCAAACAAAAGACGTCCCCGCCGTCAACATCAGCTTTGGGCCCTTTGCCCGGGACCAGGCCTTGTCCAAGGACTTGCTCCAGCCGACCAGTCCGCTGGATATTCCGGGCCAGTTGACAGTCAACTGGAAGGTGCGGGCCTTCATCGTCCAGGCCCGGGTCTTCTCCAACAACCCCACGGTCCAGGTGTTTTTCTACATCGCTGGCCGCGACTGGGACGACTTCAAGGCCCAGGATAAGCTGCCGTGCGTCCGCCTGCATGCCTTCCGGGACGTCCGGGAAATCAAAACCTCCTGCCGCATGAAAGGCAACCTGGCGCAGTGCTTGGCCCAGCTGGAGCTGCCACCGTCCTGGTTCAACACCAACGTGGCCCCTCTAGGACGCAGGAAAGGCTCCAGCGACAGTCTCTTGGACGGGCTGTCCAGCGAGACCCTGCAGGCGGAGCTCTACTACACGCTGCACTGGCCCAACACGGACGGGGAGTGCAGCGAGGGCTCGGGTCACAGGGGGGGGCGGCGGCGGCGGCGGCTCCAGGGGGGAACCTCCGTCGCAGCACCCTCTGCTGCGCATCGGCAGCATCAGCCTGTACCAGGCCAGCCAGGAACAGCTTCTGGTAGACAAACAGTTAGACAAGAACATGTTTCTGAGGCTGCCGGAGAAGCCCCTGAAGCCCGGAGAGACCCTGAAAATCTCCCTCTTCCTGATGCCCAACTCCACCATCGAACAGTTCACCCTCAAGTAAGTGAGCTCAGTGGTGTCTGTCCGCGTCCTCGCTTCATGCCTTCATATTCACACCCCACCCCTGCGTCGATGGAGCTGCGCTCACGCTGCAGCCCTCCATGTGGTCAGCCCTCATGAGCAGTTAGTGATAGCTAGAGTATCAGCCTGCCTGACCTGTGCTAACACACCTCCGCTGTAAAACACCACCTCATATTTAGAATTACGCTTGCAGCCATTTCTTCAGACACGAGGAAAAGGCTGCGGTGGAAAGGGTGCACCTTCAGAATTCCAAAGTGGGCTGGCTTATGAGGAATAGAGGCTCAGAATAGCAAATTAGCCCCTATTAATTAAACAGTTGCCACACACATAGGCTTTGCTTGATCCAAGTTAAGTGCTCCGTTGCTTTAATAGCACGATGAAGATGTAAGGTGCGATTTCCCCTCTGGTCCTCGCTGCATTTCATGGATATTGGATTTTCTGCAGCGTCATTTATGTTCATTTCGAGCCAAACAAGCATGTAATGGCATTTTTCTTATCATTAGCTTCCCCCTGAACCTCGTCATCATGCTGTGATAATTAAATCCAGGTGTGATAAAGGGAAGATGACAGGGTTAAAAAGTGGCGCCGCTGTGTGCTTCACCTTTTCAAGAGACGATTTAAGCATGAAGATGTTCAGGGCAGGACTGCGTGAATCGCTCCAGTTGTGCCTGTAGGAAATACTGAGTCTAACCTCTTAAAATGAAAGTAGCATCAGTAGGAATAACACTATTATACCAGAATTAGCATGCTAACCAGCTATGCTCGAGTGACTGTTAGCGCCAGTGGCGAAAAAAGACAATTCCAGCTTCTGACACTGAATGTTTTTTATTATCATCCCAATCATCTACGGAGGGGAAGCAAACACAGACCTTTGGATGGTTTATTGTGTATTCATCCTGCCTGAATTTAAGCTCCAGTCTGCCACGTGGTCCTCGGGAAGGGGTGAAACACTGACCTCTAGCTGTTCAGGCTTGCATGAAGCTGGTATGTCGCCACAGCAGAAACCCAGAGAATTGACTACAGAGGAATCTTCTTGTTTGTGCCAAGGTTAGGGGCTAAATGAAGGTTAAACTTTGAAGGCTGTGAGGAAATGTGTGTTTAACGTAACACCAGACAGCAGAACCAAACTGTCTGCACTAGGCTAAGGGATATTAAAATTCACACGATTCTTCTCTGTCCAGTCTCTGCCAACATGTACCGTCCATCCTTTTATTTTCAGTATTTCGTAGAAGAATAGCCTCTCAAGTGTCTCTATTGTTTGCTGAACAGTAAATCAAATAATATCCACCGCTGTTGAATTATAACTTTGACCCCGCTCGCCAACAGCAGCTGAGGAAGCATGAAGCTTGGCTCACTTCTCCAGTCCCCCGTCGCCCCCCGGCTGTCAACACAGTATAAACGGTTAGCGAATAAATGATAATTTGCATTTGACAAAGCTTGAGGAAAGTAAGTTTCTCTGTGCTGACAGGCGCAAAAGCGGTGGGGAGGTTAGAAATGCTGATGAATGTCTGAGGAACAATGACGAAACACACCGTAAATACGACGGAACGTCTTCCTGATCTCAGCTCGGAGGTGTTGGGTGGTTTTTAATCAAGGCCAAATTATACGACAGTTGTTGGAGGTTACGTGTGATGCTGAAAGGCTTTTGATGCTCCAGATTAGCCTAAAACAGAGCTACACATACGCTACAGATCCAGTAGCGAGACTTCTGTTCCAGCTAATGTATGGATCCAGAGGTGAGGCACAGCCAACCTTCGCTAGCGGATGAGTTGGAAATAAATTAGACTGTGTCCACATCTGTCCCCCGGCCTTCAGTCCTGGGCATTGACCATTTATTTCCACTTTCCTTATTTTAATTTGAAGAACATTTACATTAAGCCCCCCCCCCCCCTTCCTCTAAAATGCATGAGCTGCCAGCTTGCCTCTCTTTGTTTGCCTCCGTCTGAAATCTGGACTACAAAACAGTTTCATTAACTCAGAGAGAAGAGCTGTGGGAGTCCGTCAGTCAGGATGTGGTGCGTCAAAGCTGCGGCGGGGCTTTGTAGTACAAGGGGACGGCTTTGTCATCTCCCCTGCCTCGTGAAACATTTAGCTGACCATGTTAGCATCTGCGTGCCGCGGCAAGGCTCCTGCAGCCTGCCTCTGTCAGGCCCTCGGAGGAATGGAAATAAGGAGTGATAAAACAGGAGAGGTTAAAAAAAAAAGAGAGAGAGATGACGCCGGGAGCTCAGCTGAGCCTCACGAGTGACTCAACTCAACAGGACGTGGATTCGATGGTTCGGGAAGCCGGCTGTCGGGTCGTCCCTACGCATTCAGGAGGCTGATTAAAGATGTAATGCAGAAGCGTCTTTAAAGATGAATCAGGAGGCCGTCTTTGACGCTCCCCTTGCCTCCAATTTCCCTCTTTTCCCGCCGTCTGCGCTGAATATCTTTGACTCGTTATTGCGGATGACGGAGGGCTGAGTGGACAGAGGCCGGAACACTTGTGGAAAAGCGCCCTAGTTTTCCTCGCGGCCTCTGCTTGCCTGCGCTGCTGCACATCAGGCGGCGGGACGGGAGGGGGACGTGGCGTGACAAATTTGATATCCGTGGCGGCGATAACGAGGCGCAGCCTTTAATGTCCCCCGCTGACATTCTCGCTGTGATTTGGGCCGACATGATGAGTTTCTTTGGCATTTTCACAAATGTTATTGAGGAACTCTTCCTCTTTAATCATCCTCCTGTAGCTTTCCTCACCTTTGCCACCACAGATCCGGGCCGGGAGCAGAACGGAGCCTGCGAGAGGTTGTATCCGCTCAATAAACTCAATCCCACTGGTACCAGGACAGGAACCTGTTGACTATTTGCAGACCCTCCGCAGTTTGTTACACTGTTAGACTTTTGTTTTAATTCTCCGAACGAATTCAGCCAATCAGGTTTGGACCGTTGAACCCCTGAGCAGAGACAATTTTCGGATTCACAGAATTAAATCTGGACCATAATCCCACTAGAGCTACGTCGGTTTTCCAATTACAACAACATACAGGAGCCTGGAGGCAGACGTTCTTACGGCAACCAGGAAAAAAACAACAGCATATGAAAACAGAACCAAACAACAGTCCCAAAGGCATTTTGGACCAGAAATCTTGTTTTGCTTCAAATTAAAACGTTGGCCAGTGGTTCTGTGGGTAATTTTAACCTGGAGGTTTAATAGCTGATGAGTTTTTCCTTACCTTAATCCACCACTTGAGAAACTACTTGTTGACACCTCAAAATGAACTTTGTGTGTGTTTTTGGCTAATTAAAATAAAGAAATGTATATGGACCTCACACATGGACCTTTATGCCCTCCAGGTTCTAATGAACTACTTCCTGTGTCCAACAGGAGGAACCTGATGTGTAGAGTGTTGAGATTTTCCACATTTTTAATATGAAGCCGTTGAGGTATCAGATCTTCGTGCGTGGTTCCACTCCGTCAGATTCGAGCCAGCTGCCAGTTTAAATCCACATTGTCGCCCAAGTAATCGGCAAAGCTTCTCATGGCTTCACTGTACAAATGGCGCAGTCTTCCAACGCCGTGGGTACAACATGCAGTATTCAAACGCTCCGGCTCCAAGTGAAGGCTTCAGGAGGATCCACCGGGATCCAGTGATTCTGACCCCGGCAGATGGTCCTTTAACAGGATACGGAGGAGTTTTCCCAAGTCGGGCCTTCGCTGCTTCCTGACAGCTCTTCCTCGTGGCCTCGTCAACCTCATCTGTTCTACAGCGCCCTGATGGAGGCATCACTTTGTGACGCGACAGACGTGCAGGTGCACGCCCAGATCACGTGATTCTGGAAGCGTCACCTCCAGTGTGAAGGCCTGACCTTTAAAGGTGCCTCCACTCACTTCCTCCTCTCCTTCTTCCTTAAAATTTCCACATTCCCTCAGCTGGAGTCCAGAACAAACGAGTTTTAATTTTTAAAAAACAACATGAAGCTGTCAAGTTTAAATTAAATATAAACCCAGAAGACATGTCATCGCTTTGGAAAAATCATTTTTTTACAGCATGATGTTTAGCAAAATTATTTACCGCTCAGTTGTCGTGGTTATCGATGTCAGTGCTCGAGAGGACAAGAATTCTGTTTTCAAATACATCGGGACCTCTACTTACGAATTTAATTCGTTCCCGAAGTTGTTTCGTAACCTCAATTCCGTAAGTAGAGACGCATTTTCCATGTAAATGCCGTAATCCGTTCCAAGCCCCCAAAAATTCGGACATAATTTTTTTTATAAATCATAAAAAATGCATCAAAACATGTAGCAAATACATGTTACAATTAGATTAACGCACAATAAATGTAGGAATTCAGTGCAAGGCTTCTCCAGGAACAAAATGAACTTTATTACAGGCTAATCTTACATTAGCTGTCATTACTAGCAACAACCGTTAACACTTGTGGCAACACCGCCATCTAATGGATAAACATTTGAACACCCACAATAAATAAAAGTTAAACAAAGAAGACGCTGGGATACACACGAACTTGTACAGATTGATGTCCCTCCTAGCCAATGGGATGACAGGAAGATGCTAGGCGATAGCCAATGGCAGAGCAGCTACAAGCAAGTTTGCGTTCGCTAAACTCCGCGAGCTGCGAGTAGCAACGGTAGCGTATTTTTGACCTTCGTATCCTGAAATTTCCTTCGTAACAAGAGGAAATATTTTCCTGTTGAGACGCTTCGTAACCTGAAAATTTCGCATGTAGAGACGTTCATAAGTAGAGGACCCACTGTACAGGTATTTTGGTGGACTCCCTCTGGGGCTGCAGACGGGCCAGTTTCACCCCCCCCCCCCCCCCGTAGGGTCACCTGGTGTTGGTCTCACGGTGCGATGCGCCCGGCGAGGAGGTCTCTTAGCGTTACCTCGTCCCACGCCGGTCTGTTTACAACATCTTGGTCTCACAAGAAATAAGTTCTCCCCCTTTCAGAATAGAAAAATAGATTCAAGAGATAAGGGCAGCCTCTTTGTCGAGACAGAAGCCCCTTTTCATTCAAGAGGGGGGTGTTTTGATTCAGCGTTCAAAGGATTCGCTGCCGTTGAACTTGAGTATTTGTGCGTCTGCCCTTGTTGGCAGCAGGAACGGACCCACGCGCCAAGATTTAGATGAAATTGGCTGTTCCGTGTTCAGGTGGGTTTTGGGAGAAGGAAGCTGCACGTAGCTTTATTCCAGATTCAGCCGGGGTTTTGTTCAGACGGACGGGTGACCTGAGCGCAGCCAATTAAGTCCGACATTCTATCAAACTGGGCTCAAAGCCACAAAGTTCATCTGAGTCAAACACGGAGCTGTAAACTCATTAGGCGTCTGTATGTTCCTCCTCTCTCTCTGCAGCCTGCTAATGCGCACTTCTGCTAACAGCCGGGAGAATCTCTGTTTGTTTAGAAGACGCGTCACATTCTCATTAAGCCACGCAAATTTGTGCGGTGTTACCATCAATGCTGGCTTATAATTCAGCTCTTAGTCATGAACCTTTTCCAGCCGGAGCCGGCGCCGAGCTCATTAGACTAACAAATGTTGTTTAGACGCTTATTATTCAGAGGCACCAAACAGTTTTTTAAGCGTGAACGTGGATCCAGGCGCTTCCGAAGGATCCAAATAACAGAAAAATTCTCTCCGAAATACTCAAAGACTTTTTCTTCTTCTTGTGCAGCGTTAATTGAGTCAGGCCTTTGTGGCGACTTGTCATCTTGCGCAGAAGCCATGTTTTCATTAGAAACATCACGCCTGACGTCGTCCAACGATGGTGTCAGGGATTTTCACGTCACCATAAACGCCCCGCAGCGGATAAAGCTAGCCTTTTAGCGTCTGTGCACCCTGAGCGTTTGATTTCCATTAATACCTTTTTGTTGTCGAAGCGCTTCCAGGTCCATCGACGCAAACATCCATTTAGCTGACGGACAAGCGGCAGGATTTTCACCCGTTTCCCAGTTTGAACAGGGATATTAGCACATCTCCACGCTCGCAGGTAAATCAAGCACATGTTGGTTTAGGCTCAACCGCGCCGGCCCGACTTTAAATGATTTATTTTCCCTCCTTTCTGGTCAGAACGCGACGGCAAATCTTCCTCACCAGCTGCGTCTGCGTTGGGCCCAAACGCGTGTCTTTGTTCTGGTCTGGACAGGTTTATGTGAGCCTGTTTGGTCCAGCCGTCACTCAAATGGTGAAATATTGTAACGTCTCTGCAGGAATGCTGATTGAAGGGCTGTTTTACTTTCTGCTCCTCTCTGCCATCTATAATTCATTGTGTTGAGCCTGTGAGGCGTGTTTACACGGTATTAAATAGTCAGAAAGATGGGGATATTGAGAAATTTATGACTCAAAACAAAAAAATAAATAAAAATCATCGCTTCCTGAGTACAAAGAGTCACTCTTTTACACCTCAGATGGCTGGAAAATTCAAAGAGGAGAGTGACATCATCTCTGCGGCCTTTAGATCCTATAGTGTGTTCTGCTATTGAGGCACACTAATGTGAGGCATCTGCCCGAGGGGGGTTATCAGGTGCCGTGGTCAGCATCACATTTCGGTTCTGTTCCTCCCCCATTAGATCTTTTATTTGTAGTCCTCCTCCAGCTCCCAGTCTCTGGGGCTTATCTCTAAAACCTCTAGGGGTTTATAGAAGGAGAGGAAGATAAGCCATATTTTCCACCGCAGGCGACCACCATTTACCTGCCCCCCCCCCCCCCCGCCCCCCCAGCTTTTCATGTTGTCACACACAGAAATTGGCGAGGGTTTATTACTGTCTCTGCTCTTCTTTGCTTTTTTTCTTTTTTTTTACTGGTCCCGTCGAGAGATTTGCTGCGGCGATCTGCAGTAATAGACTGGGCTCTAACCAGCGTGAAGGATAGTGCTGCCCAACAGGCTGCGGTTTCAAAGCAGGCGGCGACACGGAGACCCCACCGCAGCTAACTTTTGCTTTTAATGATGCGCCCTGCGCCTGCAGCCGCAGCCTTATTTGCAAAGCCGAGCGTTCAATCCTTCAGTCCTGAGAGGTCCTTTTATCCGACTCAAATGTCTTCAGTCGGGGAAAACGCGCCAGATCTCGGCACACATTCAGCGTTTGTTTTCTTAAGCGTTGAAGGACGTTTCATGAAGCCACACGCAGGCTTTTTTTTTTCAGTGTAAATACTAAATGGTTGGAAGCCAGCGTGGGACTGAGTGGGAGGATTGGGGCTCCAGTCGGCCTGTTCTGCATGTAGTTTGTGAAGAAACGCTGCAGAGGCCAGATGAGAGATGAAGCTGTTGCGTCTTACCTGTCAATGGGAGACATCTGTCAAAAAAAGCACTGTAAATGTGTTAAAATGTCAACGTCTGCTTTGCTTTTCTGTTATTTTTAGCATCCTGCTAACACAATCAAGTCTCAGACGTAAGAAACTTGAGCATCCTTGAATTAAGACTTGATGTTTTGAAGGAAGAGTCTTAGCGGAACAGTAATGCAGCTGATCACCCCCAGACAATAGGAGGAGAGTTATAGTTCCCCCCGTAGGCCCTGCAGGACCTGCCATCCTGCCAACAAGGAGCCTTGACTTTGAGGAATGCTGCGTCAGTGGGGCTGAGCTGGATCCTTGCAGGCTAATATAAATGCACGCTGGCAGCATTTCTGTCTTTTTCCACAGCGCCGCGGGAGCAACGCTGTAATGAGTAACGGGTGACACGTCGAGCGCAACACCGCTCAGACCTGACAACGACTCTGACGGCGTCAGGCACATTCACCCAACCAGGAAGCTAATCTACTGACAAAAGTGCAGATTGTACTTTTTTATTGAGCCTTGCTGCCCCGCTGGCACAAGTTGTCTCATTTGTCGCTGTAATGTCAGATGTGGTGCATTCCAGCGGCTGAGAGCGCCCCCCCTGTCCGCTGCTGGCCTGTCATGACGTTCCAGGAAGGCTGGGCTCACACAGGCCAAAAAGCTTGTTGTGCATTTCCTTTTGAAGAACTGAAAGAGTCCGTCTGATGGAGGTCGATATTGAGCTGCGTTGCTGGTCGGCGCCCCGTCTTCCTTTACAGTGAAGGTTTAATGGAAACGTGCAGCAGCGGCCCGCAATCTCACAGCCGTCAGGCTACCCTTGGCAGGCCGAGGCGGTTCTGGACCTCCACCAGTCAGTGGACGACGGTTCCCTGCTGGGCTGACCTGCAGCGAGGAGATAGGCCAGGTCTCCCTTTCTTTGAGTCGCAGCCACGGTTAAATAGCGCTCCAGTGCTGAGCGACGCACTGCCGGACCTGCGCCATGGCACCGGGCCCTCACGTTGGCGATCATGTGAAGGATTGATGGACCGAGCCATTTATGCCCCCACACAGATTTCTTTTGGGTTTTTTTTTTTTTTTTAATTAACTTTGGTTGCATTTTCCCTGGAACCTTACACGGAGTCCTTTTCTGATCCAGCAGGAACTAAAGCTTCTTATAAGTTCTGGGGAGGTTCAGAAATTCCCAGCGATGTGTGGAAAAGATTCATTAACAATGAAAAAGTACCCAATAAATTATTTTCATGGTATTATTACTGAAGATTAAAGCCACTGGAAAATGTGGTTAGCAGTATAATGACTGTTATTTATATTGCAATATCCCATAATCGGTGTGAGGATAAGAACCTGGTTATTGTGTAACAACAGTCGCTTCAGCTGTGTAATTAGTGGGAATTAAAAGACAAAGACTCGTCAGACCAAAAGAGAACGGTGTAATTTCCACCACCTCCGAGTGCTGCAGAGCAGCACAGTGTCTCCAACAGTCGGAGCAACAGTCGGAGTGACAGTCGGAGCAACAGTCGGAGCAACAGTCGGAGCAACAGTGAGCTTCCTGCCAGCAGAGTCTGTCTGCACCTTCAAATAAAATTAATTATCATGTAATAATACAAATAATCCCCGGCAGACTCGTCAAAGCTGTGATGTCTTCATTAACCTGTGGCTGTGAACCAGCTGCAGCACCTGCAGCGAGGTTGTCATGGTTCTCCTCCTCCTCAGACGCAGCAGAACCCTCTGGAACCATCCCTCTTCCTCCTCCATACCGTGTTGTCACTGCAGGTTTCCAGCCACCAGCGTCTGTGAGCGCATTTTTCAGCCACGTTGGCGTTTATTTGGCAACATTTGCGAGGAGCTGCTCGTCCTTGGACCTTTATCAGCGAATCGTTGGCGTCGCGTCCCTGCGTTGTCCTCTGGGTGTAACCGTCACCGATCGCCACAGCTTCGTGACGTCTGTAGGTCCAACAAGTCCTCATCGTTGTTCTGGGAACACTGATGATGACTGGACTGTTATTGGATCCCACGTCTGCACCAAAGGGCAGCGGGTCTGAAAGCCCATTGTTACATGTGTTCTGTGGCCTTGCTGAGTGTTTTTCAACTTCCTGTTGTCGTGTGTGACGATCCGTATCTACGGGGTGTGAACTGGGTGTCTGACGGGGCCCGAGGAAGCTCGTGCGTCCACTCTGACGAAGGTCCACTCGATTTGTTGCTGCGGCCGCACTTCAGAGCTTGACCGGTTGGTTGTCATGATAATGAGGCTGCTGCGGTAGGAGCGCTAGCAACTCATTTCTTTTGTTGCGTAAAGCGAGGCCACAGGGGGCCTTTGTACCCTGGTGCTGGTATCGGGGGGTGGTGGGGGGGGGTGGTATCTCCTTCACAACAGCGGTGACGTCTAACAACTGTGAATTATATTTTCTCGTCAGGGTTATCTGCTGTTTAACCCCTGCGGATGCCGTCCGGCTGAACAGCATCTCCACCCCCAGGCCGTCATGTGTGAAGCCCTCCTTTGTCTCCCCCAGGGAGGAGCGGGCTCACCGGAGCCTCCGGCTGTGGTGGTAGTCCAATTTGCATTAAAAGATTTTTGAGCGCAGGTTCCTCAATAACCTCCCAGCAAACTGGGGCAGATTTGTTATGCCCCCCTCTGCACCCCCCCGTGGGCTCTGCACCCTGCTGTGGAGGAGGGGGGGGGAGTTTAAGTGGTTTTGGCTGCGGCAAAATGTGGTCGTGCCTGTGAAAGGAGTAAGTGCGACTGTAGCGGGCGCCGTTTCAGTCCGCATTTCATCACTCGTCATTATGGTCGCAGCACGTGGAACCTTCACGCCGAGCAGGTTCGAACCGTGTCGGGACAAACATCCAGTCTGAGGCATCGCTGCATAATTCTGCCCAGATTATGAAGAAAAGACGACATTTTTGATCGGAAGTATCTGGCTTCTTCAGCCGGTTGTTTTCCCTTTTCGATTAATCGCGCTCTGAGATTCTGAAGGAACTTTTGATTCTGATTCCCTTCTGATGGTTTTAATGTGGCGGCGGATTTGTTCTCAGTTTAGGATGGTTAACAGGTGGGAGCAGGTCAAAATAATAATAATCATGTTGCCTTATTTTCTTCTTTAATTATCTCACAGAGGAGAAAAACATAACCAAACAAAGTTTAAGACGGAAGTTCGTGGTACTCGGAGTTCCGTATTGAATACAGTTAATTACTCCATCAGCTCCCCACCCACCCACTAACAAACCATTAACAATCACCCAGTATTCACGCTCAGGATGGAGGCGATGCGGACGGCCTGACCACCGACCAGCAGACGCCTCCTGAAGCCCTCCAGCAGCAAACCTATAGACAAATAGTTCTGCATTTACTTTTCCTCCGAGAAAAATCAATTTTAGCTGAACTGCTGTTTCAGGAACGTTTAAACATTTAAACTTAACTGATGGCATAAATGTGTTTACAGAAAAACCACACAGCCCAAATTCAGCACTGTTATTGTGTCTGTCCCAGTATAACCAGTCCATTTATCCTCTGTCCCAGTATAACCAGTCCATTTATCCTCTGTCCCAGTATAACCAGTGCATTTATCCTCTGTCCCAGTATAACCAGTCCATTTATCCTCTGTCCCAGTATAACCAGTCCATTTATCCTCTGTCCCAGTATAACAAGTGCATTTATCCTCTGTCCCAATATAACCAGTCCATTTATCCTCTGTCCCAATATAACCAGTCCATTTATCCTCTGTCCCAGTATAACCAGTCCATTTATCCTCTGTCCCAGTATAACCAGTCCATTTATCCTCTGTCCCAGTATAACAAGTGCATTTATCCTCTGTCCCAATATAACCAGTCCATTTATCCTCTGTCCCAGTATAACCAGTCCATTTATCCTCTGTCCCAGTATAACAAGTGCATTTATCCTCTGTCCCAGTATAACCAGTCCATTTATCCTCTGTCCCAGTATAACAAGTGCATTTATCCTCTGTCCCAGTATAACAAGTGCATTTATCCTCTGTCCCAGTATAACCAGTTCATTTATCCTTTCCATCCCAGGATAATCGGTCCATGTATGTATGTATGTCCCAATATAAACGGTCCATTTCATACCTTGTTCCAGTCCATCTTTGTGTCCCAGGATAGATCCACCATTTATCCTCTCTTTCCCAGTGTAACCAGTTTCCCCACACAGAAGAAATCAGTAGAAAAGTCTTACTGACATCAAAGACTGGAAAATTCCACATCAAAGCTTTAGTGATTCTAATGGCTAATGATGGCTTTATTACATTAAAATTCACTAATCAAATGTTCCTCAGCATCTTATTAAATATTCCAGGTGTTTTTGTCTTGACTGATTTGGAATTAGGAATCGCTTCTCCTCATCAAATAAATAAAGCTGTTGCCTGGCAACAAGCAAAACCCTGAAAAGGCATCTGAAAGTGTTTGGGCCACTTCATTTTTTTAAAAAGAAATTAGTGTGTGGCAGAGGCAGGGTGCATGAGTTATTGCCCCCTTGCACTCGGCAGGTGCAGCATTAACATCATGGATGTCAGATTGATCTGGATTTACCTCCTGGGTTCCTGGCCCAGAGGAAATGTCTCTGTCAGCAGCAGATGCTACTGATCTACCGTCACGGTGTCGGCATCCACCGTGAACAGAGGTCTGTAAGTACACAGCGGACATTAGCTCGTTAGCAGTTTCGCTTTATCAGCGGCTAATTGAAGCCAGAATGGGCCAGAGCAGAAGCCGGGGCCTTGGTTCTCAGGCCCTTGTGCTACCTCAGACACCTCAGCGGACCTACGGGCAGCCAGAGCCGGGTGATTGGAAGTGACACTGTGTCCCCAACACCCTCTTTGCTGCCCCCACAGGAGAGGAGGCTGTCTGCAGTCTTCCTCGGGGACATGATGGACAGTCAGTGTTAACGGAGCTCTGGGACGTGTGTGTGTGTGTGTGTGTGTGTGTGTGTGTGTGTGTGTGTGTGTGTGTGTTCTATGAAGCTTATCATGCATCTGTGCATGAGACATTTTTCGATTAGACCAGAGTTTGCGCTGCCCCACCGGAGGGTTTAAAGTCTGCGCCGCCACTTTGCAGCGCCCACATATTATGTTATGACATTCTGTGGTTACTGGCCACCAGGGGGCGCTTTAGGTGATTCAATGTTCATTACATGTATTTGATGTCCGTGCCATATAAACTGAGCAGGACTTTATTTTATTAATTCTGTAAATACATTTCGACTGAGCAGACGCTCAGTTTTGTAAAATGAACTGTAAATTATGGCTTCATTTTGATGATAAAGTGGGGCATATTTTACGGCCTAGAGGAGGCCTTCAGGATAAAAGATGAGCTCACCTTTATTACGAACCAGGCAGGTGGCAGAAAATGACTCACTGCAGTTTTTAGCAAACTGGATTAAGGAATATAAATTCTCTCCCACAGCCAGTGTAGAATTCTCTCTCTGATGCAGTTATTAGAGTAAGTGCAGAGTACATAAAGGTGTTTCTGACTGCACCTTCAGAGGGGTTGGCTCTTCTCTCCCGCAGGTTAGCTCAACAGATCAGCTAATGTGCTCAGTTATCCTTCACAGGGCTAAAGCGGCGGTTAAGTAGGCTATTTCGGGGCACTTTGCTTACACGCGTCTCTTCTCACATATTCTGGAGACAAAGCTGCTGTCAGCACCTCCCGCCCAGCAGCACCTGGAACAATGGAAGCGTGTTCCCAGGAGAAGCTGAATCTTCACCCCAAATGTAGCTTTTGTCGCCACGGCGATGACCACGATGTGCTGTCGACGCCCTCTGGGGCGCTGAATTACACCATGTGGCTGTCAGAGGTAACAGTCGGGCCGTTGCCGCCGCAGAGGCACTCAGCTGACCCCAGGCCGGGCCCGCGATGATGGCGAATGGCGTCGGGATGTTCTTTCGGCTCGCTACCTTTGTGTTTTTCATGCTTGGGATAAGTGCGGCGCCTCGCTGCCCTTGTCACTGTCACGGTTAATATCGACATGGCTTCCTGAACACTGAGTGGAATAAGAAGCAGATCCAGAAGGAGTCCATGTGTGTGTGTGTGTGTGTGTGTGTGTGTGTGTGTGTGTGTGCTCCAGCTATTTTAGGTGTATATTACTCACATTTTTGGCACATTAAGAATTCAGACCTTCACTAAACCCCCAGCGTTTACAGGTCTGGCCTTGGCTGATTTTTGCAGACTTTCACATCCCAGTTGGAGATTTATCATCTCCTGCCCTGGCTGGTATTTTCCGGTCTAATGACTTGCCGTCTCTTCAATCAACACCGTTGGTTACGGCCACTTCTGCCACCTTACCTCCCTCCCTGCAGGCGTTGGAATTCCAGATTTTGTAGAATTGTAAAGGAAGATTATGTCTGGATATCCTGAATCACCAGGTGTTTTTGGCGTTTGTGTGGTTCGGACTCGAACTCGCACTCTGGAATTAGAGAAATGTGTTTTCCCATTTAGCTTAAGTGCTTCTGGTCAATTTGCTGGAGTCCAGACGGCAGCAGATGATTCCGAAAAACCAGGTGGCACCACCTAGTTTACCCACCAGAGTTAAACAGAGGTGACAGCGAGGTGACACTCCGACGCCGCTGCTGCTCAGATTTGGCGTCTCACCACACAGACTTTTATCACATCTGAATCAGGAGCAGCTAGATGATCCAGACAGACATGGAGAAAACACGACTGGGAAAGATTCATGACACCGTGCAGCTTTGACCCACGGCGCGGCCGGGCGCCAATCCTCGCCTCCCCCGTCCTCGTCCCTGCCGCCGCTGTAAACACAGTTGTTCTGACACCACAGCTAAATCTTTCTCTCTTTGAAGCAACATTCCAAAGTGTTCATTTGGCTCTGGGAGACATGAATAATGAGGCTTTTTTGGTCGGCCACGTTTTCCTGCTGTGAAGTTCAGCTCCGGGTTGTAGAAACACTTCAGTTTGTATAATTGAGTCTGCAAATGTCTCTCTCTCTCTCTCTCTCTCTCTCTCTCTCTCTCATACACACACACACAGATCACGACTTTGCTCATATTCTCATATTGTCACTGTCGGATGGACTTCCAGAATCCAGGAATTATGTTAAACAGTTGTCCGAAGGCTGGAGAAGCTGGTCGGAGGTCTGAAAGCTGCTGTGAGCTCGTTTGGAGAAGCAGCGCAACATCTTTCTTCTGGCTTTGCTCTTTACTGTCTTATCCACAGTCAAATGGAAAGATCAATATCAATTCCAGCTCTCTTAGTTGAAATTGTGAGATGCGGGAAATCTACATTTCGTTTGAGCCGTAAGAGGTTTTTAAAAAAAAAAGTATTTTTAAAGGCTTCCTTTTGGAGCTCCCTCGGGTGGTTCATCGGCGTCTTTTTAAGAATGCCGGTTGGACGTTGTTGGCAGTCGATGGTGGAAAACTGACAGCAAAGGTTAGCGTTCGGGGCGGCCCGGGAGAGATCAGACATTCAGACGGTGTGCTGGACGGAACGAGACACTTTCAGACGACGGCTATGACAAATCCTCAAATTTACCCACTATTTTTGGGTGACACAGTTAAAATGTCTCCCTAATGCAGCCCAGTGAAGTGAGAAAAAGACAAAAGTCGGAGGAAAGAGTGTATCATCTCCTGTCACACTGAGCTTGTAATCACCCCCGCTTTCACCTCCCCTCGCCTGCCTCAAATACCCTCCGACCTGTTCCCATGTCAACCCCATCTTAATGTACTTCCCCGGGCCCCATTTAAATCACTGCGCTCCAGTTCTCTCTGGCCTCCACCCTTTTCTACTGCTCTTTGTCCTCCACTTGTTCGCTTGCTCTTCCTCGTCTGTCTCCTCACCCGGCCGCTCTAATTGCCTCCTTGCTTTGCCAAATGAGCCGACCGATTTCGCCTCCAGTTAAGAGGCAGAGGAGCGGCCGGCCTTTTCCGTCCCTCTGCCTCAGCTTGGGAAGCTAAATAAAGCGGAGGAGATGAACGAGAGGCCGTCCCCGCTGACGGCCATCGACTCTGACAGGCAGCACACAGTCATCCCAGAGTCCTGCGCGGGTCGAGTCCCCGGCACCCCCGCCTTGGTACTTTTGAACCCGTGTCCCTGTTGCTTTTGTGAATTGAGCCACGTGACGACTGTATCGCCGATACCTGGAGGATGGGGCGGGGGGTGACTTAAAGCTATTTCAGGTGATTTTAAGGACTAAAAGAAGCAAATTGAGAGGGCAGCTGGCCTGTGCGGTAAACAACCCTCTTCCCTTGTCATTTCCAAGAATCCAAACCCTGAAAGTATGATGGATTAAACTCCACACATCCCGCTGAAACAGGCTGCTTCTGCAGTGTTTCAGCCGCTTGTTACTGTGGCGACAGAAGGAGACGTTCACCTGAGTGCCAGTCTGCCGTCCATGAACAACCATCCTAACATTTCAGCACCAAATGCTGGCTGGCTGAGCCTCTGCTCATTTACTGTGCTGCCAAATAGTCACTTGGCTTCATGGACACTCCCTGAGGAATGACCAGTTGCCGCTATCTACTAAATTCCCCGGAACACTGAATTCTCCTCCATTTTAATGCAATAAGTTGTCACCGATTAGTTGGCTGTCTGTTGACCTGTTCCAATATCAACACGAGGTGTTTGCTGGACGCTCTGTTTAGGTTTAGCCACTAAGCAAAGATGCTCTTTGTCCCCACAAACATTGCTGGACACACTCCCAGTTGTCCCTGTGCAGAAAAACCCACATAGGTGGCCAAAATGGAGGCCTGGAATTGTTGCCGAAATGGTGCAGTTGTTAGCCGAAGTGGCCTGGAACCCTCTCTAATACAGCAGCTGCTCCCATGATATGTTTTCATTCTGTATTTTGTAATTTGCCTCCAATTTTGCCCCTTTTTGGAATAATTTTGTTGCCCATCAAGGCAACGCAATGAATCTGCTGCGATGTGTTTTGTCCAGTTTTCTAGGGTAGAATCTCGGGGGGTGTTTGGCTCCGAGGAAGAGCAGGGATGTTGTTTCACAGCCTACCTCTGATTGTTTGCGTGCCTTTTCAGACAATTTTTAACGACAAAATCGCTGCCTCGGGACATGCTTGGTCTAACCATTTGAACCAGAGCAAGAGTACTCAGCACTTACTGGTATGACTGGTAAAATATTAACTGAAATATTTGTTTCGACTGCATCTCTCTCCTGCCCGGTCAAGCTTCACGGTCCTCCAGAGTGTCTTCTGCAGGTATCTTGATGTTAGGACACTGAAAATAGCTTCAAACACATTAACAGACGCACCGCAACTAGTGGTGAGTTTTCTGTCTTTTAGAAAGATGGACTTGCATTTCATTGGCTGGGTCATGAATCATGAATGAGGCAGGAGCCCACCATAAGCAACGCTGCCATTTCGAAGGCACATTGGATTCTAAAGCCTGCCCTGTGGTTTTATTTAGGCAAATGCGACACAGAGGTAGAGGAAAATGTGCTACTTGTTAACCTGTGTGTTGATTGTTAGCGAAAACCTTCAGGCAGTTCCTGCAGGTACATCAACCGAGCGACGAATCCAAGAAAAGGCTTTGAATTTAAATCAAATTCCAAATTTGTGAGCCTGTGAATGCGCAGGTGAAGGAATGAGCGGGTATTTCTATTCTTACCTGTTTGAATGGGGTCAGGCTTCTTTGTTTCAGACATTCCAAAAAAAAAAAAAAGCTTTAGCGGAGCCACAGAGGAGAAGTTGCCTCGTGTTCCTGACTGTACAGCTTCTATTGAATTACATTTCTGTTACCATGGCTGACTGACAGCGAGCTGGAACATCTAAATTGAGTGGTGCTCAAAGCAGCGTCCATATGGAAGCAAATTGATGCACAGATGGCAGCAGGAAGAGACACCGCCTCGATGGCTGCATATAGCATTTTTGACATCAATAAATCAATGGCAACATTTAGCTTTTGTCTTTGTGTGTAATTATGGCGGCCAAATGCGTCTGTTGGGCTTGCATTTCACAGGAGGAGAAAGAGGGGATTGATTTGAGCTGCAGACAAATGCGGTGCCATTCTTTCATAACAAAACAGCCTTTTTGTGTTCGCGTCGCCGGAAGGTTAACAGTACGATAAAGCCAATGGAGATCCTGCTTCCGGCCATCCGACTGTAGGTTGAAGGCCTACAGTCAATAGTGAAAGTGCCACACTAACCATGAAACACAAAAGCATCTCCAGCTATTGGACACAGCTGCCATCTTCATCTTCATCACCCTCGACTCCAGTTTTTAATGCAGCTAAAGCTCATTTGCTCGCATTCTCATATTAACATTTGTTTATGCTTTTAGGGGGGTCGTACATGCATACAGCATCGTACATGGCTCCTCTTGATGCAATGAATAAAAAATTAAAAGAAAATAGGGGTTAGAATTGTACCTTGAGGGACACCATATTCAACTGAAACTGTCCCTTTAAAAAATTAAATACTTTGTGATAAAAGCATGTTTATAGTGTATAATATTGTAATTATTCATCTTTTAATCCACATCCCAGTGCGCTGACCCCCCAAAGGATGATTAAACCTTCACAGGGCAGGATTTAGTGTGTAAAACAGGCAGTTTAATGATGTATTTGTGCTAGTTGCATCATCACAGGTGGGTTTGTAGCCACAGGAGCTCCACCGGGCAAGTTCTTTTAATAAAGTCTTAAATAGTGAAGCCAAAGAGACAAAAACATTATGAGGGCAGAAGTAAAGGAAGTAAACAACTTAGGTTGCCCTTCAGCACAGCAATAAGACGCAGTAACACCTCAGATTGTTGCCTGAGAAAAGGACTTTTCTGGAGTCTCAATTTTAAAGAAATCTAACCCGCCTGAGTCTGTTGACCTGAGGGGTTGTGAGGCATCAGTCTCCTCCTCATCCTCACTGCATCCATGCATCTGGGTAATCCGATTCCTGTGCACAGAGAGGAAGACCAGCTGGGCATCAATGACAGCCCGTCAGCCTGGAGAAGCATCGTCTGCCTGTCTGAGGGGCGTTCCTGCAACCCTCCAGCAAGCTGCAAGACAAGTGGTTCAAATCATTGGGTCTTAAACACACCAGCTAATGTGGATCGTCCCTGAATGTCCGACCGCAGCAGCACCAGTATCGACTCCGTCATTACGTAATCAATTACGTTTGAGGACCGGTGTAACTGAGGAGTGGAGCGTTCTTCACGTCTGTCTGACCATGTGATGCGAGGACATGCAGACTCCTCATCAGACGCGCTGGAACCAGGTCTGGGTGAGGTTGGGTTAAAGGTGTGGAGAATGTTGGTTCAGCCAACATATAACGCGATGCAGGTTCAGCTCCAGATGGCTAATTGGCTGCTGCGGTTGCTCTGCGTGTTGTGCTGCTGTCCACTTAGTAACTCTGGGCTTTCAAGGCCAGCTATTTTCTTTCACGCAGCCTCCCCTCGGTCCGGCATCCCAATCACGCGGAGCAGCGTGGCAGAGATGCCAGCGAGGGGCTAAACGCTGTTTAGAGTCTCTCTGTTCTAAATAACATTTGCCTTCAGTCAGATGTTGCCTGGTTTGATGCGTTTGTCAGGAAGTGGCACGTCTGGTAATTCAGCGGAGGAATCAACTAATACCTTTCACAGCAAAAAAGAAAGCTAACACTTCTGCTCAAGGTCACACCTCAGATGGGTGCGATGGTGAATAATAAATTCTCCTTTTCAGGAGCCTGACAGCTTGTTTCAGGCTCAGGAACATCTGTGGAATCCTGATTGCGGCTCCACGCGTTTCTTCTGCCGGTGTAGAATCATGGGATGGAGGCGGCTGTGCTCAGGATTAGCAATGCAGCCTTCTTTGTGCAGTGACCAAAACGAAGGACATCCTGACCACGTGATGTGGCTGAATTCCTTGAAGCAATAAGGGTTTGGAGGGGAGAGATTTCCCCAGGGAGGAGGCCAGTGGTAACCCAGTGCTCAGGAGTAGATAAATCACAGATGAATTTGATGTCAGGGACACGGAAGAGGTTTGTTTCTCACTGAGGAGTCCAGACTAAGGTCCAGAATGGCACCAGCTCATTGGTATACATGTACAATTTCACTTGTTTAAGCTTCCATATGAAAGAAGTTTCTGCACCACAGCTCCCAGTTCCTGACTCTAGCAACAGGATAACCAGGCAAACATCTGAGCTGGAGAATGGTCGGTGGATCTTCACATCTGCTGCTTTAACTCACGACTCAACAATCAGACCTTGAAGAGGCTTTTGTAACAACCGAAGGCCCATGTGTGCAGACATTCTACCAGACAACAGGCCGGCGTGCTGCCAGACAGCTGGATGGGAGTTTGAATCCTGTTTATCACGTCTTTCAAATCCCAATACAGCATTGTGCCTCCTGTTTTTGTGGAAACCCCACGTGGAAATCCGTTAAGAACAAAAGTTCCCATCTGCGCTGCTGTTCGGAGGCTGCTGCGACTGTCGCCTCGCAGTCAAGCCGTCTCTCTCTACCCTGGGCAGGTTTTCGGCTACTTAAGTCTGCATATTCATGATCTGTCTTGAGGGATGTCTCTTCCTCTCCGTCTACCAATTTGATGTACACTTGGAGCTCAGGCAGGAATTGTGGCGCCTCGGGGAATCGCAGGTAGATTTGCATTTGAAAGGCTTGAATCTGCAAGGTAAGGATGTGTCGGATTGCTCAGAGCTTCTCTCGGGTGTATTGCTGTCATTTGTTGCGAGATAATTGACATCATTCAGGGCGTCGCTGCCAGTGCCGTGTCGGAGGAGTTGTGTTTGCCTCGGATTACCAACGCTGTTTTGAAAATCGATCATAGGAGGGGCAGGAGACAGCTGAATCAGAGATGGATGGGCTGGCGTGGCTCCGCATGCTGGGCCGCTTCTTCGTGCTCCTTTACCCCGTATGCAACATGACCCGTCCAGCGTATTGATCTTCTCACAGAGTGAGCTTTCTTTGAGATGCACTTCTTGAAAGAGTGCCATAGAGACAGCAGTGGCTGGACGGGCCCGGCCGGTTTATTGCTCCTCCTGTGTGCCAACAGTCGCATCAGGAAAGTTGGTTTAACATTCAGGAACAGATGTAGAACTTTTCAATGAAACGCCGATAATAGACGTAGACCAGCTACAGATATCCTGAGGACGTCTCTCAGGTATCTCAACCTTCTTTTTTTTCTTGTATTTGCAAAGAATTCCTGAGCTGAAAGGGTCTTTTTTTTCTTAACAAAGACGCGATGAACATTTCATCTTTTTCACATTAAACCTGCGTCCATGACACAAACTGCGTGTCCAGATAACCTCAATGACTGATAATAATCTTAACATTTGCCAACTCACAAAGCTACATAAACATAAAACTTTGCTGCTGAACATCCTTCAGGGCTGAATCTCCTGTCGTTTTCATCGAATCCCGCATCGTTGCGTTAGCGGCCGTCATTTCAACGCTCGTTTACAGTCGCAAATTATCGTTCGTGGCGATTCCTTTGATGTGAGCGTAACCTTGGGATCATTTGTGCGTTCTCATTCTTGGCTCATCTGGCTGAACTGGAAGCTGCGGGTCGCTCCTCTGTGGTTTCCATCATTTCAATGCTGAAGCATTATTACTCCAGCGCGTGCTTCCCCAGAGAGGGATGGCATTTCTTTGTACACCGGCGCCTGTGTGGGAGAGGATCCCCCGAGTGAGCTAGTTTTACTCAGCGCCGTCCAATTTGAAACAGAAATTCCTCTCGGGACGGAAAGCCGAGACCGTCAGAAGCCCTGACGCCACCTCCACAGAAAACATCTCGAAATTTAATCACCTACACCGGGCATCGTGAGGAGAGGCTCGGTTCTTGTGTCTTTTGCTCTGAAGAACAGCGTGGCTGCGATGGGAAACCAGGCGCTCCCCCGCTCACCTGCTGAACGCCGACAGTCATCCTGAACTTGTTCGGTTCCCCTCAGACCTCCCTCAGATATTATCGTAATTGCTTGAAAATGTCTGTGACAAGGTTGCAGCGAGGCCCCAGTTTTCCTCCCTTCTGCATCTGCGGGCAGGTCTGAGCTCCACTCGCCTTATCAAGTAAATTGGACAGTGTCCATTTCCCCCACTGCCTCCGCAGAAAGGTTCCGGCTCACCCGAGGGTCTTCGCTCACGGCTCTGGCTGATGGGAAAACTACTTAGAATAATTGTCCTCAGAGCGGATGTCTTCCCAGCGCCGACGCCCTGTTTGAGTCTGAGTAAGACAGGGGAAAAAGCTGTTTTGTGTGTGGGGATTAAGGGAGGCTTATTCTGCGATGACCTGAACGGCAGCTCGGCCCATCGAGAGACTCTTACGTGGAGAGGAGGGTTCCATTTGACGGCGCTGATTTCATCTGCGGTTGACTAGCATCGACCACTCCATTCATCCCACATTGAACGGATTGATTAGACACATCAGATACTGCGGTTTGAGTTCTCCTTTACACGGGGAGCTGTTTTTGTCCCACTCCCACTGCTCATTATGACCAGAAACCTGTAACTTTATATGGCGGCGTTATCATAGTATATAGATTTTTCTTGTTGTTCGTTTCAAACTCTGATGGTCTTCTCCCTGGCAGTTCTGTTGAGCCGTTCGCTGGTGTAATTTTGTTGTCCTCCAATGTTTGAAGCCTGTGTAATACCTGCTCTGCCCTGATGAAAGGAGGATAGGTGTTCAGAACTGTTACTGAGGAATTAATATGGATCCCCTCTCACAGAGTATTGATTTCTGCCATCAAAACCCTGCAAAAACCCGAACTTTTAAATGGATTTTACTTTTTTTCTGCCCTCTTGTTGTGGTCAGAATCTTAAAGTAAAAATAAAATAACCTCCCAGCTCCAACGCTGATGGATAGTGGAGGAATTTGTCCAGAATCCAAGTCCCGCCCCTACTGTGATGGACAGCTGCTCCAGCCAACTGGAAGCCTCAAGAAGAGGGGCAGTCAGAATTCCTCCACCATCCCATTTTCCCCTCCACTTCCTGTTGTTCCTTAAATGATAGATTTGTACATAATTACCTTACTGCAGCTACTTGTCGGTTTATCAGTGTTTGTGGGTGATTCATCACTGTGATGCGATTAAAATCAGCCTCTAAAGGTCTTTACGGTGCAGTTAAAACCACATCAGGACATCAATGAAAGTGGGTCAATTAGCTTAATTACCGCTGTTGTCGGTGTATTTCGCCCTGTGTTCGGTGTCACTTCAGGGAAGTGAAGCGCAGATTAATGCGCTTCACTTCCAGGAAACCTGGACACTGTGGACGGCGTCCCATCGCGACAGAGCAAGGCTGCGGCTGCAGTTTGCAGCAGGTGAATTTAGAGTTCATTCGGCTGCGTCTCGTCCTGCTCTCACCTGCATCTCTGGCTTATACCTGGTTGTCAAGGATGCTTTAAAAAGGTGCCTGCAGAATGAGGCAGTGCAGCTCTGCGGCTCAAATCACACAGCAGCAGCTCAGACTCGCCCGAGGGAGACTGGAGCAAATCTCTCAACCCTTTCAGGAGGAAGTCCTGCACGAGACTCACAAAAGCCCCGTTTCTGATCCGCTGCGGATACCAACGGGCCCCGTTGCACCGCTGTAATTGAGCTCAGCACGAAGCGGGAGAATCCAGTCCAAAGAGTCAAAACACGACTGAGATTTTAAGTCAAACTCACTGAGTCAAACTCACCCAAAACGTCAGAAGGAAAAGCTTCTCCTGGACGCTGGATTAGATTTGTCTCTTTAATGATGTCAGTGACCCGATTAGGAGTTATTTCAACAAAAAGACAGAGTTTGTGGGGACACACAGCCTCATCGTAAAGAGATGTTTCAAATATTTAAAACGCGGTGTTTTCGCACTCCAACATCTCATGATGAGCGTTAGATTTTTTTCCACGGAGCCGCCAGCGAACATCTGCAGCCGTGCGGGCTGCTCCGTCTGGCGGCGCCGCTCAGCTCTCGTGTTGACAATGACACCTCTCTTGTCCCAGGGCTACGATGACCACGACGCTTGCGTCTTTTCCGTCTTTTTTGCTGAGCAGCTCTGAGCCATGTTCTCGGGCATGAGGCTGTCATGGGAACCGAAGGACCACTGAGCTGTGACAACCGCTATCAGGCATCTGAAAGTGAGTCGGATCTACAGAGGATTCAGAGCTGCTACATACTAACAAATGAGGGATCCACTCAGAACCATTTGTCTGAGGTCTGTAGAACTCTTCCGTGAGCTGGGTCCCTGAGGTGATCACCAGGAACCATGTTGCCCACCATTATTTATTTATGATTATTCCATCTTTAAAGTTCTTTAATCATTCTAAATTATTATCTTGGTTTTTTTTTGCGTATTTGCTAACTGTAGTTAGATGTTCTGTCATCCAGAGTTCCATTTCTCTGACTAGACGGTGCACTCCAAATATATTGATCGTTACGTCTTTTGTTCTTTGGTTTTTGATGACTTTCGTTTCGTTGCCGTCAGGCAGAATCTGAGACGACTACACGAACGTTCCCAACATGCAAGATGTTTTTTCTTTTAAATCAAATTATTTGTGAGCTCCAATCAGAGGTTGACCCGTGGGTGGAACCTTTGATGGGACCATAAACCACCATAAAAGGTCCGACTGTCTCACATGGTTGTTATGAGCCTCTTTATTTCTGAGAGTGTGGACATGAAATTGTTTAGGTTGTGCCTGTCATTGATGCTAAGCCCCCATTAGAGCCGTATCTCTGCAGACGCTGTCGGCTGTCAGCCTCGTCACAGTGTCACTGCGCCGGAGCAATTACCGTGACAACCTTATTTTTGCATTTTCGATTGATCATCTCTGAGTTTTACAAAGCTCGGCTGAGCCACGCTGACGGGTTTTTTTCTTCCGAATAAATTAGAAATGAAAAAGGCATCAATCCATGATGCAGGCCAGACGCTGCCCTGATCAAAGTGCTTGGAGGGCCTGGAAGCCTTCCAGAATCAAGTCACATGACTGATTCTTTGTGTTATTCTGAGCTACAGCATCATTATCAAAACCCAAGTCCTGACCCTGACCTGAACCAGACAGTTTGTTGCTGCTTAAAGGCCAATAATGATCCACACAGAGGGCACAAGCAAACATGAGTGATGACTCTTTTAGATATGGCAGGAAAAGCCAAATTCAAAAGGTTTCCTTCGTGATGGCGGCCATTTTGAGCCTGATGTTCAGAAGCTGGAGGCCCTCATACCCGCATGTTGTTTACGCCGCTTCTTCTAAATGACTGCTGAGGTCATTTAGGCAGTTCAACAGAGTCCCCAAAACACTTTAAAGGAGCCTCTATACCACGACGGGCTGAGATATCGCGCACGGTCGGGTATGTAATCAAATCACATGTCACTGGACACGTGAAAGCCCGACGTTCTCAGCAGGCTGAGGACAAATAAAAATCAGCACTTACTCTGAATAATGCATACCTCGTGGAATTGAACGTGTTGTGTCTGTAGTCGCGCGCAAGTGACAGCGTTGTCTAAAAAGTGCCCCCTCGGAGGGGCTAATGGAGCCTCCGCCTGCAGATGAGTGCGGAAAACAAGAACAAGACGGCCAAATTTAGCTGTTGGCTTGTTCGCTAGTGCAAAAGGGAGTGCAGCAAAAGCCTCCGAGATGTCGGAGTGCTGACATTTCACTTGTTTATTTACCTTCCCGCCTTCATCTGCGCACCACCAAAGCAACACGTCTGACTCCATCTATTGAGTTTTCAGCTCAGCGACGCCGCGAGTGCACTGCTGATCGAATGTCAGCTGCTCCTGAACGCACCAAATCCCAGTTCCATCGAGGAGCTGGTACAAAAGAGATGCGCTGCGGCTTTACTTCCTGTCTTCGCTTCTCACCAATGGGGAGGATGATGGAGGAAAGCGCCACGACCCAACCAACATTTCCCCGGCGCACACGATGCGGTCTGACCTTTCATGGCGAAAAGAGGGGAAGGGTTTTTAATTAGCAACTGATATTCACCCCAAGGGGAAGGGCATTTTTAATGACTCTGGTATTAGCTCTCATATACGAGCATTTTACCAAAATTAATAGGCCAAACTGACAAAAAGTACTTTCTCTGATCCCAAAATATCTGACATTTTGCAGCCTGAAGACACATCTGTCTTCACTGTTAATCCATGAGTGAACTTTACTGTCCTCTTTAGCTTATTTCTTGTGATAATTGTGGTTGATTTATAACTTGGGTCAAATCTTTGTTGTTATTTCTGAGCGTTGGTTGAGTCTGGGAGTTTGGATGGAGCCTTGACCAGGGGGTGGCCTTGATCCCACTGACCCCTTTGATTTTTAGAGCGAACCCACATCCTTCAAAGCTCAAGTGGATAAACATGCTCGAGTCTGGAACCCTTTTTCTTGTAAAAGCCCTTCTGGAAAAAGGGTTGAAACTCATTTCCCATTAAAAATAAGTAGCAACTAACCCAGCAACAGGTAAAACCTCCAATCGAGACCTTTGGTGTTTTTTTGTGGACTTTAATGTCAATAAATGTGCAGATTAAGACACGAGGAAACCTTTGAAGTGGAACCAGCACGTAGGAGGACACTTCAGGTTTGACCTGCTACATCAGAGGATCCTGCCTCTGGGATCTTCTCAAGATCGGATGACATGATGTCATCGCGGTCGGCGTCTGTAGGCTCAGATCCCTGCTCCACGGCGCTCCGGTTACAGCAGTTATCCTGGTCTCATCATCGCAGCTCTGAAAATACAGGCGTTCACTTGAGATATTTCAAGTCGTCTGTGCGGCCAAAGGGCTGCGTGGTACGATTTTGGGAAGGCCTCAAATCTCACATTATTGCTTTGGTTCCTCCTATTTTCCTAACCGATTTCACACCAGTCTATATTTACTCAACCTCGATGGATAAGATGATCCATCGGCATTTCTGTTACAGATGTCTCCAGATGTCTCCAGCGTGGGTGTTGCATGCTTTACCGGGATGTCGGCAGGAGCGTCTCTGCAGTTCAAAGAAGCAGACAGGGAATGTTTGATAAAGCAGCCGCTGGGTAAAAAAAAAACTCCCAGGATGCATTTTGTTTTTAAATGATTTGCAGAAAACGACCGCGGCACGCTAACGTGTTCCGAGCGTATTCACCTGCAGCCATAAAGCAGCTGTTGAGCACTTACTTAAAGTCAGCAGGGGAGGCGACCATTTAATGGCTTGTGGCGTGTGTGTGTGTGTGGGGGGGGGTCGATTTGAGCCGACAGTATCAGGTGAAAGTTGGGAGACGTGCCAACAAATGTCGGACGGTCTGCGCGGTTGCGTTTTTTAAAGGCCAACTTGTGCATTTGCGCCCAGTTTCCACAGACCGATGACTTATTTAAAGGGTATAAGCACTACCTCAGAGCACTCTGAGATGTTGATAAATGTTGGATGAAGCTTCGGATCGTCACAAACACATCAAACGTTAAGATTTAAAGAGCCCCCCCCCCCCACACACACACACACACACACGCACGCACACAGTGTTGTAGCGTGGCTTACAGTGATCACGGAGTGCCGTAAGCAGGAACAAAGTGCTGCTGATGATGCTTGAAAACCGGGGATTCTCCACCGGATCTGTGGAACGTCAGCGGGCAGAAACGTGTTTTTATCCCCGTGTGATTGTGTGACTGATGGTCACATGTAATAATTATAACGTTGCAATTCTGGGCCAGCAGAAATCTTCAGACACGGACTTCCCCAGCATCTATTCACCCTCTGCTGTTAGCACCTGTAAATGCTGTCGTGGAAACCTCTGAGCCCGCTAACTGGTGACGGCAAACTTCGTGCACGCCAAAGTGCTCGAGATGACTGATGAGATTGCTGCTCATGATCCGAGCCTGCGTCTGTGTTTGTCACCCGAGACCTGCTGTCTGTGGCGAGGACGCCATCAAAGCAGGCGGGATGATGGCGAGTAGTTATTGACTTTTTTCCTTCTCCTTCATCCTGAAACACGGGCCGGTGAATCTTTACGGTATTTCCGTGATGTTAAAAGCGCTTCGATGTTCCTGAGGGATCATCCGATTGTCCATCTGCTCCTTTTGTGCACCTGTCACTTCTAATGAACGCACAGCGCCACACACTTTAGGGGGCGGGGCTATATGCCTAAAATCCTATTGGTGGACTCCTTATTGTAGCTCTCTATGCCTGAGCCATCACGCATGCCAATGCAGTAAAATGATGTGTCTTTGTCTCCATGGAAACAATTTTTAATTCAATTTGAGTGTTGGCTGGGCAGGATGTGCACAGGCAGATGCCTCCCGCTACTGTTCAGGCTATTTTAAAAGGGCATATTTGTAGATTTTTCCCATTTATGAATTTGTTTTCAACACAGTCAGAAGGAAGTTTCAGGCGTTTTATCCCGTATGCAATCAAAACGCCCCCTTTCTGCTCCCCGTGTAAACTCACACCTCTGAACACATCATAACAGCGTCTGTACTCATCCCTCCTGGCCCTTCCCGGCTCTCCAGGCCTTCACGTTGGCCGCGCTGCTGTCACTCTAAAAATATTTGTTCTTCTCACTCTCATTATGTGAAAAGTTCCACTTTTGTGGTTGTTCTGCCCATGGGCACCTTTTGTTCCAACGCGTTCAATAAATACTATTTAAACGTCCTGAGAGCCGCAGTTTGATTTCATCTTGGTTTGCATATCTTATTTATCACCAGCAGCCTTTTAGATTAGATTGCAACATGAGGCTTGTGGCGAGCCGACATGACTCCTGGAGGCGAGCGTCGTAAATGGGTCATGAACAGGGGAGAAGTGACCTCGCCAGGTCGGGAAAAGACGAGGAAGACGAGCCACCATCACAGCTGAGATCATACGCGGCACGATGATGATGAGGAGGAGGATGAAGAAATAGGTTATATAAATACATACGAGTGTGTGGATGTGCATTCTGATGGATGCGTTACACACATGCCCTAATATGGTCACAGGCCATATTAGGGTTAAAAGTCTGACCTTCCGTCATGATTTTATTGTAAAGACAATATCTCTGACACCCAGTTAATATTTGCATTAGGAAAGAGATAAATTATTGATTTTTCATAGGTCAGAGGTCGTTGCGAGCTTGTATTTTACATGTATTAAGCACACACCAATAAAGAAAACCTCATAAAATCATAAAAGTATTAATTTACTTCTATTCTATTCAAAACAGTTCACTTTTTTCTCACGTCTGCACTTTAGCCTAAAACGCCAACATTTGCAAATAAACAATCCCACAGATCTGACGGGTTCAGACTCAAACAGCCGTTGCCATGGCGTTGGGTTCCCCGTATGGAGTGGGTAAATATTGTCTCAGCTGAGGTGGCTCACGCTGCTTCGCCACTCAGAAAAACATACCACACCAAAGAAATTGGATGCGTGTTGCTGCTACTTCCTTCCTGCTGCACCATATTCCATTTGCGCTCTATCATTATTCTGTAACAACACAGTTCAGGAGGGATTCGTGTGGCATTCCCACAGAAGAACTCCTGCCCCCTTGCTTTGCCACAAAATGAGGTTACAAACAGATCCATTTGATTAAAGCGGCTGCTTCTGTCACTGGCTGGTTGTTTTCAGCGGTAAATGCTAACGTGAGTAATGCTAATGCTAATCAAGGTTGCGTCTTCGCCACAAAACGGTTCCGCTCGACGCTAATGTGTAATTATCCCCTTCAGAAGAGCATTCACGAATCAAAAAGCAACTGGGTCACCTCATTTAGTGAACCGTCTGAGGGCATTCTCCTTTCCGACACACATCAAAGGCAACGCGCTCAGATTTCTTAAACGTTACGTATTTCTGTTTGATCTCCTGTTGACGTCAGCTCAATCAGAACATTTCCATTTTTCTCTAATGTAAATTTTGATGAAAGGAGACGTGAACAGCTGCAATATTGTGACAGAAACATAATAGGAAGCGACACTAATTTCCACGGCTGGAATATGAGCATCACATTGATAACGACAGCAGTAGAAGGTTGATTTTCAGCAGTTTTATATGTATTTTTCTTTTGATTTAATCACAAATTCATATGACCCCAACCTCATCTGTTTATGTTATAAATCTGTGTGCTTATTTATTTGTTTCAGATTTTTCAATTATAATCCTACTTCTAATTGATGTGATGTACAACACAGTCTCATCTGCATCTAATCTAATTCAGGTGCAGAGCAATGGTAGCGTTTCCTGCCTGTAGGTCTTAATGTTGACCTACCGTATGTCTGACTTGGCTGTTTATACCCTGATAACATTCTCCCACAATCCTAGTAAAAAACGTGCACATGCTAGCAGCAGCTCTCCCCGGAATGCCGTGGCTAATTAGATTTGCACTCACTCACTGAATCCCGGAATCCTCTGACACTTGTGAGCTCCATCCATCTTTGGTTAGCTTGGTAAACAAGCCATTTCTCCTCTAATGGAAGCGTTAGCCGCCAGATGTCTGTGTAGCGCTGCAGAGCTAACGCTCCCTGATGATACCAGGCGGAAAAACATTCCTATGTGTAATTTTGGGAAGTTAATGACCTGTTTTACATTTAAAGGACTCGTTGAAACAATTTAGTGCGTGCAGTAGGTTCAACCGCTGAAAGAATGAAATTCAATAGACTTAACTGGAGGGCGAGTGATAAGCTAATGGTTTTAATTAGCTTGCATCATTACCATTAATCCTATGTTAAATATTATCAGCAGCAAAGCGATGGATAGCGGTGATTATGCTGAAATGCAGATTCTTCTCTGAGCCCTGGCGCTCCCTCTGGGAGAAGAAGAGACGGCTCCTGCCGAAGCTGCTTTTGCAAATCACAAACGAGTTGTCGGCGCGCTGAGCAGCAGGTTAGCGTGGAAAAAGGAAGTACCTCAACCCTGGATGTCGGGAATTTTTTTTATCCGTCAAAGAAACGGATGGAGCGGCGTGGAGGATGCTCCAGGGGCCTCCGGTATTTCAGCCGGATGTAAATGAGACTCTTGGGAGTAAAGTGTGATGATTCGGTTTGCGCTTTCTGTGAGTTTGTCCAGCTGCTGTCGACACTCGTCTCATCGGAGAGGAGGAAAACAACGGCAGCGTTTTCCTGTAAACAAGGCAAAAAAAAAAAACACGGGAATCTCCGGAGTTTTAGACGCCGAAATGGCTGCTGTCAGCGTTCTCTGCCGCCTGCGACACATTCCTGGTGTATTTGAATTGAGAAATTAAAAGTGCGAGTGTCTGCAAACGTGGCTAAATAAGTCTCACCTGAAGGCAGAAGCCAAATATGTAAATAATTCATGCCAGGCTGAAAATGAGCCCGCCGGATCAATAAACTCTGTCTGCTCTGGATGAGCCGTTTGTTCCCATCATGCATCACTGCAGGAGCGGGTGTGTCCAATTACAATACCTGGAAAAGAGAGAGAGAGAGACAGAGAGAGAGAGACAGAGCGAGAGAGACAGAGAGAGAGAGAGACAGAGAAAGAGAGAGACAGAGAGAGAGAGAGACAGAGAAAGAGAGAGACAGAGAGAGAGAGAGAGAGAGAGAGAGTGCCGGGTTAACGCAGACATCAACACCGAGAGATGAACGCAGCCCCTCTTCATGATGCTGAATGAACTTTGTTATATGCCCCTTTATACGCCGGGAAAATGTCAGACATAAAAATGTTCAACCTTTAACATTTTTTTAACATTTTATTCGATAAATATTTAAGTAAATGTTACAGCGCAATTGTCCAGGACAAGAGAGGTAACATAAAAGCTTTAAAAAGACATTAAAGTTATCTCAGGCCCCATAAATCGAACACAGTAAAAACCATAAAAGCTGCAGTTGCAAACATCTTTCTTTCAAATTAAGGTCGCACCCCAATGAACGATTTCAGTCCTCCCCCTCTCCATCTCTCCATCTCTCCGTCTCTCCGTCCCTCCGCCTCTCAGCGTTGACCTAAAAGGGTTCATTTATCTGAAAATTCAGATGATTTTTTCTCCTCCCTCGGCAGCTGAAGCTCAGAGGGCAAAATCGCCGCTTTGTGGTTAAAAACAACCGCTGTCGCCGCACCTAATTCAATAAATAAAACCTTAAAGCGCTCGGTGCAAAATGATGCGACGGCTCGTTAAATTTGAGCCATCCTGGTGGTAGCTTGAGCCCGTCTGTAGCGTCTCCGCCCCCCCCCCCCCCCCGTCCTCCCTCCCTTTTTACCCAATATCCTGTCTGTCGAAGCTCATAAATGCTGCGTGTGAAATTAAAAGTCTCGTTACCTGCGTGCGAAGGCAGTCTGGGGGCCTTCAGGTAGCAGCAGTTATTAATAAATGAAGGCTGAAGCTCTGTGGAGCGTGTGTGTATGTGTGTGTGTGGGGGGGGGGGGCTGCTGACCTCATGTATCCCTGCTCTGCCACCTTCATTCATCTCTGTTATTGATTCATGTGTGGAATTGCTTTTTGCGTGACGCAGGCCTAAAGAGAAGGACCTCGGGGAGAGGCCACTGACCTTTGACCCCCCACACACGCGCGCACACATAAATCATCACCTGCAATGACGCCGATCTTTTTCTCTTTTCCTTTCGCCGTTTCCTGCAGGGTCAAAGCCAAGAAGGGGGTGAACCTGCTCCAGACCAGGTCTAAGAACGCCCAGTGGAGGGTGGACTGGGAGGTGCAGTCCGGCGCCAAGCACTCCATCACCACCATCGACGTGAACAAGAATAAAGTGAAGCAGGGGTAAGTGGGCATCCCTCAAGGGGGGGGTGAGCGCTCAGCCTGTAAGCAAACACCACCGATCCCCCCGCCCTCGCCGCAACAAAGGCAGAAACGCTCCGGCACGGTTTTATTTCATCAGCCAGTCAGAGTTCAGTCGGCGATAAAAGGTGGTTTTAAAAGGCTCCAGGAGCTTCAGAGAATAAAACCAGGCTTTGGCAAAGAACCCTGAAGTGAAATGAAGGGAGATGTTATCAGCGTGACTACATCTGCTTTTAATTCAGTGGAGAGTCGAGGTCGACCGTCGGGGCCTCTGCCATTAAGGCACCTCTGAGACGAGCCTTTGTCTTGGACAGTCATTACAGCCCAGTTCTTCACAGGACTTTAAACGCCAAATCGCAGCTCTAATGGACTCCAGCCCGCTCCTCTAAACTCAGCTTTGGACCAAAAGGTTGAAGCGAAGACTAATGTTCAGACTCGGCTTCGCTTCACAGTTGGGTTCAGCTCATCTTTATTTAGGCGACGTCTGATACAATCAGAATTGTCTCCAGGTGCTTTAGAAGGACCCAGAGCCCGACCCTGGTCATCCAGGGGCAGGAGATGATTGGCGGACAGGGCGATTCCTCCGTTCTGAGGGGGATGAATGTGGTCGGACACTCAGAGCTGCTGTAAATGAGGTCGAATCTCGATATACAACCCAAACGTTTCTTCTCCCGAGAAATTTAAAGAGGTCAGATCCTCCCTGGACCCGACTCCTCTGTTGAAATGCGGTTCCTGTCTAAAACCGTCCCCCGAGTCTGCTCTCCTGCTGGTGTTTTTGTTCCTTCTCGGGGCCACGTCCACCACATGGGTTCATTAGGAAGTGAAGCTCTCCAAGCTGGTCCATCACGGCGCCGCTGGGCTAATTGATGGCGTCGCCCCACCTGCCTGTGGCTTTGGAGAGACCAAGGAAGCACAGAGCAGACTGACCTGAAGTTACAAAAGGACATCCACCACTTTTCTCCTGCTTGCTTCTCTCCACTCTGTCCTGCTGTATTCGGCGACCCGAGTCATGTCTTCCTCATCCCCCTGTCACCGCGTGAGAGCCGTCCAGCGGAGGGTCAAGCTGGGACAGAAAAACAGTCACCACCCCGGATTTAGTCAAAAACCCAGCCATTACTGTCACCGAGGCAAACCAGACAAACAGCAAGAGGAGGACGGACGGGAGACACTTCCTGTGAGGACCATTTTTAAAAGGAAGCAGCCATAAAACCCTGTTTTCAGCGGAGGGGTGTGGCTGGAAAAAGGTGTTGTTGTACAGAAAGACATGGAAAATCCAAACATACTTCCGACTGTGGGGAGGGTCTGCGTAGTGATCATACATATTCAACTGTGCAGGGAAGTTTGCTGGAAATAGAAATGCTTTTTCTGCAAATTTAGCTTCTAAATCCCGAGAGATTCCTGGGAGCTTCCAAAGGGTTGAATGCAGATCGTTGTAGCCCGGAGCTCCGCACGTGTAACTCTAATTATTTACTTGATAATTACGCTCCGGGTGTTGCATTTAGCATCCCGACCACATGCGGGGAGGCTTTTTGTGTCAGCGTCAGAGAAATATGAGTAAAAATGAGGACACCTGATGCTAGGCAGAACATCAGCATTATTGCCTGTTAGCATTAGCATTGTTGTTTGGTTCTGGGCCCCAAATCCATGGAATCTCTATTCTATCTTTAATAATCCGGAGCAGCAGTAAGACGAATTATGTTCCGATTCCTATGTCTGTAACGGTTTAAGTGACAAATAACTGCTCTTCATTATGAGCCAGCCGCCCTCCTCCTCCTCACACGCAAACACCCTCCACTCTCATCATTTCACATCTCATTGGCGAGCCCATCTGAGGGCCAATTCTGTTTGAACATCTGGTTTTGTTTACACCGAAAATTACCTGAAACGGCGGAGACGAGGTGACAGCGCTTCCCCGAGTGGCATCTGCGCCGCTGATCTCTTCATCACGCCGCTTTCATCACTTTTCCTGCTCTCGTCTTCATCAGATCTCACTTCTGCTCCTGTACGCGTCCATTTGGAGCGGTCCGGCTGTGGCAGCAGCTGGTCAACGGTCTAACAGAACTTGGTTTGGCGGACGTGTGGGTGTTTGTTTAACCCTCCAGAAATGAGGGTTTAAAATAAATCAAACCTGGAAGCTGTATTTATCTGTTGGCACGTCAGTGCGGCTGTCAGGTAAACGTGTTGCTTTTGTGGCTTTTGAAAGATAATTGTTACAAATTTAGTGTTTTCCTCTCGTTAATTCTGCACTCACGTCTCCGCTGTCCCCTGCATGCATCTCCATCCTTTGATCAAATGAACTCTGCCTGTTAATCAGCTCAAACAGACCCCTGATCAAAGCAGGAAATTCCCCCCTGAGCTCTGAAAAGCCCCGAGTCTCGACTTTTAAAGAATCCACTCTTGTGTTGTACAGACAGCATCATTAACTCGACAAAAACAAGGCCAGACTTTTTGCAGCCATGTTTACTTTCCTTTTTCTGCTCCTGCTGACTCAGATGACTCATTCTAGCTTTTTCTTCTCTTCCTAAAAATTCTCCTTGATGATGACGTCCTCTTGCTAATGTTCTCATTCAACGTTTTCACTTAATTTGCTTTTGTTGAAATTTAGCCAAAGCACACACACACACACACACACATACATACACACAGAGTATTGTTTTGACAAGGTCTCTGTCTTCGAGGCTCGGGTGGAGATTCTGTCGGATGGAGAATGAATAAAAACAGCCAGAATGTCTTTTTTCCTTCTCCCCGATTTGTTAAAAGTCCAAAATTCCAGCATTTTTCGGTCTCTGCCGTGTTTCCAGCCTCGACCTCTGAGTGCTGGTGCACCTGGGCCCTCCGAGGGGCCGTCCTGGTGACGGCTTTAGTGCTCTGTAGGCAAGCAGACGGCTGTTTGCTTTCAGTGAGTGATGCGGAGACAAACGGGCTGAGATCTCATCACGCTGCTCCCAGAGAATTGTCTTTTGTTGGGGAAGGGGGGGGGGGGGGGGGGGGGGGGTCTCATAAAGGGTGGTTTGATCCAGCTTTCATTAAAAGGCTTTCAGGCTAAAAGGTGGGATGGCGCTCTGTTTCTCCGTGAAGGACAAATGGCGAAGGAGCTCCAGTCAGGTTTGAGTGGGCCAATTCTTGTGGTGGCCAGAGATGGCCCAAACCCAACAGGCAGGATTATAATAACCGCTTTTATCGCCACGCGTCACTGACATTTGCGCGAGCGAAGGGTGTTTTTCTGCAGTGTCTCCTGAGAGAGAAAAGCGGGTGAGAACCTTCAGATGTTTCACCTGCGCGGCCGTCAGAATAATCAGGTTGCGAAACCAAAAGCTATCGATCGGTCTGGAACAATTACGGTTATTTGAAGAGTAAGAGGTGGAACCAGAGTTGTAATCTCCAGAAGGTAGAAGAAGGAGAAAAGTTGGCCAGCGAGATTAGAGAGCCGTGATTGTTTATTGACGTGGGCTCACTGACACTCAACTCCTCATTTGGGCGGCAGCACCGGCGCGCGCTAACATCTCCACGCGGCTGCGGTGTCACCTCCAATGAGTGGCGGCGTTCCCCGTCGTCATTAGATGATCGTAGCAGAGAATCCTGCTCAGGAGCACGCAGTCAATTAGGCCCCACGTCACATTAACTGGAACACACTCCGGAATAATCACTCGAATTATACAAAACATTCTTTTCTCTAATGAACTCTGACGTTCCAATTTGCGGAAGCTGGCTGCCATCCTGTCCGGTCATGTCCACTTAATAATATGTAAAAATAAGAGCAAACTGAAGTGACACCCTGCAGCTTTCACAGTCTCTTGTGCACAGGTTTGACTTTATGTGCGCAGAACTTGATTTACAGTGGGACCTCTACTTATGAATGTCTCTACATGCAAATTTTTCAGGTTACGAAGCGTCTCAACGGGAAAATATTTCCTCTTGTTACGAAGGAAATTTCAGGATACGAAGGTCAAAAATACGCTACCGCTGCTACTCGCAGCTCACGGAGTTTAGTGAACACAAACTTGCTTGTAGCTGCTCTGCCATTGGTTATCGCCTAGCATCTTCCTGTAATCCCATTGGCTAGGAGGGACGTCAATATGTACAAGTTTGTGTGTATCCCAGCGTCGCCTTCGTTTGACTTTTATTTATTGTGGGTGTTCGTATGTTTATCCATGGCGGTGTTACCACAAGTGTTAACGTTCGTTGCTAGTAATGACGGCTAATGTAAGATTAGCCTGTAATTAAGTTCATTTTGTTCCTGGAGAAGCCTTGCACTGAATTCCTACATTTATTGTTCGGTAATCTAATTGTAACATGTATTTGTGACATGTTTTGATGCATTTTTATGATTTATTAAAAAAAAATGTATGTCCGAATTTTGGGGGGTTTGGAACGGATTAGGGCATTTACATGGAAAACGCGTCTCTATTTACATGATTTTCAGGTTACGAAACAACTTCTGGAACGAATTAAATTCGTAACTAGAGGTCCCACTGTATTTATGATTTATTTTCTGTTCCCGCCGCCACAGCTGGAATTTTGGAGATTTGTTGGAATCTCTGGGATTAGAAGATACCTCTGATTAGAAACTGCTGTCAACAGATTTCCAGGAGTTGGTGCCTCTCTCTCCATATTCAGCATTTTTGGATTGAAAAGATTAAATTGCATTAGAAATCAATTCAGGGTGTATTCTGCTTTAATACGTAACATTCCGGCTTCCTCACCTTCCCTGGAATGATGGAAGGGCCGTCATCTTCGCTGGAAAAAAGGATTATGTGACCCATAAAACAAATCTCTACCGCCGACAGCTGAGTGTCCCAAATTTGTTCTTTTTGTCGACATAAATCACAGTTTCAGCGGCATCATTTCCAAGAAATGGTCTTTTCTGATCACTGAACAGATCACGGCAGCTTCACAGGAACTTCATCCCAAATTTCCGCATCATGCATGAGAGATTACAGTGAGATTACGTGAGGCTTCGTTTCTACGCAAGGGTCCAAAATCTGTCCTGTTTCCAGATACTTCGTGCTGCTTTTGCACGTTGCTTTTGCACGTTGTGACAAGAATTCACGTTTGGCTGCAGAAAAAAAAGCAGCTGAAAATAGCTGCAAAACAGTGTGACAGCTCAGTAAAGTCTCTGATTAATATTCAGCCTTTAAATCTGTGTGTGTGTGTGTGTGTGTGCGTGTGTGTGTGTGTGTGTGTGTGTGTGTGTCACAGGGAGGTCATGGGGAATGTCGAGGTGATGCAGCTCGACTTCGAGATGGAGAACTTCACCAGCCTGTCGGTCACCAGGCGAATCAACTGGAATATCGACTACAGGGGTCAGAACCCGGCCCTGGATTCCGAAAAGGTTGTGACAGAGCTGACGGTTGTTCAGAGGGATATCCAGGCCATCATCCCTCTGGCCATGGTGAGTGTGCCGATATCAATCGGATCAATTATTTTCCATTTGGAGTTGTGAGCTGCAGGGCTTTGGTATGTTAGTTAGATGATCGATGAGCCGTCTGGGTTTGTAACTGATTTTATTTGACCTCACGTTAGCCCTGAGTTGCTCATACTGACAAGGAAGTTCTGTTCTTCCGGAACAAAATGGGGAACAAAAACTGGGAATAAACATTTTTCAGACAGACTCCGTAGTCAAGCAAAAAAAAAAGGTGGCTCACGTGAAGACGTGTGCATTTATATTTGTAATTTCTTTGGTGATATTCCCTTCAGACTGGCTAAATGAAGTTAACTAGATTTTTTTGCAGCCTTGCACATTTCCTGCTGGTAAATCTGGTCACCTACACCTACAGCCGCTGCTGACTGTGAACACGGCTGTTAACACCAATCCCAGGGCTCTTACTGTAAGTGCCTATTACACTGTTAATTAAGACTCATCTCCTGGCCAGACAAAAAAGGAGCAATTAAGGGCTGTAGTAAACAGATTATAGGGACAAAAGGACGGGAATCAAGTGAGATGGGCGGAGTTCCTCCGGCTGCACCACTTCTCCTCTGAAAGAAGGTTAAAGTTTCCTCTGAGGTAAATACCAAATGAGCGGTTTGGGGAGACGGCGTCCAGATGGCTCCAAACACGTCTCAGAAGAGGATCAGGGACAGTGTTTATTCTCCCAGGATTCTTACTCTCTGGCATTGTTTGTGCTGGAATCGGGATGCCTTCCCCCTCAACCATTTAGTTATTATTATTATTATTAGTAGTAGTAGTAGTAGTAGTGGTAGTATTATGATTAGTAGTATTAGTATTAGCTTTAGCATTAGCAGTATCATCATTATTATGGTAAATTTTAAGTTTCTCATTTGGGAATCTGGATTTTCTTGTCTGACATCGATGGACCTTGCATGGCCAGTGTGAAACAGGCGGCCAGTTTACAGTTAAACTGAGGAGGCAACGCCGTTGACTGAGGGGCAGAGGATGGGCTGGACTAAGATAGTGATAATGTTAAGCTGTTTTTTTCGTCAACGACTGTAAACTGTGTGTTTCCTGTAAACACACTCGGACACGCGGGGGGGGGGGGGGGCTGCATGGCCGCTTTATTTCTCATCCTGACGGCAGATTTACATGCAACTCGCACCCAGACGTGTCGGAAAAATGGGGTCTGTGGGTTTGCGACTCCCCCTTCGCGCAGCCGTTCGTCTTCATCGCTGCAGAGAGGTAAAAAAAAGACTTGGCTTCAGTTCTTTCATAATAGAAGGAAACGATGAGTGATGCAGTCAGACCGAACCTGTTCATGCTCGATCGGTCCGGACCATTTACTCCATTCTGCTCATGAGTCTGACCGATGTGCACAGAGAAAGTCTGACTGGGCGCCTTCAGGCCCGAGTCTATGGAGTCCAGCAGGGAGCAGAGCCTTGGTTCATCAACGGGGACGTCCTCTGCTCCCAGTCTGGCTGCTCCACCACAGCCAGGAGCAGGATGATTGGGTGCAGCAGGTAGCCTCATAAAGGCCACCAATGATGCAAAATTGGGATTGGTGATCAGACTGTTCTGCACTCAGCTGAAGCTCCACATTAAAGGGATGGTAAAAGGTTGCCAGGTATTAGCCACAACGATTTACTCTGCAAATTTCACTGTTCGCGTCAAATTTAGTGCTTTGATCGAGTCTGGAGGTCACTTCAGCAAGAGGCGCAGATCAGACAGCTGAGGTTGTCGAAGGGACGACCTTGCTGTGGTTGCGAACGCTGAATCTCCTGGATCGATTCGAGTCCGCGGCAGCTGCTGCTTCACGCCACAATACGGTCGCCTCCCTGCAATCAGCCCCCGCAGGGACACAAATCAAAGGCACGCTTCATGTTCAGCCGGCGGAACTTTCCCGATGGCGCTACGAGCAGCTCAGGCAAAAGCAGCTTCGCTCCACCAACAGGCCCGACGGAAGAGTTGGCAGGAATGCATAATCGGAGAGGAACAATTCCCCATCGAGAAGGTTAAATCTTGGAGCTTTTCTGGAGTTTCCACTAATGCACAGCCACCAAAGTAGTGGAGGAATCCCAAATCCATCTGCGGCTCCCTTACAAAGCTTCATTCTCGTGAAATAAAAATGTTGTTTTGCGTGCAGGGCAGGTCCACATCTGGAAACAGGAATCCTATTATTGAAAAGCAGGTGAGAGGTTCAAGCTGGAGGGAGCATTAACGCCGCCTGCCCCCTCACCTCAACGCTCGCCATCCTCCGGCTCGGCTGAGCGTAGCTCCCACATCAGCGCTTTACAAGCAAACCAGCAAGTAACATGACACCGAACACGAGACGGGCGTGTTCCATCAGGACTCATACGTGAGTCGTTTGTTAAAGGTCTCTTCGTCACAAGATGGCGCTAGAGTCACCACAGGGTTGGTGCAATAGAAGAAGAGTAGAAAAAGGAGTATAAAAAGGGACCCGACTGGATAATTATGGGTTGGGCAGCTCAGTCCACGGAAGATATTGTTGATCTAGTTTACTGAACCGATTGAATTTACCTTATTTGTTTAAGTGCAAATTTAATTTTACACCCTGGTTTAAGGGTAGAGATCAGTGTTAATTCAAAGGTTTTGAGTTTTTTTATTCACTTGACATAATTGGGGTTTTTTGTTTTTTCCGTCAATGTTTCTTGATCTTTTTATTGGCAGAAAAAGTCGAATATTTGGGAGGGAAAGTTGCTACTTTGCTTTTGTGATTCTATTTGATGGGATCCATTACAGAAAAAAATGTTCTCGTAATAAAACCAAGGCGTCTCATATTAAAACCTGCTCTGGTTAAAGAAAAAAGCACCGCGTTCTGCGCTGCAATCGATAAAAAAGGACTTATCGTAGTCGCCTGTTTATTATGATGCGTCTCTCCGAAATGGCATCTTTTGTAGTCGCAGTAAATTGAGCCATAAGTGTTTTCAGCTTCACGGTAATCAAGCAGCAACAGTAGTTCGGTGCTGTAATGACTGATTTTGCTTCCTGGCTGAATTCAGGTATGAGTATAATTGGTGCTCCCAGAACAACACTTGGGTAATTGTGTCTTGTGTAGATTTAGCAGATGCCAAACAGGAAGGAGCTCTGCGGAAGGATGTCTTTCAATTAGGATCTCACCCCAGAGTCCAGTCAGTTATCCTCGGATCTGCTGCTCTTGGCTTTCATATAAATTGGCTCCGTTTCATAAAGTCAAGCAAATGCTGCTCTGCAGTGACAAAAAAAAACATTCGATACAGGAAGTTGGGGCTCTTATTGCAGTTCAACCGAACGAGTCGGCACTGGATGATTGAGGCCGGCCTTGCTCACTTTCACTTGTTCGCAGCAATAAAAAAAGACTGTTGAATAACATTTTGTACTCTGTTTGTCCCAGATTGGGAGGAAATTAACATGCAGCGGAGCCAACATTGTGGTTGTTAAATGAGGATTTGGAGAAATCTACTCCTCAGATCTCCTCTGTTCAAAAGGCAGCTGCATATTCAATCGTGTCTCTGCATATGTTTGCATAATCGCAGGTCCAGACTAAGCTGTTGTCACTCACGGGTCCCCCGATCCCGAAGCCTTGCTTTGAGCCCCTGCTCAGAGCATCATCATCATCATCATCTGACCACACAATATTTTTGGAGTATCGCTGTGAAAATCACAGTGTCCAGGGAAGGAAGCTACTAAACGATATTGATTGGCCCGCCGGAAAGCAGAGGCGCGAATCCCTGTATTGATCAGTCTGAAGTGCGGCCTGATCCATAGAGGAATGTCTGACAAAGCTTTATTTACAGCCTTTTACACATCACACTCAGTGTGAAAGTTGATAGGCCATAACCGCAGATACTTTACAATCCAGAACGGAGTTCCCCAAGGTTCTGCACGGGGTCCACTTCTGATTAATGTGTGAGGAATCCTTAATGTTCTCCAGCGTACATTCGCCTCATTTTGATGTACTAAATCAGAAGAGTTAATGCTTAAAAATAACAAATCATCACAAATTCTGTCCATATTAACCTGTGTTAAATAGCTTTAACAGTTACCTGTAGCTCTGAGGATTGACTGGTGCGATGCCTGATGAGTTAAGTCCCGACGAGGTCCATCAGATGCCGGTACGCCTGCTGAGCCCTGAATACTTGGTTATTTGCTGAAGGCTACGCAGCATATATGACAGGGCTCATTGCTGAGTCTGTCTATAATATTCCCTCTATGAATAAACAATGCTGGAGCCTGCAGTTGCAACCGTGAAAAAAACCAGAGGGGAGAACAAAGTTTCATGCTCGATGCTCGACACTCTTTCAAATTTGACTGGAGCAGAAATTTAATATATATTTTTATTATTTAAGGTAATTTGCATGGTCTCAGCCTCCCTTGAGCCGCTCATGCATCACAAATGCTCCCCTCTCGCAGCCTGCATGATCTGCAGCAGTAATGAATTCATTTTTGGCTCCGCCGTGGGCCTGCCTTGTGTTTTAATTGGCTGTTTGCACTGCGGAGAACGCCGGTAAATAAAGAAATAAATATGGCGGCAATGTCTCCTCTGTTCATGGTGAGTTTATCACGGTTCAGGGATTAATTTTATCACCGCACACCTGATTTATGATCGATTTATCCCATTCGTTATTCAGATCTCTTAACTAGATAAACAAGGGAACAATTGAATAAATATTCCACCCAGAAGCTCCAGCATCACCGAATATCGACCCGTAGATAAGACAAGTATATTACTTGAAAGTGGAGACCCCCTGCTATATTTGACATCACCCATGTATATGACAATTATTACCGTGGCAACAGTCGCTGGGTCCTGTTTCACACCTCAGTTCAATCAGTACATGCTAGCTACCGTCTGTGGTGGGTGTAGCACTTAGGGGGGGCCCAGGGCGAACATGGGGGCCCTCAGCAGCTCTCTGGCTGCTGGTTGTTATGGCGATCTCTGCTGAGAATGTACATCATGGCTGGAGAAGATCTCTCACCTGTCTCAGGTATCACTGCGCCAGCCGGCTGCAGCTTTTAGTATAATTGAATTATTCTATTTATTTCTTAAAATCAGTCTTTAAGGTGAGAGATTGTTTCAGGACATCGTTGTGAGCAGCAGCAGCTTCCTGGTGAATGATCCACCGTGTACTTTAATGAAATATTTCTGATAAATCACATCCATTCGTGCAGATTTCTGCAGTGGGAGAAACTGTCTCTTCTAATATTCAAACCAGAATTTGATGCACATGAGCACGTAAAGTCGAGCGGATCACTGCAGATCCGGGCCACTGGTGAAGTAAATGTCTTCTGCTCGGCTGCAGTTTAACTTCTGTGATTTAACCTGTTTCCCTAAAAGGATGAAGGTGAAGATTGTTACTTTTCGTTAGGAGTTCTCGTGTCTGCTGCTTCCAGCTGCTCTCCTCAAGAATGGAGTGCTGGAAATGAAAATGTCAGCTGATGAAACGCAATGAAAATGAGCTCAGGTGCTCGGCGGGGACTTTCACCTGCGAGGATCAGGGGCCCCGGCAGTGAAGGCTGCAGATGTAGACATCATGAACGCTGATGAAATATCCTGGAAAACCATTTCCTGCCTCCTGCTGCCTCATGAATATCCATTTTTCTTTACCCTGTAGGACACCGAAATCATCAACACAGCCATCCTAACCGGACGCACCGTGGCCATTCCTGTCAAAATGGTCTCCATAGAGATGAATGGGGCAGTCACCGATGTCTCAACCTTTGTCCAGTGCAAGTCGGCCAATGAAGACATCGTTAAGGTACCCTAAACCTCATTTCCTCACTGTAATCCCTTTACCCTTCCTCCAGCACTGCCAGTGGATCCAGCCCCGCAGAAACAACCTCGGGAGAGCATAAAAGATTCATTTTGCTCCTCTCCATGTGTACTTTTGATTTGATTTTTGGCTCATGCCTGTGATTGAATCTTGGGATGAATGGATGTGATTACCGGGAAGCGGTAAAAGCTTGTTTGCCGAGTTACGCTCACCTGATGTGCTGCTGCGCAACCTCCAGGACAGAGCGACGCTACGCCGCTTACCCACGGGAAATCCTCGCTGAGAGTTCGACATGAGGCCTTGTTTGTTGATTAGATGAAGTAAAAGTGGGATCGAGGCAAGAAGCGGAGCACATTAGAGCCCATGATTATGCTCTTATTGTTTACCACAGTCAGTTGTGGCCTCACCGATTCCACCGTGGGCAGAAACCAGAGCTGCACTGCAGTTTCAGAGCGTGTCGGTGATCCACCCGATCCGCAGAGCTGCCACGTTGTTCAGAGTTCAGTCAGTTTCCCCCAAAGTGTCACATTAACTCAGGTGCTGATGCTGAATCCCGTTGTCCTTCGCAAGCGTCGTTCCCTTACCCGTTGAGCACAATCTTTTGTTCCCGGGCAGATGTTGGGAAAGGCAGGATGATGAAGGAGGACGTGGAGTTTTCATTGTTTCTTCTGTCTTTAGAACAATTCCAATTAGCAGGAGGCCGATGTTGACTGTAACCGCGAACAAATGTCCTTCCAGATGAGGTGGAAGCCGCCTCATCCATCACCGCGCTGAAATTGATCAATCGGCTGAGAAAGACGGTCTTAACTGCAATTATGGCATCGGCAGCTAAATGTAGTCCGGGATCAATCATCAACCACAGACTAAAGTTTGTCATGAGAAAATTACCTTTTAAAAAATCTGTTAAATACATTTTCAGTATTTCTTATCAATCCAGCCTTCATCCTCCTTTAACTCTCAGCTATTTGGCTCTGTGTAGCGGCCTCTAGTGGCCAGATTGTTGTTTTTCTTCTTTCGCTTGTGTGTAACCGCACGGTTCAGCGAGAAAAGTGATGGCTGAGCAGGATTATAAACTTCGACTTGTCGGGCTCGTGAATCTCTTTAGCTTTCACCACGTTTCAGTGTGTGTCATAGACCCTTCCATCCACCAGGTGATATTAATAATAATAAAAAATCGTATCAAGTCAGGCTAATGAAATCGTCGTGGTTGGTTTAGCATCGCCTCAAGGTCAGGCGAGCTGTGTTTGATTGTGGGTTTTACAGACCAGGAAGCCGTAAAAGTCAGACTGGTGACTGGCCGCTATCTGATCTTGTTAATAAATCTGTCCAGTATATTTTCCCTCTGATATAGTGGATTTGTCCTTAATGGTTACTGCAGCTCCGAAAACCTGCGAGAGAACAAATTAAACTACAATAGTGGAGAGTGTGTTTTTTTCCCAACGTCGTCAATAGGAAAGAGCGGCTGGTTGCATTTGGATGAGCACTGCCAGCGTGTCGTTTATCATTTTTCATTATCTGCTAAAAACAAGGTGCCGGGCTTTGTGCTATTGAGCGGGTCTGCTTGGTTGCTTCTGCCATTGAACATTCAGGGCTAATTTGAAATGAGGCCTTCGGGGGCTGGAAACGCACAAGTCGGGACGGTTCGATAAAAAAACACCCGGCCGCCGCCATCGCCGGCACCGGCGGCAGAATTCAGACACAGAAGAGCCGCAATTAAGCAAATAAGTTAAAAATGAGAGCAGAGTTGTGGATCATACTGGTTTTATTTATTTATTTATTTAAAAAGGAATTCACTTTTCCCAGCCATTTCCGATCCATAGCACTAATGGTGCTCGTGTTCTTGTATTTACTCTTCAGTTTGAATGATGATTCACCTGATCAATAGCTTTCACCATGATAGGGGCTTTAATGCATTTAATGTCAACTTCCAGCAAAAGTACTGAATTATTCATCCAACCTGAAGACGGAGGCACCATTAACGCAGAATAAACAGCTCAGGTGAGCTCACCTGCAGTGCAGAGGAATAAATCACCTCTTCTGCTCCTGCAGAATCAATAAAATAACAGATATGTGGTGTTTTCAGCAAATTAACGAGACTTCCGCCTGGTCACCAGGCCCTGGTGGATGTGAGGGGGCGTGGCCACGTGTGAGACCCCACTCGCCCACATTCAGCTTAAAAATCAAGAAAAATGACCTTTCAAGCAAAAATCTAACTGCAGCAGCTGCCGCAGAGATCATTAAGATATTTTAAAGGCCAACCTTCCATCCTCAGCTGCTTCCCTTTGTCAGAATTTCTGAGAACAGCACAAACTTTCGGAAAGAAATGGAACCAAAAATGGTTCTTTTGTCATTTTCTGATGAGCAGAATCAGCTCTAATGCTTCAGTCAGCTCAGAATCAGAATAATCTCACTTCTCATGGATGACGTAATCCAAAGATTTGCCGAAGCCACCGAAAGAACTGATAAGATGAGAATAACATGGAGCGAGCAACTGTAACTGTAATAAGCAGGGGACCTTTTACAGGCGGGCTTGTGGTGCGAGGCGTGAAAGATAAGACGCCTGTCAGGGGGCAGCCAGAGATTTTCCAGCCATCGTGAGCGGCCTCCATCCCACCCCCAGCCATCGCTGTGGCCCGCCGGCCGGCGCCGTGACTCATGCAACCTATCTGAAGACACAGATAAGACCTCGCGTCAGCACAGCGCATCTCACACCAGCGGACATCACACACACACATGCACAGAGACACAGCGCCTGACCAGGGGCACCTCCGTCACGCACACACTCCCATATTAGCGTGACACTTTTATAGTCAGCAAAGCTACAAATTTAGCATCAACAAGATCGGAAGAGTAAAACTATGTGGGCTGGGAGTCGGAGAAATGTGTCCACCCACTCCACACCCGCGAGAACATAATTAGAAATGAGTGGCAGCTAAATGAAGATGAGGAAAAGAGAATATTCTGAAGGCGTCACATGCAACTACCAGCCTCGCCCTTCAGGGGGCAGTATTTCAGCCCCTCCAGGAAATGATACCTCTCAGTGGACAAATGGCTTCGCACTCGGCGTCTAAATCATGTGAATGTGCCATGATTATGCTTCCCTTGTTTCTGCAGCGCTCCTCGTGAACTGGGGTTGATGACGAAGAGCTTTCAGCTTCAGTTTGCTTTCAGTGATTGAAAAGCTCTTCTTCGGGGAGGGGGGGATTCTTTTTTTTTCACTTTTATCTCTGGTTGCACTCTGGAGGCCGCGTTGACTCAATATCACCTGTCAAGCAAGCACAATGATATAAGTGACTTATTACTGGTTCTTCTACTGCGTGTGCTCCCAGTCCAGATGGAATCCAAACACCTTATTTACCAAACTAGGCCTGCCTGAGTCTGATTTCTCATCAGTTTCTGTGCGGCGTCTGAGAGATTTGCAGCGTACAGCAGGATGATCGCTGCAGATGCTCCACTGAGCTTCCGATCTCTGTCCTGCATCAGTCTCAGCTGCCTCTACGAGGCCGTAATTTCACCTCCCAGCAGCTACTGGGAGGCCTGACAGCACAGCGCACCAGCCCAGCAATCACCAGCCCTCAGGGCCAATTCCACGTTCGCTTATGTTTACACGCTGAGAAATGGAGTTTCCTCTGAAGCCACGACCTCAGCCTGCGCGTGTTTATTCATGCGTGAGCACGATGCAAATAGTGTGTGTGCACTCAACACCAGTGTGTTGTGGGTAACAACAGTGAGCAGGTGTAATAAATCTAATAGCGTCTCCATCATTTATCTGCAGTAGCTTTTAAAGCCAACAAACAGTCAAACATCAGAGAGCTGCAGCAAGGAGAAGGCGAAGAACGTTGAAAGTGTCCCGTCTTTCAGGGCCCCTCGTGCATCTCCTGAGCAGGTTGTCTTAACCCCCCCCCCCCCCCCCCGATGGAGGTTTTATCACAATAGATCTTGGGCTTCTGACGCCTCCAAGGTGGATTTCTCTTAATCTGTCTCCAAAGGCTGCAGAAATCCCGACTTTTCCAAACAACAGATCATTCTCCCGCTCGCCACCATTAATCCGAACAAACAACGGGCTAATGGGGGGCCGCCTCATTTAGCTAACAGGGCTAAGTGAGCCCGTTGGCTGCACTTCTCTTGAAGCCAGCTCGCATCCATCACATGATGAAATGCCTCTGAGCAGCTCCAAGAAGCAGTCACAGTAATTTTATCCATATGTCAGCTGTCATTCAGTGTCCGTTTGATGCATATATTAACCCAAACTGCAAACTTCATTTTGCCGGACGTGGGGACAATTATTTAAATTGACATTTACATTTGGGAGCAAATGGATTTCAATGTGGTTCTCCACTTTTTTTCCCCCCTGGGTTTTGTGATTTTTGACATTTGAAATGCAGGAAAGGTTCCTTTCAAATGTAAATAACCACAGCAGGAGGGTCATTTCTGGAACAATTTGGCGGAAATGTTAGAATTTTTTTCCCTCTTTTCACCGTGATGAATTGTTCTCTCTGAGCCTCCAGTTGTTCCATCTCGGCCTCTTTCCCTCTTGACCTTTTCTGCTGTCAAATTAAATCACAGTGTCCTATGCACATTGTAGATTCTAAATATATATATCAGAGGGTCAGATATAAAGAGACCCTTCCCCAGAGTCAGTGAACATCAGGATGGGATGAGTTCTGAACTGAAATGACACGTTCCTGCTCACATCATCGATTTTTCACAGGTTTGAGCTACATCACTGGTTTATTAATGAAATTGTGAATATTAAATTACAGCCCAATTTTCCACTTTGGGATTCTGTAAACAAGTTTCAAAAATCGACAGAGTCATTATAGGAAATATTGTGATGCGAGAGTTTGCCGTCAGAATCATTACTCCCAATTTGTGTGGAAAAGCAGGAACGTTTGCCATTTAGATTTAAATAGTGAGCGCTTTTACTGGAACTGCATCTTCGGGCCTGTTGAGAAACAGGAGAAGAGAAACAGCCAGTTTTTGCCTGTTTTCCTGCCGATCGGGGAGACAAACCTCGACCTAGTTTGACTGCAAACAGCTCATCAGCTCACGGAGGCTGAAGCTGAACCACCTCCAACGCCACCGCAAACGCGTGCACAAGAGAATCCACATTCAGACTCCAATAAAGAGGTGGCGCCTCAGGCTCTTCACAGCCGGCCCACAGGTCCACCTCTGGTGTCAGGAGGTGTTTCATGAATATCAAAGGTGAATCCCGCCTAGATGATGTGCATGTGCAGAGGCTTTTCTTTATGCTCACGTGCAGAGGCTTTTCTTTATGCTCACGGGCCGAGCGTTAAATAATAATGCGACGTGTGAAGAAACGCAGCCGATATGCATGAAAGGCAGGTCCAAATTTGCTGAGGCTGTTCTGCCTGTTCTGCTGTTATTTATCAGCATGGTGGAACATCACTAGTGTGAGTTTCCCTGTAAGAATTTACAGTGTCTGTCTCACTTTAGTTTTCTAGTAATGTCAAAGACTCAGGGGTGGGAAAAATGGGTTAAGTTCCCCTTTAAGGAGTAAATAATGAGACGATTACGTAATGTCATTAATCTGCCCCAGACTGAACAAAGATAAATACTCAAGTGCTGCAGCTAACGATGGAATCCTTCAGCATTCCTCGTCCGGACAGATAATAAAATTCCATTACAGCTTGAAGGAAAGGCCGGTTCCCCTTTGTTTGACCTGCTCGCTGGCTGATTCCAGTTATTGGCTAACGTGTGAAAGGTCATCAAGTGCTTTCACCTTTGTTAAGCCAGCCGGCGTTGCGTGGCACCAGCCATACACACGCGCGCGGCGAGCACGCAGCACTTGCACTTGTCCTAATGATCTATCTCCACCCCGGCAATCTGCTGGCGCCATGGAAGATGCCACAGCGCATTAGCAGCAGCGCGATGGCGTGTGGCTGCTCCGTGTGTGAAAGCCCTCCTCAGCAAGCCCCCACAGGGCCACTGATACCCACACTTGCTAACAGCTTTTGACTTGCAATTAGCCAGCCAAGTTTATCAGCAGCAGTAGCCGCGGGAGCCGAAGCCGCACTGCAGCGAGGGCTCATTTTCCGCCGCGCTCTGTTCGGGTGCCGCTGCAGATGTTGCTGCAACGTCAGGCAACGGTGCTGTGATTAATCAAGGTGGCCGGGGTCATCTTGCTGTGTTTTTTCCTTCTTTTTTCCAAGTCTCTTCATCCTGATAAGGCTGCACATGGGCACTAACACACAACGGCTGGATACTTGAGGAGCCCGTAAGGTCAAACCCTGTGAAATTGCATTAACTGAACTAGAGGGAAAAGGCTGTCATTTTAGGAGGTCCTTCCACCACCACCCTCCCCACAGTCCCTCCTCTGGCATGTGGAAGGGTGGGGGGGGGGGTTGTATTACACAGACCTCCTTCCAGTTATGATGAATCCCCAGCCCAGAGAAGACCGGCCAACCCGACCTCCATTTGCAGAAGATTAGATCCTCTGATTACAATGCCAGCTACCTCCCACCAGTAGATAAATCTTCCACGGAGGCCCAAAAGCAAAGCCGTGCAGAATCACTGCAGTTAATAATTTAGCATAAGAGGGGAACATAAGAGTATTTACGATAATTCAAGTTGAGCCGGAGCTTTTTGATGTGAGGGCAAAGTTAAAGAAGGGATCAGAGTGGAAATCTATAGAACTCCATCTCGTGGCTCGTGGACGTTGAACCGCACGATCATCCGTGTAGATGTAAGAACGTGTGTGTAATGAATGATGTGTTTGTCTGAAAGCTTTGCCCAGTTGATTATGATCGGCGAGGTTGTTGGTTTCCGACGGGCCTAATATTGACATCGTTAGCAAACATTGCTACACAGAAGCGCTCGCTTTTGCCGAATTAAAGATGCAAGTCAGATGAGAAAACAGCCCACAGCCAGCCAGCACCGTCTGAAGCAGTTCTGGGCCGCACTCAGCCTCCGAGGATGGAAAAGTCTGCAGGCTGAAGGAAAAACCCGACAACTCTGAACTCCTCTTTGCACCCAGGCTTCGCTTTATTCACATTAATGCGCAGCCTTTGAGTTTCAGGGTCAACTCGACCAAACCGCAAACAAAAATCAGACTTTACACCTCGAAAAAGGACCTTTCAAGTTTACTGTGAGTCTAAGTTCTTGTTAACATTTACATTTATGCTCTAATAATTCAGGTTACCTTTCATCAGGTCACTTCCAAATGTGATCTCCCACCCATCTGGGAGGACAGCCTAATGCTGAGGTCTCTACCTGATCTGCTGGTAGCACCAACTTTCTGAGCCTTCTCGCATTTGTCTTGTGAATTTCCTGACTGTCTCCACCCAAACTGTGTGACCAGTATCATACAGAGGTTCTGATCTCTAGCGCTGATCTCTCCTAGGTGTCCATGAACTGCGACTATGTCTTCGTCAATGGGAAGGAGAGCCGGGGCTCCATGAACGCCAGGGTCATCTTCAGCTACGAGCACCTGAGCGCACCGCTGGAGCTGACCGTCTGGGTGCCCAAGCTGCCGCTGCAGGTGGAGCTTTCTGACAGCAATCTGAGCTTCATCAAAGGCTGGAGGGTCCCCATTCTTCCCGACAGGCGGTGAGTCCCACGCAGGTCAACCCCATCAGTGACCATGAGCGCCGATTCCGCAGTTGCGCTGTCGGCAGCGGGACTAATTTTTGCCGAGTTCAGACTGTCCTGTCCTGTCCTGTCCTGTCCTGCGGCGGGCTAATGGATGCTCTGTTAATCACGCCAAGACATCGGGATCATCGTTATTATTCAGACTCTCTGGGAATATGGCAGTAAGCAACCGTCCTGTGGTCAGAGCGGGATGTGGATCCGATGCTGCAGAAATTGCCAATGTGCTATTTTTGTCTTTGATTGCTAGCGGACCCATTATCTGAAGAGCACGGAACCCCACGGTCCTAAACGTTAGATTTCACAAAGCACTCCATCCTTTCCTCTCTTACCCTGAATTTTGCTTGTTTTGGCCCAATTAGCTGTTCCATCTCAGCTCCACGGCCCAAATGTATTCTGATGTGCTCACCAGCAAATTGATGCACACGGCTGTCGGTTTGTGTCAGGCCGGTCTGAACTCATTTGACACCAGACCGAGGCGCCTCATTGCCCACCTCTGGACATTTAATGGCCTTTTTTGGGCTGAGTTTTTTCCAGTTTTAATTGATGTTAGCTCCCAGTTCATCCGAACATGTTCCATGGGTGGTGTTTCGTAGTTTTGTTTGCGGCTTAATTCCAGAACTGAAAACAGACTTGGTCATCGTGAGCAAATTGTCTAGGTGCTGTAATGAATCAAGACTGACTCTACAAACTGAAGAGACACTTTTGTCCAGGGAAGGGATCCAGGGAGCAATAAAGCATAAGAAATGAGCTGTTCCAGCCAGCCATTAAAGATATAACACCTTTATATGTCAAAAAAAGGAGACCGGCGGGAGATCAAGGTTGTTCAATCGTGGAACCTCACATGGAAAATATAGCTATAGGTTAAGAAGCCCCGGCTCGTTAAAATATTCCTACATTCCTGTCATGCTTGGAGCCGTAACAAACAGGCCCACAACCCTTCATTTGGGGAATGTTTGATGGGAGCATTAAGAGCGGCGCTGGTGGCTGCTGTCGCCGCTCCCGAACTACATCACCGTCGACCAGGCCCATTCCTATCTGAGCCGAATACAAATGGCGCGTTTAAGGGGCTGTTTGAAGAATTAAGGTATTCCAAATGACCCGCAGTGCTCGCAAAACATCTTGATCCCCGATGAGCTACGATTGGGTGTTGATGCTACATTATTCCGAGGTGCTAAATGTGTCCTCGAGCCCCTCTTTAGCGACATCTCTTCCCTTCCTCCGTTAAAAGATGCGGCCCCGTTGAGTGGAATGCCGAAATGACGAATTTCGAAGTTTTCGTAGCTCATTATTGTGAATTTTGTTTGTTCATAATTTTTAGAACCGCAGGGTTCTTCGGCAGCCCAGAATAATTCGGGTATTGAGATGCAGCCCGCCACGTAAAAACATCAGTCGGGCGAATCGGAGCGTTTTTAAAGTTTGCTATTTTTTGGAGGTACGCGGCGCCGCGACTCTCCCAATCCATTTTTTATGCATATAACTTCCCCCGTAAAAAGACCCATCGCTATTTTAGTTTGCGGTGATTGTCACACGACCAGGCCAAAGGAATTCACTCCTTTGTTGCTCGCTGTCATTTGGATTTACCGACTTTTTGCTTGTCGGGCGGCGGTTGTGCGCCGCGTCGGCCGCGTGCCGAGGCAGCTCCTATCATTTTTGATGGCGCCACAGGCCGACGATTGAGGCAGCTCGTGCCGAGCAGATTCCCACAGGAGGGTTTTATTTTTACTGTTACTCCTGTTGGCCGTGGGGGGGTTTTGTTGTTGGTTTTTTTTGACGCAGCGTCGCCTTTCTAAACTTTTTTCCCCTCGCTCGTCTCACAGCAGAGATTCCTTCCGCGCTCAATGAATGCGAAACACTGCGCCACTTCGACGCTCTTCACATCGTAGATCCGGGGAAATCACAACAATCTGACCAGAATTAAACCCCATCCTGTGTCCAGAATTTCCACAGTTGCTTTGTTAATCGTTGTTTCTCTGAATTACTGTCACTTCGTGTCGCAGCCATGCTTTCATACTTATTTTGGACTGCCCTACAAAGTCCTCCGCTCCTTCCTTCGCCTCGGTTGCTCTTTCATTTATTTATTAGGCTCTTTGTTGTTTTTTTGTGCTGCACTTCCTCCGTCCCACAATGCTTCACTTCTGCAGCGTGACATATCCTGAAAACCTTGGTTGGGCAGCGAAGGTCTCTCAGCCTGTTGTGGGCTTCTGCAATACAGCGGAATTGCTCACTGGCTGCATGTTCCAGTAACACGCTCTAAAAAAGGAAAGAAAGTGTAATCGGGCAGGCAGCCCGTGTGCACTCAAGCTTCAGCTTGTGCGTTTGTATCAGAGACTTTAATAAGAACAGACAATTTTCTTCTGTGGGGGGAAAAAAAATGTATTTTCAAGAGTCGGGAAGGTAAACTTTCACTGACCTGAGCCCAGACTTGGGAAAGTCCTTGACAGAGACAGAAGGATCTAGTTTGGCTGCGACTTACCTGAATGAGTCAGCATTCTCAGGCGAGTCCTGCCGCTCCTCCACGTTGCTGGAAGATGACATTTATCTGGGTTTGGTTGACTGCTTGTCTTTTAGTATTCCGTTTTAGAGTCTGGAAGTGATGGAGTTTTCAGATCAAGTGTATGAAATTTTAATAGCATTTCTCTCATAATGAACTTCAATGCGCGTCTGAACCACTTCAGAACTACAGGGATGAAATATACATACAAACATGAAAAAAACAACTGTACACGCCGCTTCTGTCTGTGTGGCGAAAACATCTGTCAGTGTGCACTGATGTGTGACTCCGCCCCCTGAAACAGCACAGGAGAGGGATTGGCTGGTTTAGAGACTACGAGAGAAAGAAGCCCCATCATGTTGCCTCCTGCAGAGCCTCAACCATGTGTTTCACTCATACCCCTGTGATCATTAAATGCCCTCAAATCTATTCCAGAAATTTTTAGCTCTCCCTCCAAATCGTCAGTTCCTGCTAATTGTTATTAGACCCATCAATCCCTGACCAAAAAAGTAGCTCAAGAGGTGAAAATAAGCCATAAAATGATGCTACCGTCCATCTCTGTCCCTTAAGATCTGCTTCTCCTGTTGAATCACGCTAGAAAAAGGTGGAGTATTTGCACTCAGGTCTGGCAAAGATCACATGACAACTAACTTTATTTTACAGAGTTAAAATAAAGGTTAATTATCTGACAGCTTAAAAAATGAAGGTATCTTTTTTTAGCAAAAACACAGATCATTTTAGGAGCAAATGTATTTCTGGCACACGGATGTATATTTTTTGTAGCGATGGAGAGAACGCTGCTATCACTGACAGATAGAGAATACATCAAGGTTGTGTTGACCTCACAGTTAAACGTGGATTCTTCTCTATTATCCTTAGTTTTCCCTCATTTTTGACCTTTTTCAGATTCTCACTGACATTAAACACAACTGAGGAGGAGATCGAAACTTTTTTAATAGTATTATGAGACATAACGTCGTCCTTACCCATGAAACCCTCAATCAAGACCAAAACATTAAGATAAGTCGTCGTTTGTGAGGAGTGTGTGAATAACAGGAGGGTTGCGTCTCATCACGTGCACAGACGCGGGTCACAAAGGCCTTTTGAACAAATGAGCTCCGAGTACCAAATTGCAGATAATGAAGAGAGGATGTTAGAAAAACACTCCCACGAGTTTTTTTCCTTTTTTTGCCCGCCGCACGTCGACCCACGCGAGCGTAGACGCTGCTGTCAGGCGATGACACACGCTCGCAGCTTAAAAACACGGGCGGTCATGTGATCATAACCATGAAATTAATACTACGGAGAAGGATGCAGTCTGCACCATTCCATTCATTTACTGTCCTATAAATGTGATTAGAGTGAATTATCCAGTTAGTTCACCCTCAAATTAAGAGGAAACCGTTTTTGGTCATTTTGCCAGAAAAGAGAGGCAAATCCGCGAAAACCGACGGATCTCGTGTTTCTGCGCCGATGGTGCACGTGTGCTGCTGCCGCGTGATTCTGCTGCCGTGTAAACAGCGCTCTTTCTTAGTTTGGAAACTCGCTCGTTTAATATTTTCCTTACGTGTCCTGTCCTATACGCCCCAAACTTTGAGTTGGTATTGGAGCAGGCTGCACGTGCAGGATTGCTGCAGTGCACCAGCAGCCAGCTGGTTTCCAGAGCGGCCGGTTCGCTTCTGCGCCACAGCTCATTGCTGGTCTTGATGACGCTCCTTGTTATTGTTTTACAGAGTGCACACATGCAGCCAGCACTAATGCGCTCTGCGCCGCAGTGACTGATGCTCTCGAACAGTGGCTCCACATGTCCCTACCTTTTAAAGTCAATTCAGTTCAATTCCCCAATTTAGCGTCATGGAAACCAGACATTTTAAGAGGATAATGATCTTCTTGAGCAGAGTTAGATGCGAACTGAGACCATAAAGGTGCTCCGAGTGAAAACAGGGACCTCTTATGACCTTTGACCTTTTGGGGATGGATGGATGGATGGATGGATGGATGGATGGATGGATGGATGGATGGATGGATGGATGGATGGATGGTCTGACTCTTAAAACAATTATTACACCAACAGTTCATTAGATATTTTTTAGAATGTTTCACCAGGAAAGCAACAATGTTAAATAATGGAAACCCACAAGCAGCTTAACTCCAAAACAAACGTCCTAAACTCTGCTTCAGTTGTGTCACTTTCCTCTTTAGCCTCAGTAGTTCAGTCCTTTGGTGGTCAGGGCTGTCAGTTTTGGAGCTTTTCTTTTATTTGGGGACATTAACCTTCCTGACGGCGGCCATGAGCTACACCGGCGCTGCTCCATCTCACGCCGCTCACATCGCTCACTCTCAGCGAATATTAAGTGCAAGAGCGCTTTTTAAGTGAGAACTGGCAAATTGTCAGGCCTGCTGAGGGATGCCGGGTACGTCGTGCATCTTGTTGTCAAGCAGATTGCGCTTGGAGGATGGATGCACCTGGCTCGTTTATCCACGTTGCCCAGGGGCTGCTGGGAAATCATGATGGTAAGAGTCCAAAATCTCTGCTTTTTGCTGCCTGTGGCGTCCCAGCCCGCTGGCACCGGCGCCCGTTTCCTCTTCGTCACTCCATTGCGGCGGCGCGGTGGATGTGTGATCACCGGTGCCAAAGTCCTCATCAGTGGAAGCTGCAGAGATCAGATGGCACAAAGTGAGACGTGGAATTGTGCTAGTGTTCTATTTCATGATAAGAAGAAGAAACTTGGAGACTCGGAAGATTCCAATTATTATGGGGATATTTTAGGGTAAAACAGCCTAACCAGCGTCGGTTTTCATTCACTGAAGATATTGTTACTTTTGGGGTGCGTCCCCCTCCGTGGCTCCTAGAATGTTCTTTCTACGGTAGCCTGGAGTGGACAAACTTAATCCATCCCTGTACAACCGCGGTTTCTCTTCACAGCATTATAAACTCCTGATTACAGGGTCCATCAGGGTGGTTCAGTGCATTTGTCATCTGTTCATTTTTTATTTCTGGATAAAAACAGACAAAATAGAGTCACACATGATGATCCAGGGCTTTGATGGAGGCACCCTGCGGGAAAATAAAGTGGCTCTTTAGCATCAAAGCTAATATTGAGGCATCAAAAGTGAATGTGTTGCTAATTTACATGGTTGACAGGTGTATAAATAAAAGGGTGGAGAAGCTCATAGTCATGCTTCAAATGTGTTGAAAGCACCGATATCTGAAGAAGATCCTGCTCATGTGGATTAAAACAGCTGGAAATGCTACATTGTTTTTAAAAAATCCAGTTGTCCTTCAATCATCCTCTCTTCTGTCCATCCCAGGAGCACCAGGGACAGCGACGCAGACGACGAGGACGAGGAGCGCCGCGTGAGCCGCGGATGCACCCTGCAGTACCAGCGGGCGCTGGTCAAGGTGCTGACCCAGTTCCACACCACCTCCACCGAGGGCACCGATCAGGTCATCACCATGCTGGGCCCCGACTGGCAGGTGGACGTCACAGACCTGGTCCAAGACTTCCTGAAAGTGGCTGACCCCAGAATAGCAGAGCTGGTGGACAGAACCATCCTAGTGGGCCTGGAACTGGGATCCACAGTACTGAAGGTAAGCTGACTCTATGGGAAGTGGTTTATGATGAAACCGACGTGTGTCTGGATGAAGCTGGAGCACTTGGATCGCTCTTCCGTCCTACGGCAGCTTTTCCCGAGCTCCTTTGTTTAAAACCGATCAGCTGCTGTAAAACTGAAAGCTCTGTCGGCAAAAACGCGGCTCTTAAAAGGTCCAAACGGCCGCCGACGTGAAGCGTATCTAAATGTGTCAGCGGGGACGGCTTCAGAAACCTCCGTCCAACGATGCCCCCCCTTCCCAGCAGTGATTTACGGAGGCTGTCGCCGGTCATTTATGGGGGGGCTGCGGGACGTAATGGCTGATGAGAGTTTTGATCGCCGTGAAACATCACAGTTTGAGCCTGACAGGGGACAATAATAGCAGCCTGATGGATGCGTTGATGTTGGCAAAATTGGGGAGAAAGATAGAAGTCGGCGATCCATCATGTTAAATGAGTAATAGATCATCTGCAATCTGCTGAAGGGTATGAATAATTAGACATCAATTTACCAGCAGATGTAATGTGCCACACTGACACCCACAAATGGTAAATAAATAAATAAATAAATATAAGGCCCAGAGATGATCAGTGGAACGGCTTTATTACAGATCCCGGTGATGGATCTGTCTCACAGATACCAGCGTGACATCATTACTGTGCGATCGCCGGTCACTCTGATCTACTGAGGCTGGAATAAACCTCCACTCAGACGCGCTCTCGTCCTTTGCGGGTTTCATTTTAAAGCCGAAATGAGATCTCTGCAGGATCCGCTTGCTTTATCCCTGGCTGCCGGAGCACGTGGAGGAGAAGTTCCAGTGGGAGATTTCCATTTCGCAGAGTCAATTTTACTCTCGACAGTGGAATTATTATGTTGATTTTTCTGGAAACGAGCAGTCTGGTGCTCAACAATGGCCGTCTTTGAGACTTGGGCGATGCTTTCAAATTGTCCTGCAGCTCATGAATATGAATAAAAGTAGCATCTTTTGTCCACTTCATAATATTTCTGCCTTTCTTTTGACAATCCGATGCTTGACTTTGAACCTTACCACGATTTTTTTTATTAGTATATGTATAAACTGAAAGAAAAAAACAGTTCAGCGGCGCAGCTGTCACACAGTTGAACCGTTAAGGAGACCTTTTTATAGGCTGGACCTCGATTGTTTAAAGATTCCCCAAACCTGGTGGGCGCTGGGAGGCTTAATCAGAGAATACAGGACAAAATCTGCTTCCTGCTGAGACTCGGGTGGAATTCACGCCACTTTCTCTGATAGGAGATTATCATTAATCTCCACAAAACATTCACTCTGCTCTGAAGATGTAAATCTGCAGAATCCTGGACCGTCACCAGGAAGACAACACTCCAAAGGTGCGCAAATGCACCTAGCTCAGGGGTTTCTGTAAAGCACAGGAGACAATCTGGTTTGTGACAAACAATAAATAACGTTCAGATAAATGAAGTTGAAAATAGAGACTGATGAGGTGCTGATTTATCTGATCAATAATCTGGTCAATTATTTTAGCCTTGATTTGTATTGGAGAGGAGTCGTAGCCAGGAAATGTCCCGAGCTGCTGTCAGCCGATAGCATCAGGTCAAAGGTCACGGGGTCAAAGGTCACGGGGTCACAGGTCACGGCTCGCTGCTGTTGAATGTTGCCAGGCATGTGAGAGGAAGCGGAGACACGGGGAGCCATCTTTACTGGACTTGGACTGCAAACTGAATTTTAACGAAGAAAAGGTAACCTATGAAACTTCTCTTATCTTAACCCAACTTATTTGTAAGTTTTGCCTAATTTGCGACGAGAGAATCAGAAGGAACCATGAGATGAAGGAACTAAACTGTGGGCGCTGCCCGGTTATTAGTCCGGAGGAGTCTGTAGATCAAACAATGCTTCATATTTCAGGGTCAGCTGTAAATGTAGCTCCTCCAAGCTCCATCTGCCTCCTTGCAGCAGTAACGTTCGTTTTTCATCCCGCTTCCATCAGCGTAATTAACGCCGACGAAGAACAAGACGTCTCTTCCTGCCTCTTTCAGGAAAACACACCAGCGCTTCACTTCCAGGAGGCCAAACTGATGAAATACAGATGTAAGACACAACGAGAGTAAAGTGATCACACCGCCTCGGATCTCCTCTCGCACCTTCCCGCTGATTTTCTAGGCAATTAATTATACAGCAACAGAGGAAATGCAAAATGCAGCCGCGCGCCTCCTCGCGCGAGCTAAGGGCTCCCTCGACGGCTCCACACCAGATTTACTAGAAATAAACCAGATCAGATGTTGTAGATTTCATCAAAGGCTTCTGCCAGTGAGGTCAGCAAAGCCGTCTCTCTCTGACGGCGAGCCAACACGTCCTACCTCCGCCGTGGTGGCTCTTTAATTGCAGGAACTGTCATCAGTCTATCATATTACACGTTGGATTATTGAGGGAAAGATGTCATTGGACACGTCAGATGTTCCCCATCCTGATCCTGACTGCTGTGCTGGTAGCTCACGTGAAACAAGTTCAGTCGTTCTTCATTGTTGCTCTGACCGCCTGAAATTAAAGAGTCCAGAGTGTTCTTGTTTGCTCCGTTGCCTTGGAGACGAACTGTGGTTCCCTCAGGTGTATTTCAGTCCAAGTTCTCCAGCGTGCATGAAGGAACCCTCACCTGAAATCCCGCAGAAGCGCCACCACTGTAGCGTCAAACAGGAGGAAATAATCTGCTGTGGCATCTGGGTAATATGAGCCTGTGTGTGTGTGTGTGTGTGTGTGTGAGTGTGTCTGTGTGTGTGTGTGTGTGTGTGTGTGTGTGTGTGTGTCAGTCTGCTGATTGCTTCCTCATCATTGATCCTGTTTGCTGAAACACCAGTGAAATGAGGTCATGGACTGATGACACCAGTTTGAATTTACTCCCCACTAGTTCGATCACTAACGTGTCTTCTTATCTCTGTCTTCTTGTCTCTCTTTCTTCTTGTCTCTGTGTCTTCTTGTCTCTGTGTCTTTGTGACGCAGCAGCTTCATAAGTTGAGGAGAGCTTCAAGGGCTGATGATATTTTGTTTTGTGCTCAGCTTTTTGTCATTTTGTCCCAGACAGCTAAAGGACAAGCGCGTGTCCTCAGCTCCCGCCTCGTTGCCGTGGTCTTTTGAATTTTTCAGCAGAGACGATCGATGGAAGTCGTGTTTCTCTGAAAGGTTTTTTTTGACATTTGAACATATTTGCCGGCATTGATTTCCATAACGTTTGGTTGGTTTTTGGTCACTTTAATTGGCCTGTGAAAATATCAGGTGAAACAGATGAAAATCGATGAGAAGTAAAAGTGTTCACTGGCGGAGGAGAACTCCGCCTGACCTCGGCTGGCTTCCCGATTCCGAAGCTGGCTTTTGTTGGCTTCTCCCTCACGATTTTTAAAAATGAGTGTGAGCCGACCCCGCTCCAACAGTGATCTGCAGAAAAAATATTCACATTCCAGCTGATGCAAACGTTTCTGTTGGATCAGAAAAAATCAGGTCCTTCAAAATGCCCCCATGAAAACCTCAAATCTTTACCGTGTGTGTGTGTGTGTCTGTCTCTGTGTGTGTGTGTGTGTGTGTGTGTGTGTGTGTGTGTGTGTGTGTGTGTGTGTGACTGCATATGAAGCGTGACTTGTTTCTGGCACATTAATCCATCACCTCAGAACAACGTGCACGTGGAACCCGACTGATTCTCTGCTGCGCTTCGCCTTCAAGCGCTCGCGAGAGCAGCTTCGTTTCTGTTTGTGAAGTTTTCAAGAATTTTATCGTCGTAGCTTCTAAACAGTGATGCAATGGCGCAGTATCTGCAGAGGGGGGGTCCACCACTTCTCTTCCTCTCTGTCTGTGTCCGTCCGTCCGTCCGTCCCTCTGTATCTGGGTTTCCATCAGCCTTGGAAATGTGCAAAATCTACATGGCACAAAACAAAAAAAATTGGTAAATGGAAACATAAGGAAAAACCTCTTAAATTCTGCGAAAAGGTTTTTTTTCCTTTCGGCGAATTTGGGGAGGATTTTGAAGCTCGTGTCCAAATGACCCTTCAGTGGAAACACGGAAATCAAAGTTTCAGGAATCTCGCTCTCCTATCTCTCTCTCCTTCTCTTTCTCTCTCCCATCTCTCTCTCCCCCCTTCCTCCCATCTCTCTGTCTCAGATTATTGCTTCCAGTGAAGCATCATAAATGAGAAGATGCAGCAGTGCAAACGTAGCATAAATGATTCCATTTCAAGTCAAAATTGAATGTCAGAGTATAGATCGAGAGGATCAGAAGAGCAGTGCAGAGACTTTTTTTGGCTTATTTCTATTTTAATGTTGAAGTGGTTTCGATTGAATTCAATCCATTTAACATCTCACTTGGTTTTAAATATTCTTTATTTGCACCTGTTTTAAACCAGTTAATGATTGGAAGGGTTCAACAAACCTTTCTGGTCCATTGTGTCACATTTGGTGACGCCTGTTGGTGAGAATTCAAACTGCAATAGCTGTGTTGAAACAGCATAAACAATAACAAAATCCTGGTTAATGTGTTTATTTATTTGTTTTTTGGAGCCTATGAAACTAAAGAAGATCAAACCCACTCAGGATATAGTTTATCCAGCTTTTAATTGTTATGTTAACGTGTCCTTTGCTAATAGTTTTAGCCTCAATTCCCATCTGTGCTGCCATTGGTGTTAGCTTGTGTTACAGTAGCTTGCTCAGTTAGCTTTGCAAAAACAGGACGGCACCTGTTTTCTTTTATTATTGAATTGTAAGAACCACGACTCCTTAAATAATTTCTGTTGAGGTGACATCTGTTCGCCCAAAGCTAACGTTTACCTTAAAGAAAAATACACATTTCAACAAAGCTTTTACCCATTTTTATGTTGCCGCGCTGAATTATGTGGAAAAACAACAGTGGTGTTTAACTGATAATTCACAGCTCTAATGGTTTAATGGTTGAAGGTGAACGCTCTCTTCATTTTTGCTTGTGCCTTTTGAGCTGCGTTTTGCTGTGAATCACTATAATTTGTGAAATAGATGTGAGTTTCTTTCAGAGCTCGGTTTGAGATTACATCAAAATAAGATTCCCTGAACAGGTTACATAGAAGCCAGAGAGTCATCAAGTCTCTGGAATTAAGGTGGTGAGACAGAAAAAGCTGTAATTTCAGCCGCTAAACATGGCCGAATCTTCAAGACTGACAGATTAGCTGTCTGTAGACAGAATATTCACTTCAAATCTAAGAGCTACAGAGGCTTTAATGAAACGATTGGCAGGCTTCTGCATTCTGAAGATTGAGTGTTTCTGCTTTAATGAGGGGATTTCAGATTCTGAACACAACTGGAACTGTAGGATCTCCAAAAAAAAAAAAAAAGATCAGACACCTGCAGATGCTTCTCTTTCTGGGGATGATTTGGCCCAAAATGAATTGCATCACTGTGGCAGGTTAGATGACAAAGTAGTGCACCAAATCATGAGAAACTGAGCCCAGAATGAGGTGAAAAAAATCCTTTTCTGACAAAGCGGCGCAGAAATCATCAGCGGGACGGCGGTTTCGAATAAAAGGATTTATTTGCGGCTCTCCTGGCATCATGAAGTGGATTGAAAAACAAGAATACGAAGCCACAAAGTCAGAGATGTTGACTTGCTGTTTCAAGGCTTTAGCCGCGATGCGATAGGCCCGGCCTCTCTGAGCGCCGAACCCTGGACGGCTCTGGCCCGGTTGGATGTCGTAAAATGCTGAAGATGAAGGTGAAAGATGTTTCTCCATCGAGGCGACGCCGCTTCGCTTTGTTCAAGTCCCGGCTGATCGCAGGTCGCTCTGTGAAACGGGTTCAGGCTCCCTCACAAAAACCTGGCGGAGGAGGCGAGACGGGCTTCGGCTGTGATGTCACTTTGATGGGAGCGAAGTGCCTCCGTTAACAGCGGCCGCCGCCGCCGCCTGTTGTCTGATGGCTTCTATCTTTTTGTGCGTTGGTACTCTGTGACTGACTGAGAGGTATTGACACGCACGTCCAGTGGAACAAACACTAGCACCAAGCACTTCAGTCTGAAATTGGCCTGTCACGGCTTTTATGAGCTTCAGAAAGACAATAAAGTTGTTCTCCTTAAACGGCACCCCTCTGTCATGTGGCGGAGCGATAAAATAAAAAGAAAACCCGCTCTTGTCTCCGCAGGTGGAGTCCCCACTGGCCATGGACGCGGTGTTGGGAGAATCGGCGTTCTCGGTCACGGACGACAAGGTTTCCATCACGGAGATGCGCGTCAGCGCCATCTCTGGCTTGACCCTGACCCTGCATCCCAGCCCCGGCAACAGCCACACAATCGTGGCCAAGGCGACCGGAGTCCAGACCCTGACTGCCCCCAAACAGGTAGAGTGTGGCGCGATGAGCCGGATTGATCAGGGAAACGGCGAAATCCTGTCCTGTTTCTTAGCATCGCTCAGGTCCTTAAGAGGAGGGTCCATCAGTCCTTCCTCACTTTTTAGAGTTTCATTGGTTATGTTTGTGTTTCATTGCCAAAACTGCTCCATATTGATCGCTCTCGGCATTAAAAAGGTGGTGGGGGGGTCAGCAGGTGACGGACGGCACCATTAGCCCAGTTTGTGCTGTTCGTTTAGTTTTTTTATTGACCAGTTTCAGGTCAAACAGCTGCGCGTAAATCTGCAGCGACCAAACTCTGTAACTTACACATGTTAGTGTGTGAGACTGAGACACACAGGGGGCCAGTGTTCATGAATATGGAGAGAGGAGAGAACAGTGGTTCTGATCAGCCTACAGTGAGGGGGGATGAAGCCCACCCAGGCGGATCAGCTGCTCGTCCACCAGAGGCTGCCTGACAGAGAGGAAGTGATCGGTTTCCACATGAGCTGAGGCCTCTTTAGAAGCAGCTCACAGGAACATCTGGAGATCATCTCAGGGAAAAAGGGTCGTGATACTTGAAGAGAGAACCTCATCACTCAAAGTGAAGAGAGTAAATGAAACTAGAAAAAGGCAGCACATCTGATCGGAAGGGTCAGCAGCCCCCTCAAATTGAATTTATTTGTGCTAAAATTAAGTTTATCTGCAAATCCCTTCACTGGCAGCCCATAGTTTCACTTCAGAGTTCTAAAATGATGTAAAGACTAAATCTTTTAAGCTGCGGCCGGAATTGTTAACAAGGACGCTGGATAAAGGCGGCTCCAGCGCGGTAATAAGCATCCTCGCTGGCGTCTTATCGCCGGCTGCAGACGAAGCACTAACTCCTGGCACGCTCTGAAATTTCTGAGGTCTTGATTTTACTTTTCAAGATGTTTGTGAGCGGCCGCCAGCTTCCTGTGACCTTAGTCTGCAAACGTAGGAGCTAGCTTGATTCATTTACAGCTAATGAAATTGAAGCCATCAAAGGCAGATTCTCAGGTGGATGCCTTTTTTTGGGGTGGGGGGGGTTATTCATTACTTCAATAATAATAATTAACAAACTGGCTCGTTTAAAGGTCGGTCGTTTATCATCCTGTGGGCTTTTATTCAATTCTATGTAAAAATATAGATGCGTCCCACCGGTGCTAAAAAGTCTCAGTATAGCAGAAGGATTGTGTAATAGGTTTTGAATTTGTCTTGTTCTTCTGCTGAGACATGACGTAAATCCAAAGTTAGATACCTCTTCTTAAAATAAGATTAGCTTAGCAGAACAAAACGTGCTAGCCAAAACTGTTTTGCCCCTTCGGCTTAATTCCTTCAGCCATTGTTTTTGCCTAGCAGAGTCGATATCAGTCATTAGTTGTTGTCGTTGGGGGTGTAGATCAGTGAAAGTCTGCAAAAAGACAGAGATGCCAACATGTATGAGCCCTTTCGCTGGCCTCAAGGTGGCTAAAAATGCTATGACAAGCCCATCAAACATCAGTCCTCTCACAGAAGCCAACATTAAATTGCAATTTCTCTTGCTTTCTGCTTCTTGGCCACCTTGAAATTTAATTACTGTAATGTATTGTCCTGAGTGCTCTCCAAGGCCGGGCCGTAAAAGGCAGCCAATTCCTCTGCCGGCGAAGCTAGGGCAGGACTCTTGGAGCCATTTCAAGCCATTTGAATCTGTTTTGCAGGAAAACTTTGTAACTGCTCTCCATTACTGCAGAAACGAATGAGTGCATAAAGTTTGGATGGGGATAGTTGGACGATCAAGGTCTCATCACATCTCTCTCTCTCTTCCCTTTGACAAACTTCCCTGTCCTCCTCAACCTGGCACAATTTACTGTTACGGCTCAAAGGAGGAGCGCGGTAGGGTATTTGTGAATATGGATAGTTTTAGTGCAACACAACTGGCTGCAAATGTCTCGTATTATTTTCTTCCCAGGGACTGCTTTTATACATATTTTATGATCCAAGCTGTTTATGTGCAGTTTACATCCAAATGTGTGCCCAATACCGTAAAGCACAAATCACAGAAAGTGGTAAAATCAGTCAGGTAGCTTGATTAGTCTGATTTTATGTATTTCCCGTATTGTATTAACTCTACATGTAACAACCCTCACTACCCCGGTGCTTTACTGGCATAGAAAAATCCAGCGTTAGCATAAATGTTGCGTTTGGTGCATATTTAGAGGGTTATTCTTTTGGCTTTGCTCCTGCCAGCCTTTGTCTTAGCAGCGTTGGCTCATCAAAATGCCAGATTCCATTCATTATTCAAATCATGCGTATCAAAGCTCCCATCTTCCCTCGGTCGTGCTGAGATGACAGAGATTTTGTGGTGGATCGTCATCGTAACGATGAGCCCAGTCAGGCCAAAGGGATTATTGCCCTGAAGGAGCCAGAAACTGTTTCATGGAGCAGAGTTTCAACAACTCGGCAAGGTTGGGAAACGAGCCTGCAGGAGGTTTAACCTGCCTCGTATTTTCATCGTCAGCAGGTTGTTAAGGGGGGTCATGTGGAATCGTAGAAGGTTACGTTGTTTCTGGGACGGTCTGGTTTATTTTAGTAAGCATCCTGCAGATGTTACAACATCTCCTGGATTGTGTTGGAGCTTCACAGGTTTTTTTTTTTTTTAAACGGGCCCGTCTGTTGTAGCCTTCGTCAGTGGTCGCCGCCGTGTTTTCATGCAGAAGCGACCCGTCTGTTGAGGTCTGGAAGGAGCTGAGGCTACTGAACACGCTCTGGCTGAGATCAGTGGGCTGGACTGGGTCCATAGCTTTAGTCGGCTCTGGTGGGATTTTCTCCTGATGACCAACACTGTGAAAGATCTGAGATGTTTAGATCATCTTTAGTGGGGGGGCTCTTTGATATGACCTTGGCTTGTGTTGTTGGTTTGGAGGAAGCATCAAACAATCACATTCCAAAATGTTTAAACAGCTTCTTGTGTCTTTTCTGTCTGATCGTCAAACAGGCAGGAAAGACCATGTTTGGCTCAGAGTTTCAGAAATGTCTCAATTTCTTCAGGCAAAAGTTGTAGATGATACCAGAAGATCTACTCAGCAACTTGAGGTTTCACGGGACTAAACCATCTTCTCCCCAGATCCTTTGGGACGACACTAGTACCTCTTTCACGTCAACATCAGCGGGCAAACGAAGTTAGCATTTGGCGACATTCACGGTGTGACGTGATTAATGCCGTGATGTACCTGATGTAACAAGAAGCAACAAGAGGGATTAAAAAAGAGCTTTCCTACCTTGGAATTGTGCCATTGTTGCACCTTAAGAAGGGGGGAAATTTCCATGCGGGTGAAAAGAAACCATGAAGGTGTTTCCTGTTTGGTTATCGACCAGGTCGTTTCTCAACCTCCAACGAGATTCTACAGCATCGGGTCCTGATGCCGATCAGCTGATGAAAACGCGGGTCAACTGCAGGGTTAAACATCCAGGGCCAAGTGAAGATTTTTATACGCTCACACTAGCAAACAAGTTTAAATGGGGTTTTGACGGGTGGGAAAACGGCTTAAGGTTCTCCAGAACCTGATGGAGTCCTTAGTCGATGTGATGGTCCCGAACCACAGTAGCTGCTCACTGTATCTCAGGCTGAGCCTTCAGAGAAAGCTCGTTTAGGCTCATTGCTGGTGTTGCTGATTAGCGTAGCTGTGGGTTCTGGACCGAGGTCTCCCTCTAAATCGAAGGCACAGCTCTTCTTTCGCCACGACAGCACCTGCGTCTCTGCAGCTTAAAACCTAATGCAGTCAGTGTGGCCGAAATGAAAAGTGCTGTCTTATTGATTTTCTGCATTTATTCAAACATTAGTAGCTTTATTCTGGCAACAGGAAATTCATTAAAACCTGTGAAAACAAAGTGTTATAATTTCTTGGAACTGTGTCTATTTGTATTCAACTCCAAGCCTCTTTCTTCTTCTCTTTCGGCAGGAGGCCAGTTTGTCCATCTGGATGCTTTTCAGTGACAACACGGCCGCCACGCTGACCTACTTTGATCCCAAAGACTACAACCTCAACGCCTCCACGCTGGACGACAAAGTGGCGTCGGTGTCCCAGGAGCCGCAGCAGCGCTGGCCCGTGGTGGTGGCAGAAGGGGAGGGCGCTGGTGAGCTGGTACGTGTGGAGATGACCATCTGTGAGACGTGCCAGAAGACCAAACGCAAAAGCGTCATTGCCTCCGCCGCCGTCTACATCAAGGTCCGCTTCGGCCCGGAGGAAGACTCCGAAGAAGAGGTGACCACGGAGAGCGAGACGGAGCTGGCGCCGATCACCAGGCGGCCGATGTTTGATCCGAACATCAGTGGAAGAATTTACGAAACGTCCAATGAGCAGCCTGCCAGCGTTCCCATCGACTACACCAACTTCCCCACTATCAGCAACCAGGAGCTGCCGACCGAGAGCGACGAAGAGGAGGAAGAGGACTTGGTGCATTCGCGGCGCAACATGACCGACCTTGAGATCGGCATGTACGCCCTGCTGGGGGTCTTCTGTCTGGCCATTCTGGTCTTCCTCATCAACTGCATTGTCTTTGTGCTGAAGTATCGACACAAGAGGATCCCGCCAGAAGGTCAGGCCAACATGGATCACTCCCACCACTGGGTGTTTCTGGGGAACGGTCAGCCTCTGAGGGCCCAGTGTGAGCTGTCGCCACACCAGGTGGAGAGCCCCGGCAACCCTTTAGAGGGGGTACAGACTTGTTGCCACGGGGACCACCACAGCAGCGGGAGTTCCCAGACAAGCGTGCAGAGCCAGGTACACGGGCGGGGTGACGGCAGCTCCGGTGGCTCCACCAAGGAGAACGGCGAGGACGCCAGCTCGCCCACCTCCAAGCGCAAGAGAGTGAAGTTCACCACCTTTACCACCCTCCCCACCGAGGAGCTGCCCTACAACTCCATCCCCATAGCGGATGAGGAGGACATTCAGTGGGTTTGCCAGGATATGGGCTTTCAAGACCCAGAAGAACTGCACGATTACATGCGCAGAATAAAAGAAATAGCCTGAGATCGTCCTTCTGGGCTTTCTGAAGATATGTTCCTTTCTATTTTTCTCTTTTTCACCTAAGTGAAGATAACGATTCACTGACTAAAAGGCCAACTGTTGCTTTGGTTAGGGTGTGTTCTATTTAGTTTGCACAGTGCTGTAACGTCATACTCGCTCACACGGGAGGAGACCAGGCGGGGAAGCCAAAGACTTGACCAGAGGGTCTCAAAACTCTCGGGGAATCCGTAAATCTTGGCTCGAGGGGACGCTGCGAAGCTGAGCCCACGGCAGCACCGGTTCTGTTTGGGGGACTTGTGGACGAGGCTCAGGTGGATCCTGCAGTACTGTACCTACTCCAAACATAAGAGGCCTTCGGTGAACAAAAACTCTCGAGACTCTCACGAAAGCTACGTTACGGAACTCGTTTTGTTTTTTGCCAAAGTAGGAAGAGTCGTTCTTTTTAACTTCATTGTTGTTGTTGTTGTTGGTGCGGCACATCCATGATTTGTACTCATCGTCGTTGTTTTCTACATTTGCGACTTTTCCTCCCCAACAAATCAAATGCCTTATTTCGAAAAAGGTCACAGGTCACCTCCTATATCAGCGCGCACGTGCTCACGGAGACGGTGAAGCCGTGTTGAGACAAATATCAATATATTGATAGATATCAGTGCAGATACAGCCCAATAAATCCTGTCTGGAACCGATTAAAGGATTCTTGAACATTCGTGGAAAAATTGGAGTAAAAACGGCAAAATCCAAATTTAAATCCGCTTCCTCCTTTTCCCCCCAGTGTTGATATTTTAAGCGATTGGTACCAGGACTGTGGCGGCGGCGGCGGCGGCCTGATGATGCAGCAGCTGCTCTCAGCATGACGTATAAATAGAAAAGCGCTTGTGTGTCGTGAGGAAACGACGTTCTTTTGCATGAAAGAGAATCATGAGGCACAATCACCCCCCTCCCCTTTGATTTCTAAATTTGTGAATATTGGTACTGTGATTATATAACCATTCATGCACAAACACGTATGTTACCATGCTGCACACGCATGTCAGGCCTACACACATGCAGACGACGGCACGTATGTAAATACCCGAGCGTCTCGCACTAGGACAGAAGCAGCTGGTTTTACTTATTTATTTGTCTTGTGCGGTTCCCTGTGGTGACCATTCGCTTCTTAACAAGCTTCTATCACCTCTAACTGGGGAACATTGGGACTTTAATTTGATCCTTCATTTCCCTTCTCGTAAACTCTATTTCTTTACTTCTTTGTTCCTTTGGTAAAACAAAAAAACAGCAGCTATAAGTACTCTGTAGACGTCAAACACTGAAAAAACACGTTAATTCTACACGACGCTGTGCGTGTCGGGCGTAGCCACCTGCTGTAGCTGAAACACTCGCTTTTAGGTGCATAGGTCTTTTTTTTCCAGTGTGTTCACATGTCAGGAGGGCGCAGACAGAAGTTGTTGAGCTCCAGCTCTGTGTTACGAGTGACACTCAATTTCGCCTCAGACAGGCGCAGTGATGGCAGCGCTAGCGTCAACGTGTTTGCTAGCAGGTCACTCCTCAACCGTGATGTCATTCACTCTTATCTCTCATGAAACGCGTCGTTTTTTTTCCAGGACTCCTAAAAGCAACCAAGAGCTGGAAAATTAGTTTCCGTCTCACTTTCCTTCACTGCATCTAAGGGCTCGGGGTTTTTTTTGGTTTTGTTGGACTGATGAATTTTTAGTTACTATCTCTCTCTCTCTCCCTCTCTATGTCTCTCTCTCAATATGAAAGGTCACTCAGTCTTTTAAGAACTCTGTATCAGGATCATTGTGGCCAATCGTGACTTATCTTGACACCTCTGACAGATCTAACTCTTTGATTCAGACAACACTTCCTAAAGTATCGCCCGACCATAAATAGTTTTTAAAATGGCCTATTTCTTGATTTACATTCAAATGCATTATTGTCCTTTGACCACTTCTATCACGTTAATGGATGCGATACATTGACGACTCCTGATTTAAAGTGTTTCTTTGCATGTTGAAATCATCCAGGTCATCATCATCATCAATGTAACATCAGTCAGTCCAGAATTTGTCTTAAAGGGGGAGGACAGTAAAAGGGGGGGACAGTAAAGTCAAAAAATCCTGTTTTTCTCCTACAGAGGGAGTGAACGTCACTGTACTCTTAAAAGTGCTTTTTATCATGATTTTAAGAAAAGAAAATGCAAACTGAGCATGGACAATGAAGAACATTGCCAGAGTGTCCCGTCCCTTTAAGAGGAACAGGTTATTAACGAGCGCGAGTGCATCAGACATGACTTTAAACTCTCAGGATGAATGTAGGATTCTTACCTGAACCTGTCTGTTTAGCATTAGCATGGCCAGGCTAACACCACCACAACACTCTAACAAAAGAAGATTTTTAATAGCAGCTATGGGGGTTTTTTGTGCTCATTTCCTTTTCTACATCCAATCGGTGGTACGCTATGTAAATATATTTACCATTTCAGTTTTTCTCATTGCCACAGCGTCCTGCTTCCCTCCGTGCATTTTCTTTCTTTGTAATGCTGCTTTGGTGACGGTGCACACGTGGCTCACTCTGTATTTTCTTCGAGCTGCTAATAGAAGCGTAGTTTTCATATGACATGTAATTCAACATCGTGAATTGTACCTTTCTGCCCCTCCCTGCGTGGAAAACCGTGCCCTGACGTGCACGGCGCCGCTCTACTGCCACGCTCACAACAATACATTAATGTACAGCGCACTGATGAATTTCCTGTATTCTACTGAAAACAAACCCTTGTATTTTCCTGTTATATGTAAAGTACTAAAGAAAATCAAATACACTCACAATGCTGCGTCATTTTTGTCTTCTTCTCAGCTTTAGAGTTCCCGAATCCCAGAAGGGACTGTGTTCTTGTGGGAAGCAGCATAAAGGTTCCTGGTCCAACTGAAAATTCCTGCAACTTTTTATGTTATTAATGACCCTGGAACATTTTCCACTCAGGACGCCGCTGCAGTCCAATTCTCCCATCTTTCAGCAGCCTGAAAACAAAATCCATGGCTGATTGGGCAGTGATATTTAAGAAGTTGTGGGAAGGTGGTGTTGGGAATCAAACAAGGAGGGAGGACTTCATTCTGCATCAACTGACCGTTTGTTCCCGCTGGCTTGTTTGCTTTTATTCCAGTCGGTGTTTGAAATTCCAGGATCTCTGCCCTGCATCACCCACCGCGCAAGAGTCTACAAAGACTTTCCACACGTTCATCAAACGCAGGTCCTGCTGAGAGAGGTGATGTACGCAGCCTGCAGCACATCACCGGCCCCCCGCCACAGCTGAGAACCAAGCCGGGATCATCTGACCTCCAGGAGCGAAACCAGAAAATGCTATGTTGCGGACGTTTGGTCTTTGTTCGCTGTCAAAGATCATCAGTAATAATGGAACTCACCCATTTTTCAGCGGCGTGATTGATTGATTAATCGATTGATCATTGCTGGTTCCTCTTTTGAAGTATGGACCAATGATTCTGCCACTGCGCAACATGTCGCACCGAAGCTAAAGAACGTAGCTGCAAAAATCAACCCAGGTAGAGTCGGGACTGTTGCGAGATTATCAAAGCTCCACACAAAAAAACCAAAGCCTACATGGGAAACTGAGGCGTCAGAGCGGTCGGTGTGGGTGTATTTCTGCTTCCACTTTTGTGGTTCGTGATGTTTTCATTGTATTCCAGCGGATAACAGGCCCTTCGCAGAGACTGTGATCTCACGTCAGGATATTTCCAGAGAAGCTGTAACGGAGCCCGACAGAAGAAATAGCTTTAACTACATAAAACATCAACAGTAAATGTCAGGATTCAGTGTCAGCACCTCCGAATCAAAGCGGGAAGCTTCTTCCAGAGCTTTTCATCGGCCATGCAAGGACAGAGTTATCATAGAGGAGGCAGAGATAAGAGCTTCACGCTGACAGCTGCCTCAGCGGACCGCAGTGCAACAGTGAGGCAACGCACGCTCGGCTGGAGAACCTCGCGCTGCGCGCTTCACCTTGAGAGTAGCTCATACTTCACTGGAGGTCTGGTTAGAGACACACATGGAGGGAAAGTTCTGAGAAATCTGAGTTCTTCAGTACCAACTAAACCCGGTCAGCTTTGTATAGAGAATTTCCATAATTACGAATATCCAATCTAACTGAGATTAATGTTAAAGTGTGGATCTAGAGTTTGTAATGGTGGCCCGTGGACCTTTTTGCAACGTTTATTCATTGGTTTATTTAATTTTGTGCCTGTAATTGCGCCAAAGCTCAGATATTGTCATTACCAATCAGGGGTGAAATACTCCCCCTGGGGTAAATGTCTGGTAATTTCAAGTCTCAGCATGTTCCCTTATTGTCCGGAGCTGTTTTCAAAGGTGCATTTGTTGCAGCGTTGAAGATAATGTTGCTTTAATCAGTCTAATTGTCTAATTAATGAGCACTAAAAAGGCTGATCAGAATGCTAAAAGCTTCTCTCCCGGAAATCAATCCTGAAACAGTTTCTTCCCAACACGCCAGTGTTCTTTCAGAGTTATCTTTCAAAGCAATAAAAATGAAATTCTGCTAGACTGACGTTGAGACGCAGATAGTGCGTCCTGACATCTGTGCGCTAAAGTCAGTTTGACATGTCACAAAGCAGAAGCAGGAGTAATTATTGAAGTTTGTATATTCTGTGGCTACGCCTGGTCTCTGCAATACACCATTACACCATTAGCGTTACATTATTAGTCATGCTTGTGTTTTCACTCTGAAAAAAAGTTTCAGCAGGCAAAAGAACTCTGTCAACAGGAGTAAACAAAGTGGAGTCCTTCAAAAGTACTTTTTTGTAACTCTGGTAAAGCGAGGAGTCCCTTGTCTTATTTCCTTGAGCTGGAAAGCAGCAGCTTTTAAAACTGCAATTATTCTTTTGGAAACACTGACCTTCCACTCCTGATATTGATCTTCTCTTTGTCACAGATGGTGTGAAAGGCCTCTCAGAGTAGGACTCTAGTTCTGTTGGAGCCGGTGGGACAGCAACCACTATGGTTACATGCTAACTGATATGAATTGAAGAAAGGAATGTTAAGAAAAGGAGGAATAACTGTACCCACAGTACATACATAGTGATACAGTGCGCCCCCTGGTGGCAGGTAAGTTATTTTCTCATCTCCTCCCCCTTTTCAGCAGACCAACGGGTTCTTTTATTGATTCCAAAGACGTCGTACATCCACAGTTCTGCGGTTTAAGTTCGATTTTGTTGAGAAACCAGTTGAAATGCCGAACCTTCTCTCAGCTGTAGCGTCACAGCATCATGTTCTGGTCCAAAGAGTCATTTCACCGCCTCCAGTCTTTGGTAATCAGACTCCCTCATCAGCGTGTGACAGACTGATGTGATGAGGCATTATCAGCTTGTGCGTGCGTGTGAAGTTTTGAACCATTACAAGCGTCATCCGAACCCACCACACAGGCAGAGAGAGATATTCTACCACGAAGCAGGAATGGGAAATGTTCCCATTGTAACATAGAGAACAACAGCAGACTCCGATGGTACAGTACGCTAGCCAGGCTGATTTATTTTAACCTGTGTCATCAGCATTATGGCCTCATTCTGCCAACACAGGAGGGGGGGATTAGCTCCTACCACAATTAATGTGAGGGGGCTGTTGACACAGTGATGTTAAAACATGCCTGTCGCACCCACACGTGATGTCATCACACTGCTGTTGTGCCTTTGGGAGAAAAATCAAATGTGTGTTGAGTAAATATTGAAGCGGCGGGGAGTCCTGCCAATGAGGAGGCAGCAGGACAAACAAGCTGCGCTCACTGACGCACGCTGACGCCTCCCAGCCAGGTCCGCATCGCGTACCTGCAGCTTCTCTGTCCAAATCACCATCCCTCACCTCTCCACGCCAGCGTTTCAGAGTGTCCTCGCGCCACCCGACTGGAATAAATCCATCCTGTTCTGTTTCTAGCAGAGCGGACCGTTGCTGCAGACTGAGTGTTGTTAGCGGGGGCTCAGGTGTTTTTAAGATAAATCTGTCTTGTTTTGTTGTTCTCTCTGCCAAGACGGCTCTGCAACCAAGAACAATGGAACCATTATTCATCCTGGTGGAAGGACAGCAGCTTAAAGTTTTATGGGGGCTCAAGGTGTTCCTTTGTAAGCATTTTCTGCTCTTCGACCTTGAGTTTCAGGGTTTTGGAGGAGTTGTTTCAGGCCTACGGTGGCTGTGAAGATCCAAATACTGCAACAACAACTAAAAAAAGCATGGCAACATTTATCTGAATTAAATCACAACTTTTGTTTATTCAGGAAACAAATTCACAGAAAGAATCCCATGAACCTTTACTGTACGACCTTCAGGGCCATCCCAGAATTCATACATTAACAATTAAATTAGTAACCGATACAGGTGGAAACACCTTTTTGTGTCTCTGAAAGTTCTTGCAGTGCTGTTGCAGCAGAGAGGCAAAAAAAGAGCATTCATGATTTATGATGTGTGCGGTAAAAAAAAAACATTTCCAGAGTAAGAGTCTTGTCCTCTCCGATAAGGCTGAATCGAGTGTTCTGTGTTTGGATTTTTTAATTTTTTATTTTTTTTGATATGAGGTCCTTGAACCCAAGAGGACACCACTGGCTTTGCTGGTCCTGGTAGTTTAATTTTTCATGAGCCTGTCTTAGCTACTGCTGGACCTTTTCAGTAATTATTTGATGTACCTGCAGGCTCCCCCTCCTTCCTGCTCAATTTATAAAACCCACTTTTTAAAAAATTGCTTCTGATCAGACTATGATTTCCGTCACAACCAGATGTGCCTCTGCAGGTGTTGGCGTGTTTTGCGGTCGGTTGCCGCCGTCTCAGCGGGGCCTGGGAGGAAGCTTCAGTGCCTCGAGGTGTGTTTCGTGTCCATGTGCATCAGCTCAGTGTAGCCAAACAAACACATTTCATCACCTGAGCTCACGCTGTTGTGGGGTGGCGTTGTTTCTGCTGGACGGATGATCAGCAACAGCAAAAACAACGGTGCAATTCCCCGCTCCCAACACTGGGGGCAGTGTGTGCCAGACAAGTCAGGTTTTAACATTGTGCGTTCTGATTTATTAAAGAAAAACTGTCTGAAACCTTTTAAGTCTGACACTTGTTTTTTTTATTGTAAAATCAGTATAACTTCAATAATGCAGATTAATAATTGATAACCTGAAAAATATTATTAACAGTATGTGCAAAAAGTCATTCTGTAGATAATATTTGATTATAGCATTGGTGTTGTTGTTTTTAAGCACAGTTTAATAACCACAGCCTGCTTAACAAACATTCCCAGATGTGGAGGGAATGTTTGGAATAGTGATGACAGTTTCAGCCTGGACTTCAGAGCTCCTCTGTCTTGACCTGGAGGCCCACACGAATGTCTATCGATGCCGAAATTATAATGTCTGCATTTGAGCAGTAGCCTGTTTTATTTGAAAAACAAAACTAATAAAATGGTTCTTTCTTCCCAGTAGGAATTAACTAGTGGCCAGCAGGGGGTGATATGCCACGTTCAGTGGCAGTGCTGCATTCCACTAGGAAAGGTTAAACAAACAAGGTAAAATTAGGTTTAATCCAACTTCCAGGTCAGAGAACAGATTCATGGGCATCCTGCATCCTGCGAGAACACGTCATGTTACCATCCAGGTTTTGTTTTTACATAAGTTATGTTTCATACATTAATCATCTCAATCATGTAGAGAAGCTCAGCCATGCAGAAGAATAACACATCATGATCTGCAGGCTCCTGCACGTGAGTCCTCACAGGCGGCCACATTTCAGTAGCACGGATCATGGAAAATTGTCCTGCCCATGAAACATCTCTTGGTTATTGATCATGTGGAAAACGTGTTTTTCTTTTCTTAGCATACATTTTGTATCCATACATTTGTTTTGGGGTTTTTGGGGTTGTTTTTTTTTTTTCGAGAAATCTTAAATTTTATCACCGCAGATTCAGGCATAATGCCAATGGTTTTTAGCTGAATACCTGAAAAATAAAGAAATTTGACAGCAGGTCCAAATGGGATTTGAATCAAGGGCTGGAGCTTGAGATGAACTAAAACCAGTTCAACTAAAGTAAAACTAGCATCCCATTAAAGAAAAAAAATTCATCGCTACGTGAACATTTTCAAAAAACTTTTTTCTCCAGACAACACTGAATCAGCCTCATGCAGGGTTGATGGACTGCCGGGACCAAGGCTTTTATTATGCACAGTAAATTGAGTTCATTATTGATAACTATCATCAGAGAGTGCAAGCTACCTGCTGGTATAAGAGGGTCTCTTTAGTGGCCAAATGGCCTGGAAATTTCACAAACATTCATTAGACATTCGACGCAATAAATCATCACAGGAGGCAGAGTGGATGTGTTGTGTGAGGAGGAGAGAAGTGTTCTCACGGCGGCTCACTTAATTCAATATGGCCCCACATAAACACTCCCGCCCCACCTCTTTTGATTACTTGTCTCATTTGTTCTAAATGAGACGGGTGAATTGGGTTTGGAGATGAAATTGCTGCACTGAGGGTGGTGTTTTTGCTAAAATGGCCGAGGCCTGCTGGGACCGGCGTGCCGTTTAGTTACCACATTCATCAATATGAAACCAGTAACAACAAATTCACGAAGCTGGGAACCTGAAAGCGAAAAAGTGATAGACAGGAAGCTGGTTGTGTTCACCGCTGATGCGTAGTTCTCTTATTCTGAGGCACTTCAAACACTTTCCTAACAACAGAGCTGGACATCAGAGGGGAGGTTTCATCCGTAGACGTGCTTAAATCTCGCACAACTGAGCAGAAGCGCCATAAATCACCGCGCGCATGTTTGGTTTGGAAGACTGATTAGTGGCTAAGTCTGCACCTTCTGATTTGAATAATGGGACTCCAGAGTGCAGTAACATTACAGCCAACTGTCTGCTGTGGTTCTTCATTAAATCACACAAACAGGGCTGCAAAATAATATCTCAGTCTGATCTCCGCTAAGCTTCCTGCCCGCTCATGTTAGTCCACCACAGCTCATCATGTCTGGTCTTTAACTCCACACAATGAAGTAATATCACTCATTTCATACTTTATTCATGAAATTCGCATAAAAGCAAACACAGTGGGTTCTGAACCTCCTGGAGCAGCTTGGTTGATGTGTTGATGTGTAACACAAATGAGGTTGATGTCAGCAAACAACCCTTCTATGAGCAGCTTCACCAAACAATTTTATTCAAATTATGAATTCATGTTGGGGGGGGGGGGGTTGTATTGTGTTGATGGTGGCCCTCCATCCGGAGTGTAGAAGATCTTCAAGAAGCTTTTGTCGTCACGGTGACGAGGGCAGGAGCGATGAATCCCAGCTACAGGACCGGCTGAGATGGATTCATCAGATCTGGACTCTGTTCTGTTCAGAGCTTTCACACAAACTGTTAAAAGTGCTGCTGTGTTGATGACCTGACAAGCTCAGAGATGCCACGTAAACCTCAAACCTGCTTTATGGAGCCACTGGAACTGAGCCGCATGGATGACTCACTGTCCACACGACGGCACGTACGTTCCTGGAAACCACAGATATGGTTGTTTGGCAAGTTTCTGTCTGTCACAAGCAGTTTATGATGACATGCTTCTGTCAGGAGGACAGGAAGATGGTGGCGGTGTGACGTCCTGTCTTGACAGCTGCCAACTGGATCCTTCTGGCATCTACTGGGATATTTTTTTAAACCTCTTTGTGGCAGATCAACAGTGTCCCAGAAAGGTTCCATCTGCATCTGTGGCAGCATTTTCAGCATCTCAAAACCACTTAGTCCAGATTAGGTCCAGTTGACAGGAACACATATTAGTATATTTATTCTCCTTGTACAGTAAGTCTGAGCATCTGTGGGGATAAAATAGTTCATGAATTGCAAAAAGGTGTTAAGATTTCCATAGTTAGCTGCCCCACATCTAAGATTCTGCTTCTTTGGCCGCATTTCCATTGGCGTTGGTTTGAAGCTTTGTGGTTTAACAGTCACTCAGGGGGTTTGGGGGCTGGTCCATTTAGTCCTGATCTTCAACCTGCTCCAAGATTTATTTCAAAATGTCAGTTGAGACATTTGTCCTGACACCCACCTCAACCCATGACCCAAACAATTATCTCTGCTTCTCCCAGCACCAGTGTAACCTCTGGTCCTGTAAGGGTTAAAATCAGGAAACATTGGAGTAATAGGAGGATGTCTGAGGCCCAAAGGACATCCTGAAACTGCTCAGATAAGTGAAACATTGAACTCTTCCTTCCAGAGCACAAACTTCTGGGTTCACCGCTGACTCCAGCTCCAGGCCAAACCTGCCTGCAGAGCCTGCAGAGGCTGCTCAGGTCCTCACATTTACCTGCTGCAAGGTTTCATCACCAAAACTGTCAAAAGTGAAGAGACACAGTTGTTTCCTGCACAAAACAAATCCCAATTTCCACCCTGCAGTGTTGCAAAATGGCTTCAGTATATTCAGGAGTCAGCGTTCTAATTCTCAAAATAAACCCAACTCAGGTAAAACGCACATCCTTCACACCACTAAGATTTACTTAGTAGTGTGAATGACTGTATGATTTGAGCATAAATCTAGGAATACATTTTACAATAAACCTTGTGTCAAAAACAGTGAGATTTTATTCCAAACTCCTGCATCACAAATTATAAAGTCTTAGCTCGCACAGAGCATGCAGCCTTAGTCAAATGATTAGCTCTGCATTAGCTCTTTATCCATCAGTCTAATATGATTCATTCGGTTGGACCCGTATTAGCATATTAATGGTTTTTTACAGGACTCTTTATTGATCCCCCAGAACCATATTTATCTCCTTTGGCTCTTCCTTCTTTCATCAGCTAAATCTGCATACATTTTTATAGCATATATTTTTCCAGATATCAATGTTTGGAAGAAGCAAACACTCATTTTTGATTAGAGGATTTTTATTTTATTTATTTATCCATTTATTTATTTTTATTAAAACAGGGATTATGAGGAAAATGGGTAAATGTTGAGCATCTTCAAGAGTCCTGGAGTTAACAAATAAAGTGTTAGGAAAGGGTGGATACCATTCACTGACAAAAGCCTCTTCCAGTAACCCTGTCTATTCACTGACAGGAACTGAAATACTGGAAGAGTACTAAAGGGGCAGAGGAGAGGTTTGTACTGAGGATCAGTTTGAAACGTGATTTGCTGTCTTTGAAGTCCCTCTCGAGATAACTGCCTCATCACCTGAAGTGGTGTGACCGATTCCACACTTGAGAAAACCAGGATTTTCATTAAATGGACAAGTTGACGACAGACAGCTCTTCTCATTCACTCACACGACGAGTCATAATCACACGCAAGGCTGCACATTTTATTCAAGAATATCTGCAATTTAAAACAGAAAATTAGTCTTAAAACACTGGTCTACTTTTTACAATAAAGAATTTGTGTCAATCCAGTTTGTGACATCGTAGTCATTTTTGTGTTAATGTGCCGGTATTTTGGTTATTATAATCATGTAACTTTTAAAAAATCAGACTTTGGAACATACTTTTTTATTCTTTAAATTTCAAGTCCCCCCCCCCTGTTTTTATACAAAATAGTTTGCTTAAAAAAATTGCAGACGTCCGATTTAGAGCGCCTAACTAGTTTTATTGGACTACACTACATTGCCCATAAAGCACCTCGATTTTCTACGACTCGCGCTGGAGTATAAACTTTACTTCCTTCTTGCTCGTTGACAGCGATAAAGCGGCTTTTTCGTTTTTCTTTCAAATAGTTCAGATAGGTTGTGTTTTTGCAATTTTATCGTCATTATAACTCTCTATTAGTGCTTAATACACTGTATAGAGTCACATAGGACAGAAACCGATAGGAGTTCTGATGGTTACGCTGTCGGAAGAGTGATTCGGTTTAGGTAGCAACTGATGCTAAAAACAGTTAGCCACAGTTAGCTGCGTGGGTAATTACCTTAATGTCATATCATGGTGGTCCTACGAGAAGGAATGTGTCCTGGACTGGACGAAGATCTAGTGCGGGACCTGAGAAATGCCGATATCAAAACCGGTTTGTCGGCACCACCAGTCTGTAGAAGTCTTATTTCTGGAAGCAGAGCATCACTAACGCCTTTTTCTTGCTTGACAGTGGAGGATCTCGTTTCATCTGACACCGAGAAACTTGCTCAGAAATGCTCAGTTTCCTATAAGGTATGTTTACTGTATATGTAATGTTACTATACTTGTGATACCTTTATGTGATGTAAGAGAAAGAAGCTAAATGTGCCAGTCATTTAATTAGCAACACATGTTCATACATCTGGATTTAAACTCGGTACAGATATAACAGATTACTGTACAGATTCACTCAGATTAATGGTTCAACTGCATTTCTAACCGTTTGATTTTTGATAATACCTTTTTAAATGTCAAAAGTCTGTCTTTGGAATCATGTTCCTTAATCCCACATATTAGATACCTTGAAAAAAAATTGCAATTTGATGTAAAACAACCCATAATTAAAGATAAACCTCGTAGTTTCCAGGTGAGGAATATCACATTCTACAGTGTTTTTCAGCTGAGTTAAATGAAAAACAGAAGACAGAGAAACAGAGAGCAGGAGGCGGTTCTGGGCTTTTTCCTGTTGGTCTTAGACAAATGTTTTCACCCACATTGTGCACAAGTCTCCCAGTTTGTTTGTTTTTCTACATTTCTTGGATCAGCAATAATGTAAACACATTTCACTCTAGTTTTGTTGTTTTTAATCTCAGAAAGTGTTTGATTTGTACCAATGCATTTCCTGGCCCTCACACCACAAACATGGACAGTAAGTCTGTTATTTAATCCTTTTATTATATCATACACAATATAACTGTTTAAGCAGTATTTGATTCAAATTATTTCAGCTGCATTACATTATCAGTTTAATTAGGAGACTTGGGACAACTTCAAAACTAAACAATAGACTATAAATAATTGCAAAGGTGGAAAGGGTATGGAGGCCAACAGAGCTTTCTTGGTTTAGGCGCATGAGAAGAGAGGTTCAGATAATGTCAGAGTCTGCAGAGGACAATTACTGAGTTTACAAAGGTAATTAGTGCAGCGGTCTTCACATACATGTGAATGTAATTTTAATTGTGTGATATATGGAGGTGTCAACGGGTATTGCAGTTATTTAGAGCCAAAGTGGAGTAGGTTCCACGGTTTGTCCCTGTCTGCAGTGGGTTTAGGTTCATTTTAGTGACCAAGTTAGGTGCTCTGACTAGTTTCTCCAGTGGGCTGGCGTCCCTGAGCTAATGTACTGACTCCTGCGTGACAGCAGATCAGCATTAGTTCCTCTGCACTGACAGCAGCACAATAAAAGAATAGTCCCCGTCTGTCAAGAGTTTAATCTTCATACGCCTTCATATGTGCTGAAGGAGACAGATGATAATCCATTCTCACATAAAGCCTCAGAGTTGATTTCATGCAGTAATGATGGTTCATTGGGATTGTTGACATGAATTCCATTTCCATGTGGTTGGTGGTTAAATACAGGGCTCATTTAGTCGTGTTCAGCCTATAGATTCTGAAGCCTGTCCACCTCTGGCTGCAGCAGAAAATGTCTAGTTTATGTTCTGAGTATGCAGCCAGAAACCAGATGAATGCCTGGAGGCCGGAGGAACTGATGACGCAGGAATATCTGAATGAGCTGAGGGGTGAAGACCGGTGCTGACTCGGTGATAATCATCTCTCCCCAACATTGTATGGAGCCCATTTATAATTATCTGTATGATGTTCTAATTTACGGCTGCGTATGCTGGTGATATCTGACTGCACGCGTGTGACTCAGCTGTGACGAGGCTTCATTTCATCAAGAAACAAAAAAGACAGCAATAGTGTAATTATTTGGCAGATAAAATGTCAAGATAAGCAATATACACAAGTGGGAGATGTGAAATGGAAGTCTTCCCATACTGGAGGAGACCTTTGCTTGGCTGCAGGCCCACTACCACAGTGCCAAGAAAATCCCAATATCTCCACTACTGTCTCCATTTTTCCTTGTTTCCTCTTTTTATAGGTTCAGATGTCTTCTTTATAACTGTCAAGAGTAGATACTGATGTAAAAAAAAAAACCACCATCACATGTTATTCCAAAAGATCCTGACACAAATAAGGTTATTTTAAAATGAAGCATGAAAAGGTGCCACGGCGTGTTTACTGTCACCTCAACTTTATCCATGGATTTTCTACAGACAATATGGATGTTTTTGATAATCTGATGCCTTCAGCCTTGTAGTCAGTTTTTTAGAAACCACAGTGAGGTAAACGAGTCCAGCTTCATTCACTATTCTGTATTTGTGTGTTCTTTCAGGCTCTGCTGGCTATACGCCGCGTGTTGCTGGCCCAACACACAGCGTTCCCTGTGTCAGGCGCTGATCTATATGAAGAACTGTTGAGCTCCACTGCAATTCTGTCCAGTGGAAACCCCAGGTAACTACAGGGTGACCACAGAAACCCCAGGGTGACCACAGGAACCCCAGGGTAACTACAGGGTAACCACAGAAACCCCAGGGTGACCACAGAAACCCCAGGGTAACTACAGAAACCCCAGGGTAACTACAGGGTAACCACAGAAACCCCAGGGTGACCACAGGAACCACAGGGTAACCACAGAAACCCCAGGGTAACTACAGGGTAACCACAGAAACCCCAGGGTGACCACAGGAACCCCAGGGTAACCACAGAAACCCCAGGGTAACTACAGGGTAACCACAGAAACCCCAGGGTGACCACAGGAACCACAGGGTAACCACAGAAACCCTAGGGTAACCACAGAAACCCCAGGGTAACCACAGGTAACCACAGAAACCCCAGGGTAACTACAGGGTAACCACAGAAACCCCAGGGTAACCACAGAAACCCCAGGGTAACCACAGGGTAACCACAGAAACCCCAGGGTAACTACAGGGTAACCACAGAAACCCCAGGTAACCACAGAAACCCCAGGGTAACTACAGGGTAACCACAGAAACCCCAGGGTAACTACAGGGTAACCACAGAAACCCCAGGGTAACCACAGGAAACCCCAGGGTAACTACAGGGTAACCACAGAAACCCCAGGGTAACCACAGAAACCCCAGGGTAACCACAGGGTAACCACAGAAACCCCAGGGTAACCACAGGGTAACCACAGAAACCCCAGGGTAACCACAGAAACCCCAGGGTAACCACAGGTAACCACAGAAACCCCAGGGTAACTACAGGGTAACCACAGAAACCCCAGGTAACCACAGAAACCCCAGGGTAACCACAGGTAACCACAGAATCCCCAGGGTAACTACAGGGTAACCACAGAAACCCCAGGGTAACCACAGGAACCCCAGGGTAACCACAGAAACCCCAGGGTAACTACAGGGTAACCACAGAAACCCCAGGGTGACCACAGGAACCACAGGGTAACCACAGAAACCCTAGGGTAACCACAGAAACCCCAGGGTAACCACAGGTAACCACAGAAACCCCAGGGTAACTACAGGGTAACCACAGAAACCCCAGGGTAACCACAGAAACCCCAGGGTAACCACAGGTAACCACAGAAACCCCAGGGTAACTACAGGGTAACCACAGAAACCCCAGGGTAACCACAGAAACCCCAGGGTAAATACAGGGTAACCACAGAAACCCCAGGTAACCACAGAAACCCCAGGGTAACTACAGGGTAACCACAGAAACCCCAGGGTAACTACAGGGTAACCACAGAAACCCCAGGCAACCACAGAAACCCCAGGGTAACCACAGAAACCCCAGGGTAACTACAGGGTAACCACAGAAACCCCAGGGTAACCACAGAAACCCCAGGGTAACCACAGGGTAACCACAGAAACCCCAGGGTAACCACAGGGTAACCACAGAAACCCCAGGGTAACCACAGAAACCCCAGGGTAACCACAGGTAACCACAGGTAACCACAGAAACCCCAGGGTAACTACAGGGTAACCACAGAAACCCCAGGTAACCACAGAAACCCCAGGGTAACCACAGGTAACCACAGAAACCCCAGGGTAACTACAGGGTAACCACAGAAACCCCAGGGTAACCACAGGTAACCACAGAAACCCCAGGGTGACTACAGGGTAACCACAGAAACCCCAGGTAACCACAGAAACCCCAGGGTAACCACAGAAACCCCAGGGTAACCCCAGGTAACCACAGAAACCCCAGGGTAACTACAGGGTAACCACAGGGTAACCACAGGGTAACCACAGGGTAACCACAGGAACCAGGTAAAGAATGAGGTCTGGAGGAGGCTCCTACACTTGAAGTCAGTGAAATAGCTCCTCATTAACGAGGAAGCTTTGCTTGTTTTACTGCTGCTGTTGCAGATTAGACTTAGTGCTTTGTTGGCAGTAGCAGCAGTATTTTCCAATCTTTTATCAGCGATTACACATTTATCTGTCCACAGACCCACAGTCTCCCAGCTTCATGTTAAACCAGACAGACTCTGCATCACCAAACATGTTTTGCAACATTGATCCATTTTTATCACTGTGGGATCTCTTCATGTTGTTGGAATCTGCACCGAGCCGCGTCTGCTCGTTCATCCGGAGGCTGTAGGAAGCTGCAGCAGAGCCGTCGCGTGTGTGTTAAGGGGCGTCGCTCCTTATAAACCAGCAGCGCCACTCTTAACTTCACCTCCAGCCTCCAACAACCTCTGTTTGTTCACCACACGAGAAGAGCCAGAACTAACTGCTGCATCTCGCTGTGCGGCCGCCGTGCAGAAGCTCGGAGGTGTGTCCCCTCATCTGTATGCAGACGCCGCACCAAGACCAGGAGATAAATCCTCCAGGTTAGCGGTGAAATGGTTTGGAGCTACGGCCTTCGGCTGTATGAGAGAGGCCCATCCAGGTTTCATTCATGATGGCAACTTTCTGTCCACAGTTTAATGCTTTTGGCATATTTAATGAGCAAAGGTGATTGTTTTCTGTGACTGTTTTTCCCCCATATTATATATTAGGCAGTGTGGGAAATCAGGCAGTAAAGCTGTGCCTCTGTGTGTTTAGACTGCCCCCTCCTGGTGGATGGATGAACTGCCCAGTCTGTCCTGTCTGCTTCTGCAGGGACAATAGTGCAAGTTACACTTGGCTGGCTCACAAATAATTAAAAGTATTTAAATTTTAAAACCCGAAGACTGGCACAGAGCTGAAGTTTTATTTTAATTTTTATTATTTTGGTGGGAATTTCAGGGCCGATATTCCAGTTGTAGTTGAGTCCAATTTGGATTTATTTATGGCGGGGAATTGCTCAGAGGAGCTCAGGTCAGCACACTTCAGTTATCACCTGGATGAAACGCTCCAGCCTGCTCGAACGTGTTTTTGGTGCAGCCTGAGAGAGCGGGAGCCTTTCTTATCCTTTTTGTCTCATGTAAGAAATAGACGTGGAAAATAGTCTCTTCTTCTTTAGATTTGCAGTTTGTTGCTAGTATTATTTTTTTTGTCCTTCGCAGTAAAACATTAAAAAGTCAGTAACTCAACTTTCTTCATGCTTTTATGAATAAATCAGGAATGTTAGTAATTGTGGCTAATGTGCAGTAAATGACCTTTATTTCAGATTTTTTTAAAAAAAGAAGAAACAAGGCTTTAGAAAACAAAGCTGATCTGCTTTGATGACACTCTAGATCAGAGGTGCTCGCATTTTTTCAGCATGCGAGCTACTTACAAAATGACCAAGTCAAAATGATCTACCCACCACAAAAATGCAAAACATCTCATTATTTTCAAAGGTATTGAGGATTCTTTGTATGTACTATGTATGTCGATGTACCTTGCATGACCCAATGAGCCAATATTGCAAAACACACATAATAATTAACTATTAACATTTTTTTGTAATTGCCTGAGTTTACTTTGATGACTGGCACTGAATGGAATCAGCCAGGGACGCACAGGGACCGTAGCTGCTGACAGCCTCAAGCACACTTCCAAATGTTCATCAGTCACAGTGGAACGTATTTGGACTTAATAATCTTCATGTACTTAATAATCTTCAACGCACATTGAAAATGACATCGTGTTAGCGCCGTTGTTTGCGCTTGATTGGTCGCCTGAATGTCAAATTCAGTTTCTGTATCAATTCTGTACATCAATCAAGTGACGGGATGAACGATAGGCTGATATTTTTTAATGTCACGCCGCGATCGACCAGTAGATCGCGATCCACGTAATGAGCACCCTGATCTAATGTATATTGATGAGCTGATGATGATGATGATGATGATGATTTCCTGGATTCAACAGCTTCAGACTGACAGACAGACAGACAGACAGACTGACCAGTTTCAGCTCATGTGTTTGGGATGGCAATGGCAAACGTCACCACAGAGTTAAGCCGCTCCCGATCGCCCCGATTCTGAAAGTAAAGTCGGACCATAGAGATGTTTGTTTCTGGCCGCAGACGTCTTTGTTTAAACGTGCTAAACGTGTGCACGTGAGAGCTTTTGTGACGCGGTCGGTGATGAGAGCTGCCCTCAGCCTCCAGCCTTTGAGGAGGAGCACCTGTGGGTCAGAGATGATGGCATTCCAGATAAAGAACACATCAACATTAATGATGTGGATGTTTGAGAGGTTAAAAGCTGATATCGGATCCAAATGTTCCTTTTAGAAGAGCGCAATCAAAACGGACCTGAAAGTGTCCCCACAGTCCTGGTAAAAACTGAAGCTAACACACTGTTGAGCTGTTAATTGGCTGCGCACATGTGATATGCTGTGGCGGTTGTGAGTAATAACGGACACTTTGCTTCTCCCAGCTTGGATAAACTGCTGGATTCAGGATTTTACACTGGAGAGTTAACGGAGCTGTCAGGAGGACCAGGAAGCGGCAAATCGCAGGTGGGTTTTTTCTGAACATGGGATCGCGCGGCACCAACCCTCCGCTAATGTGTCCGTGGCCTCCTCAGGTGTGTTTTGCTGCCAGCGTGCACATCTCCCACCATCTGAAACAAAGCGTGGTGTTCGTGGACACGACTGGGGGCCTGACCGCCGGACGCCTGCTGCAGATGCTGGAAGCTGAAACCGGTAGCCGAGAAGAGCAGGTGAGTGGGAAGCAGCCAGCGTTCATCACACCCCCAACAGGGGGTGGGCGCGTTCCTTCACTGGAGGCCTGGCGAACTCTGTTGGACTGTACCACCAGAGTTGGCATCTTCCGCTGTGTTTGACTTGACTGTTGAGGTTTCGGGCGCTCGTGAAACAAGTCTTATCTTCTCAGATGGAAGCTCTGCAGAGGATCCACGTCTTCCGCCTGTTTGACGTCTTCTCTCTGCTCGACTGTCTGTACGGCCTCCGTGCCGGCATACTTCAGCAGGTTGGTGTGGAAACGTCTTGTACCAGGAGACTCTCAGGAGAAGGCCCCATGTTCATGCTTTCCACATGTTGGCCTGTGCGTTAGGCATCTGTCGGCGGCGGCGGCGGCTCTGTCAAGGCGGTGATCGTGGACTCGGTGTCAGCCGTTATCGCTCCTGTCCTGGGAGGCAAACAGAATGAAGGTGATATCAACACACCCGAGGCGCCGTTTGCACCTGCTGATGTCTGCCGAAAAATAAATATCACAACAGGAGTTTGTTAGTTTTCTAAATCTAAAGGGGTCAGAGGTCAGTACGCAGCTATATGGACTCGGGGGCGGGGGGGGAAATATGCAAGCATGAACCACCAAGGTGACAAACTGACCTAGTGATCATTTCTGTACCCCGGCAGCCTCGGCCTCTAGCAGCACAGCTAAGCTGATGATAAAGGCTAACAGCTAACTGTGAGCATTAGCTTAGCTAACTTAATGACTGCAGCTCCAATATTTGCAACTGTAAAATGCCTCACAGCCAGGTGTGATAGACATTGCCTGACAGTGGCACACTTCAGCTAATAACTGATTGTAGGGTCAGATATTAGCTTGCAGTTGTTGCTCAGCAGTGGCTGATTTATGGCTCTGATAACTGTTATCAGTCAGCGGCAGCAGAGACGATTCATCTCGCAGAAAATCAGACGGTTTATCCTGAACAATGTTTCAGTCTGGCCCCGGGTGACGTCGGAATATTAAAGACTGTAAATATCACACGGCAACTGTGTGGCGTTCAAAGTTGTCGCGAATGTTTGGGAAGATTAAAGCTTCTCTGCCTGCAGGCATGTCCTTGATGACCCAGGTGGGCGGAGTCCTGAAGACGATAGCGAAGGACTTCAACATCGCCGCTTTGGTGAGGATCGCGTGACGACGCAACGCGGTCGAAACTTTATGTGCAACAAAGTCAGTTCTGTTCTTTTCCGCTTCAGGTGACCAACCATGTGACCAGGAGCCTCAGCGGGGAGGTGCAGCCGGGCCTCGGGATGTCGTGGAGCCACGTTCCCCGAACCAGGATCCTGCTGGAGCGGGTGGAGGCCGCCTCGGCCGGCTGCTCCAGTCTGCGCTCTGCAACGCTGATCAAGTCCTCCAGACAGGTACTGAGAGTCCATACCGATGCCAGAGGTGAGGACTGATCTAGATCACTTGGAGATGTGAAAATCTGAAGCCCGAGACACCAGTGAGCTCTGGTTAAACCAGACTGAGGGTCTGACTGGAAGTAGATGTTGGGCAGTAAAGACAGATGTGTTCAACATCCTGGATGATGGTAGCTGGAGGCGGCCGTAGCTGATGCTGGTCACGATTGAAACGTTTGAGCGCTCTGGTCTCTGACCAAAGCCCTCTTCTTCTGCTGTAGCCGTGCAACATCAGAGTGGAGTTTGATCTGCAGCGGTGGAGCCGCTCCAAACGAGGCTCGGAGGAGATGAGAACACCGGAGGAGATGGACTCTGCCTGATTACAGGTACTACAGCGTTCCTGAGCCACATGGCGAAGAGATGTGGAACCTTTGTGATTTCTGGTTCTTCCGTGGTGGCTGTTAGCTAGCAGAGCCCGTCTTGGGCGCCCTGCAGCAAGATGTTCCCAACCTCAAACTTTAGATTCCTGACAGACGGCAGATCAAAATCTGAGGATTATGAAGCTGACGATTGCCACAGAAGCTTCTGCGGTTCATTGTCAGCATAATCTTATAGGTTATGAGTAAAATGAGTGAGTTGTGCGTGGTGGTTGCCAGGCAACAATACTGAAATGCTGGAAAACGACATCTGTCTGGAAGCTGATGGTTTTCTGTTGCAGCTAACAGCTGTTAGCAACAGGTAGTCGGGGTTGATATCAGAAGTGAGCCCAGATTTAAGAAAATGCGAAAAAAGAATTCAATTGTTTGAAATTGGTAAAAACGCAAAGTACCAATGCAGCCACTTTAATGGTGTTTTCACATTCTGGTAGAAAAACATCTACATCTACAGCACATTTCATATTTCTGCTGCATTTCACTAATTGTAGAGTTCAGTGTGTGAATCTTCTGTGTGGTCAGCAGGGTGGGACGACGCGCCTCTTCCGGATGCATTCCCAGATCCAGCCGGGCGTCACCTTCTGAGCCCCGCTGTCCTCATCAGGCTCGGCCATGGTGTGCGTGGCCGTGGCGGCGTCGTAGTCTGGCACCAGGTCGCCGTTGTACGCTACGAAGTAGCGCTTGAGTTTGTCAAAGTCCTGAATCGACAGTGGGAGGAACAGCTTCACTCCATTGAAGATGTCCAGCAGCGTCTGAGGTCAGCAGACAAAAACAAAGAGGGTTCAGCTTCTGGTGGAGCTGCCGGGGGGAAGGGGGGGGGTGGCGGCCACTGACCTGATCTTTCTTCGGCTCCGCCCTCTTCACCTCAATTGATTTCCCATTACTGTGGACAGTTTCACTCTTTTTCACCTGCACTCAGATACAACACATGTCACTACCGGATCACATGACTGCTGGGGGGGCATCATACGACCGTATAGGTACCTTTTTAGCGCTCGGAGCCTTGGGGCCGGGAGTGCGAGGCTGAGATTTCACCGCCTTTGGTTTTGAAGGACCTTCACTGGCTGCAATCACAGCAGGTTATCGACATCGGCACCATATTAATGTAAGTCGTATCAGTTTTACGTGTATACACGGTCTAAAAAACACTGAAATGATAAAGAAACGCTGCTCTGTAATATTCAGCTTACCTCTTTTCTTGGGTGTGGCGCCACCTCGGGAGGAGGCGGGCGGCGAGTTTCCTCCGCTGTCTCCTGATGAGGGTTTGTCATTGTCAGACGGCCCAGCCGTCACCTTGAAGGCGGAGTTCTCTTTGGATATGCGGTAAAGTTCCTGTCAGGAAACGAGTGGCTTTAACGGCGCTGCCTGGTGCAGTGGGGATGTGAACCAGGGTCAGAACCCGCAGGAGCTCCGGCCTCTCAGCCAGCACTACGACATCGTCAATGCTACCTTGAGCTGGTTCAGGTTGGTGGCAGTCTTCCAGTCCTTGTCGTCACGGATACGGGTCATTCGGGGGAAACGGATGGATATCCCGTCAGCTGTGTGCATCTCAGATTTGGAGAACTCTGCTCCGGTGATCTCCCACACCGGAGCCTCCTGCAGCGAACGAATCAATAAGACGTTCATTGGTGACACGTTGAAAAGTTTTGTTTCGCTATAACGTTTCATTTTCAGCATTTTCAACCCGCAAAAAGCCTCATTTCAAGCAAATGTGAAGGCTGAGAGAAAGTCCCAGCTCTCATTCCATCAAACCATAAAGGCAGAGCTGCTGGGAAATCACAGAGAACACAACCCCTCACCTCAGGATTACGGATAATGAAATCTGGGTAATAATTCTTGACAATTTTCAGCCAGTTTGGGATTTTGCTCGGCTCCTGCACACGGAAACAAACGATTCAGGATTTTATTGGCGCGAGTGGGTGTGTGTGTTCTGTTGCCGACTCTCCCACCTTGCTGATTTTGACCACATCCAGCTCCTTCTGAAGGCGAGCCAACATGGCGTCATCGTAGCCTCCGGAACACTTGGTGACGGTGCACCATTTCTTAGAGTCGGGGTCATAACATCCCATCAGGAAACTGGACATGATGCCCCCTGGTGGACACAGTGGGAGAGAACGTGTGACGGGGAAATGCTCCTGACGTTGACTTTCCTACCATAAAGGACACAAACGGCGTCTAAAAACAAAGGCTGGTTGGTGGTTACAGACCATTGGAGCCTTTTCCGTAGAAGGCGCCGAGCACCACCAGGTCGGCCGTGTCGGCCATTGCGCCCTCATTTAAGTAGTCCTTCTTGACCTTCAGCCAGTGTCGTTTCCCTGGTTCATACATGCCCTGACGCACAGAAGAAGCCATATGTCACATGTGAATGTATGGAACCAACAAGGAGGGGGGGGCGGTCCAGCCGTACCTTAACATCCTTCAACACCAGTCCTTCCAGTCCTTCCCTGATGACCCGGGTGATCATGTCGGCCAGATCAGCTGCCCTCTGACACACAAATCGCACGTTATTACGTGGCGTTCATACGGCCCAGAGTGGGAACGGCAGCGTTGCTACAGCATGACGTACCGTCACATGCTTCATCTCTGAGAACAAGATCCTGTTGGGAACTTCAACCATGTTGTTGTGCAGGAACTTCCTGCGTTCGCACAGTGGCCTGCAGAAATAAACAGAATTGATGCGATTGAAAAGCCAAAACGCGAGGGATTCAATTTGGCCGGGTTGTTTGTTGGAGGAGCCGTTTCCCTCGCGCTCACCTCTCCATGAGACTTGTGCCATTGAAGTAAATACAGTCGAATACAAAAAGGCAAACTTTGGCGTCCTGAAAGGCTGCTTTCTGGAGGGACAGAAAGTGAGATCTGGTCAGAGAGGAAAGAAGAGAAAACCCTGGGAGGTGACTTGAGAAGCAACGAGCAGCTGGGAACCTTGTGAATGCCCAGAGTTCCAAAGGGCAGAGGTTTACTGGTCTGAGTGTCGATCAGCAGGACCTCAGCGTCCAGGATCATACTGTGACCTCCTGGGAACGCCTGCGGGATGTAGTCCTTGAAGTGGGCCACCTGAAACATCGCATACAGGACTTAAAAAGGGGAAGTCAGCAAACTGGTTAAATCTGTTCACATCTGCATCACGTTCTCTCCTTACAAGAACCTCGCATTCATTTGAATTTTTAATCAAAGCTCGTTGGAGGTTTCTAAGACTGATTACAGAGTCAAAGTGAATTAGGCCAGTAAAGCAGAACCAGCTCAGTTCTAAAGGTTTTTTTAACCGTTAATATGGAGGTAACAGCGCCCCCTGCTGGGCTGGGGCAGCACTGACCCTGAAACCCAACTTTTCCCATATTAATCAGAGGTGTGTGTGCACGTGTTGTCACTGACTTTGTGTGGCAGCACTGGCTTCAGGCTGCGGCTGAAGTAACTGAAGTTGTCTCCGTTCTTGTGGACCTGAACTCGTTCCCCGTCATATTTGATCTCCGAGTACATCCCGTTGGGGCACTTCTTCATGGCATATTCAACAGATTTACAAGCTTCGGCCTGAGAGGTGACGATTCCAGGAAAAGACAAATTGAGAGAAAGCAAAAAAAAAAAATTGTCTACTGTTAAAGACTTAAAATGTGCTTATCTGACATTATGCAAAAGGATGTCAGCTGTAATGTCGCTCTACAAACAGCAGAGGGGGCTACTTCTCTAAGCTCTACAGTGTTGATGACTTTATTAGCGACATTCCTCCAATAGGAGAAGCAACTATAACTGCCCCCCTTTAAGGATCAATAATAAGTTCCCTTTGATTGATTTCTGATGCTTTTTCTTCTTTCCTCTCTGACAGTGTGTTAGTCAGCACTAAACTCTCATATGTGATAAAAGAGTGACTAGCAAAGCTACTAACCAACATCGGCTGGACGGGCGTCATGAGTGAAGCTTCCACAGTGAGGAGTTTCCTGGGCCCTGATCCGTTTGAGGCCTCCTGCTGATTCTTCAGCACACGGTCGATCACATCGCCCAGATTTCGGGAAGCTTTGAAGGCATCGTAAGCGTTGGGATCCACCGCGTCCAACCTGCGTGAAAAAAACAATGAAACAGGTTCAGAGTTGGACAGATTGAGAGCACGTTAGCCTCCAGTACAAGAACGTACACGTGTTTGGCTCCGGAGTTCATCTTCAGGTCATGTTTGACCAGTCGAATTATGCATTTCAGGTCGTTAGAGGTGCATCTACGAAGAAACGGCACAGATGATTATTATTGTTGGGGGCTTTAGACATCTAACAAGGAAATGTGAGTGTGGTGAAATGACGCTCTCACTTTTTGGCGATAAACTCCAGCTCGGTCTGCTGCTCGTCCTCCTTGGTCAGCTGAGCGAGGCGGGTCAGTGAGGCGTCCACCTCCTGGATGGTCAGAAGGCTCTTGGAGGCCGGAGGGAAGGATTTACTGCTCTCGAAGAACACCCGGACAGTCTCCGACACGTCACCCTGAAGAGACCCAAAGAAGAAGAGGGGAGAGGGTTATTCCACTCTAATAGAGGGAATATCTGGATCAGAAGATGAGGCTTTTCTGACCTGCTCCAGGTCGCGCACCATCTCATCCTGGTTACTTCCGAATATGCGGCTGAAGAGCTTCACGATTTGCTTGTCGTTCAGGTTGTAAACACTTTTGACGACGCCGGGCAGGAGCAGCTTGACCGTCAAGTAAAGATCTCCGTGGAACTTGTCTAAGAAGACGGAGACATTCTGGAGGCCACATTAAAAAAAAAAAACAACAACCTGACAATGCACCAACCTCCACCGGTGCCCTTCCTCAGGAAGTTCTCGATGATCTGCGTTTTGGCGTTGTAGCTGTTGTTTTCGGCCACCGTGCCGCAGAGTTTGCGGAACTCTCTGAAGAGGCAGTCTTTGTGCTGGGGGTCAGAGAACTGGCTGGACAGGCTGCTGCCCTGGACTCTGGCAGGAGAGGACGAGGACACAGGGCTGGAGGTGGAGCTGGAGGTGGAGCTGGAGGTGGAGGTGCCCGCCTTCGCAGCTGAGAGGCCGGCCAACGACGCCCAAACAGTGAGCAGAAGTTCAGCAGAAACAAAACAAACCCACATTTGATCACTTCAAAGCATGAATGTGTTGTTGCTCTTTACCGGTGAAGCCTGAGAACTTGCGAGGGGCGTTAATGGAGGGGTCGGCGGGAGGAGCCATCAGATGGCCGCTGGTGTTCAGCTTGGCCTGGACCTTCTTCTTTGGACTGGCGTTGACTTTTGCCATCAGGTCTGTGAGACAAAGAGTTACAGGACAGGAATGATGCCTCTGTTTCTGTGTGGACGCGTCGCTGCTGGAACATCTACAAACTCATCCATCACCCAGAACCTCCTCTGCTGGGGTCTATCTGTGGCTTCAAATGCCAACACGTACCTGAAACGTGCTTGTTAATGAGGTCTTTGTCCTCATCCTGGAGGTCCTCCCAGCCCTCCAGCTCAGTCAGGTCTTCGATCTTCTTTGTGGTGGCTCTGGCTCTTTCCAGCTTCTCAAAAATGCATTTGACATGGTACCACTCTTTCATCTCCCCCGCAGACTCACTGAAAGGGTTGGGAACGATCTTTCCTATGCGCACTATGCCCTTCACGATTTTGTCCTTGCATTTCTTGCATCCCGCAGTGCCGCGCTTGGCGTACTCCACAAGGAACCTCTGCTCCGCCATGTCTGCCTGGCTGGAGAAATCCTGACGGGGGGGAGTGTCAATGTCCCGGAGGAGTCTGGGAGTGCCGGAGGCCGGGTAGAAATGATAGATCTGTGAGGGTAAATTTAATGGACGGACAGCGGAAAAGCCTTTCCAGATGTGCGGACACCTGACATGCGTTTTAAACGGTTGTAAACATACACTGATGGATTTATAAGCTCCAAAAATAAGAACCCTCTGCATCCAGTTGTGTGGTGGGAAAAGTAACACCTGGAAAGAGAAGGGCCAAAAGGTTAAACTGGTTTGTTCAAACGATCACTATACATGATCCAGTGCCACTGGATCCATCAGCAGAAACGATTTTCCGTACATGAAAAGTGGTACCTTAGGAATTCAACTATTTCCATGTTATAAATACTTTATACAGTGTTGAAAACAAAGGAATTTGCAGATTCTCAAAGACTCACAAAGTAAAGCAAACTTTCTGGTGGCTTGCGGTTCGTAATGACTTTTTAAAATGGTGCTTTAAGTTCAATTTGTTGAACTAACTCTTACATTAGTTTTAAACCTAAGTATGAAAGAAATTCAGAACAATAAAAAAAACAAGCCAGAATCTTTAAAAGCTTTTCTTTGAAAACCAAGAATACTCTTGAATTAAATGCCATCTCTTTTACTTTAAACCCCGCATGTTAAGTGTTTTCCTGTCTATTCTTTTGTTTTCTTTTTTTTAAAGCCATACAACTTAAGCCACACAATGGCTAAGCTAACTAGCTTGTTTCACAGATTTAGCCCCACACACCGAGTTAACAGCACAAAGACAGCAAACCTTAGTCGTGAGCAATCTGCATGCAAACAATACCCAAAATGTGTAAGTATTTCAGAATTAGCCCAGTTCATATTTATTCGACGTACCCGTCAGAAACAGCAAAACGTGGCAGTATTTAAACCATTTGCTTTCATTGCTATTAGCGTAGCCACGCTGTCAATCACGTCCTTAGACTGTTGCGATAAAACACATCCGGTGCGTCTTTCCAAATTAAGAGTTTTATTTACCTCCGGACTGGGTACGGCTGAGGCAAGCGAATAACAGATCAAAGCAGAACTAATAAAATAAAAGTATAACAGACAGAGCTCGAACAAAAACTTGTTGCAATTCTTACATAACATGAATATGTTACACCTCCGCTTGAAGACCAGAGAGGAAAAGATGTTCTTATCTATTGTTGTTGCTTTGTCTGACATCAAGAATTAAAGAATGGGTTTTCATTTTTCAATTTCATTTTTGTCCTCTGTGGGTTTGATCCTGATGTGGTTCTCCAAACTCAAAATTGTTTTACACAAAAATATAAATAAAATAGCCTTTGTGAACTACCTGTATATCTTATTTTCAAAATTAGGCCTTATCATTCACTATTATTCATCTGAATGGAGCCTTATTCGCTTTCACAACACCACAACGTTGCTTGTGGCTTCTTTAAAGTATCAATTTAACTTTAAGCGGTTTCAGTTTTGTAGTTGGGGAATTTTAAGTAGAATACTTAGCTAGACAGACTGCGCAATAAAATAATAAATTCTGAAAACTGAATTGTCACCTTTAGTTGTACAAAAACAATATTTCAGTCTGTCTTTCATGCAGATAAGGCGGAAATCCTGAATATATGTTTTTAAATCATTATATAGATTTCAATGTTGGTGAAACTATAGTGTATCTTAAAGGTGTCCCTTTAACTACTATGTCAAAATCCATTCCGTTGTCATGATTCATTTTGAAGTTATTGATCCCGGAAGTTCCAATCTCTCAACTTGTCCAACTTTACTTCCGGGTAAAATATTCAGCTTTCATAAAAGCACAGAATCCAAATAATATAAACCAAACCGTTACTCGTTTATTGGCATCAGGTTCAAAAACAAAGAATATTTTATTTTCTATTTGTTTAATTCCTAGTTAAATGCGGGGGATAAAACCTAATGCGACACGGAGCCAAATACAATAACAAACCATTTGTGCTCTCGTGGTTTACGTACATGACGTACAGGTTCACCTCCTCCAATAGGCGCGCACGGAAGGACGCTGCTGCGCATCATTTACGTCGTTAGCGTAAAGTGGAGGAGGCGTTGGACCCAGATGCGTTATTGATGTTATTCCAGTGCGCGTCTCCGACATAACTCCTCTTCATAGCCGTTTCAAGAATGGGACTCCTGCCCGGAGTATCTCGATTTGTAAACGCACCCATCTCCACAAACAAAAGACCTTCCAGCGGGATTTTCAGGAGGGACTAGTTTCTGGAAATCAGCAGCGACTGAGCTAGCTCGGCAGCTAACTGCTTATTGGGCTCGCAAGGAACCTCCCAGCAAACACCTATCTCATGCACTGGAGGAAAAATGGTGAGGACTACCCGCTCGCCATTTAATAATGATGTGGGACAGTCATTTCTGCGGCGCTGCGTTCAGTATTCCCTCTGTTCTCACGCGTGGGAATAATCGTCTGGGCCAGGTAGAATTTAGCATGACGCGCCGCAAGGTCGCCAGCTGCCTCGGCGGCCGCGTCAGCGCCGAGCGCAGCAGTTAATGACAAACTTGCTGCAGTTTCCACGGGCGTAAAGTGCAACGGAACGGTGACGCAGTGTGTTCGACGAGACGACAACATGGCTGTCAGTTACGCCGCAGGAAGCCAGTTCACAGCAGCGCCACAAAACAGGGACAACGGGTTTAAAACGTCAGGGGGGTGGGAGGGCAGGTACCCGTGCAACATGATGACCGTGAGGCAGTAACATGGCTGCAAGATGGTCGGGTGCATCCTCGGTTGCATTACTCCCACCTGCTTTTGCTCACCTTTGTATGCTTTTGTACGCAATCTTGCACGATTGATGCGCGCAGAAATCTTAAAAAACATATATTGTCCTTCAAACAGCGCCTGAAAGACTCCTATTACATTCAAAACTGGTCTTAGCAAGCATTAATGTTGTTTATGTTCTTCATCTTTAATGCTTTCAATATTGGGAATGTTAATCGTATCACAAATCTAACAATTAGACTTTTTTTGTTTGCAGGTGTACGTGTTAAATCCTATAGAGAACCTGAGGGGCTACATCACCAACCGTCCACCGCTGGTCATTTTCATGATCAGCGTCAGCGCCGTGGCCATCGCCTTCCTCACGATTGGTTACTTTTTCAAGATCAAAGAGATCAAGTCTCCAGAGTTGACAGAGGTGAGCAGCCATTACGGAGTCTGGCCACACCAGGTGTAAACACCTGGACACTGGCAACGTCCCTGTAGTCTGTGGAAAGAGCTAAACAGACCCTGTAAAAATGAATGTTTTATCTCCATTTGCTCAATAATCAGAAAATTAAGTGTATTTTATTTACCATAAATGTCAACCATGGGTTCTTTTATCTTTAAACCCTGTTCATTGCAGGACTGGAACACTTTTCTGCTGCGCTTTAACGAGCTCGACTTCTGCGTGTCGGAGAACGAAACGATAAAACACGGCTGGAATGAGTCCACCACGCCTGAGAACATGGGCGTGACCAGTGTCCAGACGCGCTCCAGTACTCAGGTTCCTCTCCTACTGGACGATTCTGGTCCCATCAACATATCGGTCCCCATCACCCTCACTTTGGACCCCCAGCGGCCGTTTGGAGGGTACTCGCGCAACATCACACACCTGTACGCCACCGTGCTGGGACAGCAGGTCAGCCTTTCTGGTAGGTTTTCTTGAACCTGACTGACTTTGTAGATGTCTGTTTTTAATCCGGAGGAATTCTCAGGGAGCAGCTAACCTCAGATATCATCTGTGGTGGTTTATAACCGCAGTTGGCTCAGATATAGATGCATCAGACCCTTTTTAAATCCACCTGCTGCAAGGACAAACGGCAGAATGGACCGTTTCAGTCTCATCTAAACCGATGGGTCTAAGCTGGGGAGCCCCTGGAGCATCTGCTGCTAGTGTTGGTCTCAGGAGTCTGGGCCTCAGCACACGTTTAAATCCCCGAAAGGCATATAATCACATTTATGTGTTTCTTTAAACAACTCTGAGGTTTCAGAATGAACATGGTGGCAAATTAACACCATAGCAGCCAACACAGAGCAAGAGTGTAGTTTAGATCATCATCAGTTCACCCTGTTCAGGGGCAGAGATGAGATTTTTCAGTTCTGTGAGAAGGAGTGTAAACAGATCTCTGCTCTGTGCGTGTGCGTGTGTGTGTGTGTTTGTGTGTGAGATCAGGTGTGGAATAAAGTTCTTCTGTATCTGACAACAACAGGTTTTAATGCTATGTGCCAAAAATGTTCGTATCTGATAACATCTGAACCAGTTTTGTTGCCAAGTGCTGCAGCTGTGATAGAACAGAATAAGGAGGCGAAGAGAAGGGAAACTGGAGAAACGCTGCACGATTAATTCTGTTGAGTTATTATAGAACTGAGGTGGGTCCCACTAACATCCTACAGTTAATCAGTCATGAGTGATATTTTTGCCAACATCTCTAAGACTTGGTTTTGTCCTCGTTGCTTTGTTCTGCCGATGGAGCTGCAGAGCTTTACTCCCCTTCAGCGAGGGAGTTTATCCTCTCAATGGCTTTTATCTCTCCCGCCCCTGTGTGGTCAATTTACTCAGACAATGTTTGCATTGTGTAACATTTACCTCCCAGCCATTATATAGCTCTCAGACAGAGGTTTGCACGATAAAGAGACACGTAAATGCCACCAGTATTGTGTGCACGTCACCACTGAACTTTGACTCCTCCGACGGCACAAATCTAAATAACGTGTTTCTCTCAGACCAGTAGAATTCAGAAAGACAGGAAGTAATTGTCAAAGTTCCTCAGCTGGGCTGAGCTAAAGGTTTTAATAAACCAGACGGGAATCTCTGGATACGAGTGGGTACTCCAGTACAACTGATGACCATCATTCCCATCAAGGATAGAGGCAATAAAAGGGAAATCCATCCCAGATGTTTATCTGATTTAAGCCTGTTGCCCTTGACAGCATCAAAGCCATCGGCTGCTTGTGTTGTGCTAACTGTGCTTACTGCTAATCAATACCATCGTAAATCAGCTCTACATTTCTGGCTTTGCACATTTATCCTGATATCAAAACCTGAGGAAATCATGTTCCAGCAGCCCTGTTGGAGTTTAGCAAACACTTCCTTCTAGACGTGTGTGTGTGTGGGTGTGTGTGTTGGTGTGTGTGTTATAGTTTCCTGAAGCTTAGCAGTGTTGTGTGTTTACCTCATTGGCCAACAGCTGTTCAAGTCATTAAAAACACATTATTGATTGGTTCCTTTTATTAATCCAGTCTGTGCCCTGTACACTAATTACGCTGCTTTATCACATTTGCAACGTGTTGTTTTTGCAGGCCGAGAAGCCCACGAGGAAATAAACATCACGTTCACGCTGCCTTTATCCTGGAGCTCGGACGACTGCGTGCTGCACGGACACTGTGAGCAGGTGGTGTTCAGCACGTGCATGACCATCACGGCGGCCAGCAACATCTTCCCAGTCACGCTGTGAGTTGGAAGCGTTCCCAGACTCACTGGGACACTTTTTGTTTATGACAGAATCAAACAGTCGGACTATTTTTTCCCCAGTTTATTTTCTGAGCCTGTTCTCCATGATTGGGGATTCTATTCAACTCGCAGGCTCATGTTCTGAGCCTGTGTTCTGTCACCCCTCTGCTAGTCCATGTTGGTCCATGTTGATCAGGAATGGATGGTCCCGCTAGTTCTGAGATGTCGTGAACGCAGCACGAGCGTGACCCTCCATCTGGCCTGGACAGTTTTATAATGATGTGTAATCACAGTAAAAAGCTTCTTCATTCTTGAGTTTCAGTTTGTACAGAAGCAGAACCGTTACACACATTATTTAAGTCTATAAAAGCTTCATTGAGGGTGGTTCTCCTGGAGAGTTTCATCTGTTGAGTTCCAAAGAAATGACATAAATATAATCCTTTTGTAACTTGGACCAAATTCTCAAAACTTTTGTGGTTTGTTCTTCACTGATTTTGCCTAAACCGGTGGTCACTCTTTACCGCCCCCTGTCTATTTCCAGCGGTACTGCACTGCAGCGTGGCCTATCTGAACATAAAGAAAACTCCTCCAGTCCAGATAAAGATCATTTCAGCACGCCTTGGACTGATTCTGCCCTTATTGATAACTGATGTGAGGTCAGTCAAGAGAATGTTTGCTTCTGGTTTGCAGGCAGCCCCCCCACTGCATCCCTGAGACCTACACCAACGCCACATCCTGGTACAAGTTGTTCACCACGGTCCGAGACTCGGATACCAAGTACAGCCAGGACTACAACCCCTTCTGGTGTTACAAAGGCGCCATCGGCAAAGTCTACCACGCCCTCAACCCTAAACTCACCGTCATCGTCCCCGACGTGAGTCGCCACCTCCTCCATAGTCGACATTACAGCGGTGTTTATGATCACTTTTGCTGGCGTGGTGGAACTGTCTCTGGAAGCTTTCTACCACTGGTCCTAAACTGGTGTGTGGGAGGCCGTCCCGTCACTACAATGGCCCCATTGAAATTCCCACCGGCCACTGAATGGTCCAGTGAGTCTGGAACCCATGCAGACGTATATTCTGTGTGTCACCTGAGTCAGAACCTGATCCATCTGATATTTCTGGTCTTCAGTCGTCCTCGGTAGTATAGTTAAAGATCCAGTGTGTTTATAAATAGTACATTGTATAGGCTGTACGATGACTTCTGCGGCGTTTCACAACAGCGGAGACTTTATTGAGATGTAAATCGCGTCCTGTTTTGAATAAAGCTGGAATCTTCGTGTTTTCCTGCACGCAGGACGACCGCTCCCTCATCAACCTGCACCTGATGCACACCAGCTACTTCCTGTTTGTCATGGTCATCACTATGTTCTGCTATGCAGTCATCAAAGGGCGTCCAGGCAAAGTGCGACAGAGCAACCCCGAATTCTGCCCCGAGAAGGTACGACCACACACACACACACACACACACACTGCACAGGTGCACTAAACCGCTGCTCCGTTGCAGGTGGCGTTATCGGAGGACCGATGACTCCCGACTGGAGCTAATGGAGGAAACAAACCTTACCAGTTGCCTTGTGGACCGCGGAGACACAAAATGGGACACGCGAGCTCCGCCAATGCGTCGCTGCAATGTTGGGTTTCTCCAACCAAAGATAAACAAGTGCCTGTACCTCCTTGTGTAAATATCTGTGGGGAACCTCCCTTTCTCTGTGTAAATGACCCCGTCGTCTGCTTGAGCGAGCGCCGCCATGTGCCACGTCAGAACATGCAGTATGTAACCGCGACGTCATCCTGAGGAGCTCTTTTCTCTCCGTTTTGTTTTGGGTGTTTTTGTTTCAAAGGATGGGAAAATCCCGAAGACGGAGACGGCGAATTAAAGTCAAACTCAAGATGGTCTGATGGCTTCAGTCCGTTTGGGGACCTGCTTTTGCTTTCTGGGTTTAGTTTTTAATGTTGTTTTTTTTCTGCGTTCCTTCACTGGCCTGCTGGTTTCCCACACTTCTGTCTTTTTGATATCTTCATTATTGGTTGAGGTTTATCCTGGGTGATCATATCGTCCCCCTTTTTTTAAGCATAGACGGTCTATGGTCGGAGTACAGAAGATAAGTTGGGCAGGGTGGAAAACTAAAAGAACATTTTCTGTCAATTTAGTTCTAGTTTGAGCCAGAGAACCCATTTTATTTTGGCCGCTCCAGAAATTAAATCTGCTTACGCCACATATCAATAGTCATTTATTTATCTATATAAAATGTATCATTGAACCGTTATAGATCAAGAAAATGTGCTAAACTGCCTGAAAGTTGTCGGCTCTGATTCTCTGACATCATTTCCTTTATTCCGTCTTCATTTGCTGACGTGAACCGCAGCTTTAAGGATGAACTTCACGCTCTTCCCGACTCAGACAGCCGTCTTACTGCTTCCAGCTCACGTCCGATTCACCATAAAGACAAGAAAATGTGTGTAATTATCAGCCGGTTACGAGGGTCGGCTGCTCAGTTCGGACGTGTTGGAGGTCGTCGTTCCTCAAAATCCAAACTTCTGAAGGAAAATCCGGAGATTTAAAAGTGTGTCAGCCTTTCCACTGGAGGATCAAGTCACCGTTCCCATTTAGAAGACACCAAATTCCCCTCAGTGTGTGATCAGCAGCTCTCAGAATGTTTTGTTTGTTTACCTCTTCACTTTTTAGTCGAGTCTTTCAAAAGCGCTGAATGTATTTTCCTTTTGTGTTATGATGTAAGATAAATCAAGACTTGAGGATTCCATCAGAACTCCCTTCTTTTCCCGCCCCTGCTCTGATTCTAACCCTCGCCTGATTTTGGTTTGGGAAGGTCAGAACCGGGTCTGAGGAACATTCAGAACAGCCTTAACTCTTCTCTCCCTTCATTAACATCTCAACCTCATACTGGTGTTACTGGGAGCTGAGGGTAATCGCTGGCGGGAGCGGCGCCACATCCTTCCCTGGTTGCTCTTCCCTGTCACTCACACCGACTCTGTGCCTTCTGCACTACAGAGCTGCATCATCATCATCACCATCATCATTGTCGTCATTTTCCCTGTACATACATGGATATGTAGATGAGACTGTAGGAAGATTTGATGTACAGGTTGTCTAGAAGCCCCGCCCCCTCCACAGAAAGTGCTGTACATGAAGTTTGAATAAAGTCTGAAAACTCAGCTGGGCTTGTCTTTGTCTTGCGGGCAGATTAACGGGTCTCTGGCGCCAACGCTGATGTTGGCGTCTGCGACCCACAGCGGGAGAACGTGCAGGATGTCGTCGACCTTTGATGCGTTGTGGATGCGTTTGTTGCGTTTGTTCTGATAAACTTCAGATTACATCCACGGACCTTCACCAAGCCACCGATGTGGACATCAAATGTGTTCCAAAACCACATCACCGATGCCCCCTGAAGCGTCTGTCCCACAGTGGAGGAGAACCTGTGGAGCCTGTTTGGGTTCTGTCAGTTCTCCACTTCCTGTTCCCACCTGGATCCCTGCCTGGACCACCTTTGGGTCACCATGTATGTCATCACCAGAAACTCAGGGGCAGCTGGAGCTTAGTGCCCATAGAGGGCGACGCTGTTGAGACTCCCCACACCTCCCAACGGAGCTTCTGACTCTCCTGTGTGGGAACATCCCAACCTACGCTCCCATGTTGTCCCTGATTAGCTTCTCATACTGAACTGGTTCGTTATTTATTTATTTTTCAGCCAGATAGAAAACCAACATGTCAAAGGTGCGCAGAATTTGGTCTATGTTAACGTTAGCATTAGCAAGCATTAGCTTTGCTGACTTTATTTGGCCCCCCCACGAGTGAGTCTCCCGTGACCTCTGACCCTGGTGAGTCTCCCGTAACCACATCTGCATATCGTTGTAGAATTAAAAGCCATTTTAGGTTTTGTCAAAGTTTCTTCCCTTCGCCATTTGACCACTAGAGGGCAGAATTGGGACATTTAGAGATTTGAGGCCACCAAAGAACCGCTAATTCAAAACAACGTCGAGTTTTTGGGGTAGTTTAAAATGTTTTCAGAATAACTCATTGTGTGAAAACCACACAATAAAACCACCATAAGACATGAGGATGGAATTTCAGTCCAGCTGTGCTTATTTCTTTCCATCATCCTCTTTTTTTGACTAAAGTGTTGGAGAATAAAAGAGTCCCTGTGGAAATATGTCCTCCCCCTCAGTGAAGATGAAAGATTACTAAAAATCTGACCACAATACAGTAAGATCAGGAAAATATATTTACCTTTGAACTTTTACTACTAAAGCATATTCGTTATTGGGAGTCCTTCATTTTCAAATGAACTGTTAAATAAATAAAAATAAACTGAATAATATTAATTTGAGCCTGGTTCCAAATTCAAGGTTATTAAGCTTGTTAATTAATTTCTGACTCGTCCGAGTTTTCCTGCGAGCGGCGTGGAAGCTGTTGCCGGGGTCACAGGAGGTCACCCCGCGATGTCTTAATTGGGAACATTGTTGAAGTGCAACTCTGCGGGATTGTTTCATTGGTTGTGAGTCTCTGCTCCATCCGGCGACGCGACTGCAGACCTGACCTCCAGGGTCGGTGGTCGAAAAACAAGACGCAGATGCTGTAATGGGGGCGGGCGCTGCAGGACTGACCCGTGAGGGAGAACTTCAGCCTCCCGCTTGATTGCTGCGTCTGCCGGGCGGGGTGACGTTCCTGCCCGGTGTGTTGAAGTCGTTTTAGTGAAGATGATTTAGTGAAGGGGGGACACACGGAGGAAGGTGCTCAGCCTCGGCCGAAGGCTCTTTTTTCGTCACGTTTGCGGCCGACTCGATCTTTCACCACAAAACGGCGATTCATTGCTGGTTGTCCAGGTTATGGGCGCACCAACCACCTCAGTCTGGAGCACTCTGCTGGAACGTCCTTCCCACCGACAGATGGATGGGGTTAATATCATAATTAAGCACCTCAGCCGACGGTTCCTGTTTACCAGCCGGTTGCTAGGCAGTGACATCAGCCAATCCTTCCCCTCCTTTCTCTCTAATCCCTTCCCTCTGCCTTGCACTCCCTCACACAAACACACTGCTCTCTCTCTCTCTCTCTCTCTCTCTCTGATCAACAGCGCAGACGTGGGCAGCGAGCGGGGGAAGAGGAAGAGGAGCAGGAGGGTCGACTGTCAGACAGCGTGGTCTGGGTCTAAGGAGAGCGCCGGGGAACCGCAGCAGCCTCCACACCTCCATGTGGTGACCCCATCAGAGCCCACCTTGGACAACAGCCACCACCTCTACCACAAGAGCAGGTCAGGGGGTGGGTCCGGTTGGTCCGCTTTGCCTTCTTTTCTCACTTGTTCTGGTTTTGGGGAGTGGGCTCCGGGTTGGACCGCATGCATGACACAACGCAAAGGCGAGAAACCCACTATCAGCATCCAGGAGCACATGGCCATTGACGTGTGCCCTGGCCCCATCCAGCCCATCAAGCAGATCTCAGACTACTTCCCTCGTTACCCGCGGGGACTCCCGCCTGCTGTGCCCCAACAGGCGGGCCGCACCGGGTCCCTGTGCTCTGCCCTCTCCTCGTCTTCTGCTGCTTCCGAAAGTGACCGTTCAAATGAGGATAAACCAGACCGGGCTTCTGCCGGAGCCGCCGCCGCTGCCGCCGCCGCCGCCCCGTCACCACAGTCCAGCAGGAGGGACGAGGAGCCAGATGTGGAAGGATACGACTCGGACGACTCCAGTGAGTTCCCCCTCCTCTTTGTCTCTGTTCTGTCTCTTATCGCTGCATCTCCGTGCATTTATTTATTTATTTAGCCACCGGTTGCCAGGCGTCCCCCCCCCCCTCAGCCGCGCGGCTTCATCTCTCACCTTTCCTCCCTCCTCCACCTCACCCTTCCTTTGCCTCCGAGTCCGTCTCCTCCTGTCTGCCGCCGCCTGTGTGGATGTGCACAGTGCGTGCTGCAGCGAACTCTTTCCATCTCAGTCAACAGACGGCCAACTGTTGCTGCTGCTCGACACAGTCCCCCTCCTCCTCCTCTTCCTCCTCCTCCTCCCGCTCCTCCTGTTCTCCTCCTCTATTTGAAAAGATTATATGTTTTATTGGAGCAGATGATTCTGTGTGTGTGTGTGTGTGTGTGTGTGTGTGTGTGTGTGAGTGTGTGTGTGTGTGTACAGTTTTGTCATGTCTGCAGGGTCCTCGGTCTCACCGGGCTGAGTAATGATTCATGCTTCTTGTTGAAGCTTCAAATTAGTCTCAGTTAAGCAGGCGAACATGCAGATATTCTGCTGGTCTGAGGTCCAGCGCAGCAACTGTTGTGTTTTTTTGTTGATTTTTATTTTTTTTTTGCATTAAATCAACACGTGTTCCTGCTGAATGCTATTTTTTATCCCGTCAGTTTGATGGCTGTGAGGGGAAACATCATATCGACGTTCTCCCTCTAGTTTCTAGATGAAAATGTCGGATCTTGCAGCAACTAAAGACCTTCAGGAAATGATTGGATTTCTAAAGAAGCATAAAGCCTTGGTGAAGGTGCAGCGACTCAGCGCAGCGTCGATGTTGATGCCCAAATCACAGTCTGAACGTGTAGCAGAGGATGATCCAGTATGAACGAAGCAGTTACGGCCATCAGCCGTGAAGTCCCCGGTTTCTCTGCACTCCTGGTGTGTTTGTCGTACGTGTCTCCATCTGAGCGACTTGTTCAATGCTAATTAGAGGAATTATGACCACATTTATGTCCCATATTTGTCGACTGGACTGTTGCTGCCTGATGAGAGACTGATGAAGTATCACAAGACAAATGACCCTAGTCCAGGAATCCAACATATCTTTCACGTCCTCCCAGCGAAGGGGCGTGGCCAGCACACACTTACCTGTGGTGAACCAGTGCGGATATGCAGATTTGTGCCGTTGCGCAGTTCAGGCGGTCATTAATTACGTGCGGTAACACGTTTTTTCACTCGTGTTCACGCTGAGATGATGTTGAGGTTTAATGGTCCGCTGTGACGAGAGCCGAAGCCTGCGTCGGCTTCTCATTAATCAGCCGAGCACCGGGGAGGTCTGGGTGTCCGGCTCTCACACTTCATGTTTGTACCAGCCGCTCTCAACAAGAGATATGCACAATTTGAGGGTGAACGTGAGAGAGGAGGGCAGCTCTGGTGGAGTTAATCCCCACAGAGCAGCATGTTGGGAGGGGAGCTGGAGGCTTAGGTTGACTCTAATCCAGACCGGTGGACCGGGAGGGTGGGGGTGGTGGGCAGCGGCAGATGTTGCTCTTTGACCTTGGCCGTGCAACCGGGATTTCGTTCCCATTATTGATGACATACATTTTTATTTAGGATTAAGTCGTTAAATCTTCTGTGTCATCAGTGTCGACGCATCGAAGGCGCATATAGAATATATGTTACAGACGGCGTAAAAGGAACTGACCATGGCATGAGTGTGCGCATGTTCTCCAACGGAAAGCAGCATCACCGTCGTGACCTGATCAGGGTTTGGGGTCAGTCCAACCGTTACCAAAGATCTATGATCTAGAAAAGGAGCTTGACTGGAGCAAAATTTTGGTAATACCTCATAAACTCTGTATGAAACAGCTTGACATCATTAACCAATCCAATTGCCCCATTTCAGACCCCCCCATGAGTCTTTAGTGTTTTACACTTTTAAGGGAAGCAATGGGGCATTTTTTGAGTAAGGAGCAATTCTCTGGCTCAGTTTATCAAAAACCTTGTTGGAACCATTGGTTTAATTGGGATTACTTTATTTCCAGCCTGCTGACTCGCTGCGGGGTCAAGTAGGCAGATATGAACTTAAATGTTGCACGTGTTTGTTCCAAAACGCAGGCGTGTGAGGGTGTTTGAGGCGGCTCCAGGAGAGAAACTGGCCGTGCAGCAGGATGTAATCAGCAGGATGAGAGCAGCCTTTTGTATCTGCCTTTGAGTGCAGCCATTCAGAACAAACACTTCAGCCTGTTCTGGAGGATGGAAATGGTGAGGTCTCCCACCCATATCTGGAACAGATGGATATGGATTTACTGCGAAATGGTGACAGGAAGAAAATGCCACTTAATCAGACGTGAGATGACCAGATAACTTAAGACTGTCCTAAGGAAGGGGGGGGTTGACCACCAACTCTAAGGTTGGACTCATCAGCTCCAGTCAGAGTCCAGCCTGGCTGATGCCTCGTGGAATTTCCTGGCTCCGTCATGATTTGTGTCTAATAAAGCTCCTGGACAGGCCCTAGTCAGAGCTGCCTCCTCTGCCATTTTCTTGGTTGCCAGGGCGATGGGTGATGAGTTTCACTGCAGCTAATGCAGAAATTTCTGTGGATGGAGAAAAAAAAAAAAAAAAAACGGGGGTTGCCCGCCGTGACCTCGGCACCTTTCTGAAAAGTTTATTTCATTTCTATTGCGGCGCTTCAAGCGGCACAAGAAAGAAATGATGGATGGCAGTAAAAAGAAAAAAGACGCTGAGTGCAGCTACTTTAAATCGGGCGGCTGCTTGCTGACACATTCGGCGGCTGCTTGCTGTTTCCTCACCGGGAAAAGCAGGAAAAAGTTGCACATGGGGCCGTTTGAAAGAAACACGGCGGTTTTCCCGTCAAGCCCGTCGTCGTCGAAGGTGCATCTTAACTAAAGGGGGCAGAAAAACGTGTAATTATTGGAAGGGCTGTCATTCTAGCACATGCTGTTTCGCTTCCCTCTTGAAATGAATATGGGATTCTTGTTACCTGGGGAACTGTAGCCTGAGGAGCGCTGAGGCCCAGATGACACACAGGAGTCATTTTCAGGGTATATTAGCTGCAGACGTTTGATTTAATGTGGTTTCAAGACAGATTGACTTGTATTTAAAAAGCCTGATATCAAACAAATGGCTCATCGGGCCCCTGTTGATCTAGTTTTAGGTTTCAGTCTCACTCCGTCCCTCTTTATTAAGCCAGCATAACTCTGCTTTCCCCCCACCCCCTGATAGTCTGATCTGTATCTCATTTTACAGCCAGAGGAATCTCACAGATACGGGTGATCCAGTCGATCCGACCCCCAGCTGTGGTCACGAGCTTTGGCAAATGAGCGAAAGGACGTTAAATACACACGGCTGAGACGAGATTCCTCCATAGGATGTCTGCTCTCAGCCTTAGAGAGGGTGAGGAGCTCAAAGTAGAACCACTTCTCCTGTGTGTTGGTAGGATCTGGTCTGGGCGTCTCCCTAGGGAGAGGTACCAGGCTTGTGCATCCAGGAGGAGACCCCCGTTGTTGGAGAGATTATATCTCTGGAATGGCCAGGGAATGCCTTGGGATTCCCCCGGTGGAGTTAGTGGACGTGCCCGGGAGGAGTGTCTGGGCCTCCCTGTGGGGCCGGTGGAAAGTCTAAGATGAATCCACTGAATTTGAGGGGGACATAACTGGATATTGTGGCATCATTTATCTTTTTGACCCCTATTTTAGGTTCTGATTATGTCAAACTGCTGCTCCTTCTCTTCAATTCCTTCTCGGAAAAACAGCTTGAAAGGAAAAGACTGAAAATAAAACCTATGGATCCAATTAAGAAGATTTAGTCGGCTCCTCCACACCATTAGTCAGGTCCTTCTTCCGTCCTGAAGCTTTCTGTAAAGTCACTCTTGTAAAACAACCCTAAACTTCTTCAAATGGCCTCCAAAACCCAATGCTGCAGATTCAATTCTTCCAAATAAAGGTCCCAAATTGAAATGCCCCTTTTCCTAATGAACATATGAGGACCTGCTGTGGGAGCTCAGCCTTGAAGGCTCTCATTTTCCTCTGGTTTCAGAACCCAGACAGCTTTGTTTTGAGGTTAATGCGACCGACGCGTTCCTCTAGAACCCTCCCAGAGGGTCTCACCTGGAACTCTTAAATATTTTATGGATTTACAACCTTGACAAATGTCCAGTTTTATTTTTCCAGGTTTAAACCGGTCCAAGCTCTTGCTTTTCTTATTGCGGTAACGGTAACATTTGAACCGCTGCGCGTTTATTATCCCATGTTTTCCTACTCTTCTGTCTAATTACAGGATGAGGGTTCATTGTGTGCGTAACATCGTGGTTAAACCTCATTTTAATCACACATGCTGCTGCATTTTCTTCACTGTCCCTGAAACCGTCCCTGTAGCTGCGTAGAAGCTTTAGAATGGAGAAAAGTGGCGTTTGAGTGCACAACTGATGTTTTTTGGCCTTTTACGTGAGTCACACACAGTAAAGAGAAGCTGTGTAAATCGAGTGGCTTCTTAGAAGAAATACATTTTATCTGGAAGGGCAACACCTTGTAGCAAGAAGGCGGTGGGTTTGATGATGATATCGACCATGTGATATATGATGTGTTTGAGTAAAGCCCACAAGTATCCAAGTGAGAGGATCTGATCTAAAGGTCTCCTGTATAATGCATATTTAGCTTTGGTTCTAGTCGTCCATCCATGCTCTCAACCTTCCCACCTCCCAGGAAACCATCGGACCACAAATTCTGTCTGTTGCTACACAAACTGGAGGAAACTGGTTGAACCAAACTGCCGACCAACCCCACCACTTAGGGATGACACAAGCTAAAGATTAACTGCATCATTTGGGAGTGGGGAAGGATGGCGACGTCCTTCAGAGGCGCCTGCCAGTCGCTCCATCTGCCTCCAACAGCTGTTTAGTCGTCCTACCTCAACCGTTGTTGTTCTACTGTTGTTTTTTAGCTGCAGGGAAGGTCAGATGAGTTGAGAGGGCTGTCGGCATACAGAATAAATTCAAGGTTTTCTTATTCATAGGAGAGGATGGATCTGGCTCCCCAAACACCAGCGTGCCACCGACTCGCACACCCCGACCCCGAGTGTTGCAACCGATCGGCGTAATGGGAGGAACTGCGGCTCGTTGGGCGCCTTGCTGTTGGAGAAACCAACTCGCTGTTGTTTGTGAGCTCGAAGAGCTGCTGCTGCCCCAGTTTGGGTCTTGGCGGGCCTGCGGGACTTGATCCAGTATGTGCGTGCTTTCTCTGGGGGGGCAGAGACTGGAGCGGTGTTCTCCCTCATGTATCAAACCACAGGGGGGGGACATCTTATTTCTTCCTAAGAGCTGCGGGCTAATTTGGATTTCAGCAGCCTCTTCCTGCTTTTCCGTGACTTAAATCTTGATTTTAATTGAAACAGAAAAGTTCATCACCCGCCAAGTGTCCAGCCTCCCTGCGAGGGGCCGCGTGTGCTGGTCGGGGGTAATAATCAGGGGCAAATTGGTCGTTCAGGTTTCTGCACATCCGTGACTGGTGCTGTGTACCGGTTAGAGAAGCAGGCGCGTCTGCCGACACGGCCGCTGTGATCCGCATGACAGTGGACCCTGGAGTTTTTTAGACACCGGCTCGTTGACAGCACTGGTTATGGGTGGGGGGGGTTAATGTATGCACACACAAGCCTCCCCTAGGATGCCTGTTCACCCTCTTGTCTATTCCTTGTCATTTGCTGAAGAGGTGGTGCAGCCTCGGCGTGTTCAAACCAAAAGAGGGGGTTTATATTTCAAACAAATTCTATTGTTATTGCACGGTTCATCGATAGAACTAATGTCAGATACAGTCAGATTTAGACTCACCTACCAGGATCTTTAGCTGCACCGTGAAATCAATGTGCAAAATTGAATTTATCATCCACACAATTAAATGTTGCTTGGGAAACACAGAGTGCTGGTTTCCTCATGGGGGTTATTTGCGAAAAATTCAAAGTGGAGCCTTCTGCTGAGCCGACTCCCACGAACGTTGCTGCTATTCCTTCGCAGAATCTTCCGGACAAATCCCCCAGATCCCAAATTAATGAACAGATCGGATCATGGTTGGAAATGAGATTTAAACATGTATGAATGCAATCTTGTTTGGGTCAAGACCCAACCAAATCTGAGCAGGCATAAACATAAAATTGAGTCTTTTTAAAAAACAGTCTGTTCCTCCAAAGCAGGGCTGTCGGATCCCAGTCCCCAAGGCCTCGAGGCCAACTGGGTTTTGTGACCTACCAGGTCGCCGCCTTGGTGAAAACAGTTTTCTGCCTGATAGGACAGAAAACTGGGTTGGATTACCTCCTTTGAGGACTGGGTCCCGACGCCCCTGCTCAGACAGGACAGTTCCAGACCTTTTCAGACACAGAACGTCCCTCCAACGTGGCGCCTCTGCTCAATGCGAAGTGTGTTTTGAGTGCTGCCGCACTCCCGCAGACGTATCAGGACACGTGCGCCTGCGCCTCTTGCTCCCGTGAGCAGCCTGTTGCTAGCACAGCAACGCGGTCACATTAAGGGGCTATCATGACCGCTGATGCCGTCTCTCAACGCGGCGCATCAAGTGTTTTTAAGTCGGCAGCAGTTCGTGCTCCACCGCATCCCACCTGCCTCCGCCCTCCCTTCACCCCTCTGAGCACATTATGTAATGATGTCAGCTATTGTGGGCATCCATTTGGTGCACAGGGCTTGTCATCGGCAGGGAGATATTTAGTCTGGTTCGGTTTGGTTGGCGCGGGTTTCATGACTATTGCTGCTGCTCACACGCATTCTTCATACCTGTTCCGATCGGTTTTACACCAAGAGGAGCACGTCAGCCCCCTGATGGAGGAGACTCGGTCTAGTTGCAGATATTAAATCCACCTGATGGCGGCTGCTCTGCCCACCGCCGAGTGATGAATCAAAGCTTAACTAACTCGGCGGCTGTAGAGAGTGGGCACAGCTGAATTCTCTTCATTGTGCATCCTCAGCTCCTCTGATACCACCATAGGGTCTTTCCCGCATCTGTCTGCCAAGTATTTAGCGAGCCATTAAATGCTAAAAGGGTCTTTTTTTTAAATTAAACTGAGGTTATTGGACAAATGTCACGATAAGAATATAGAAATTGATGAAGTAAGATCATGAACCACCACAAAGCATCGCAACTGGGCTGGAGGTCATATTTATTTATTGTCAGGTGAAATCCTGGTAACAGAACCCCTTTAATTTGAGCGCAGTCATTAACTTAATACGATGGGTTTTATTGTACATCATTAAGGAGACGCTGAACTCTCTTTTAAAGATTTTACATCCATCCCAGCTGGGGTGACAGCAGACTGATCTCCTTTTTTTGGTCCCAGGGAATTTTCCATGTCCATGTTCCGTGTTTCAGCGTTCTAGTCGGCGTGTAGACCAGTTCGGCTGAACGGAGCGCATCGTCCGAATGGCTTATGTTGGTGTTTTGTGTGTCTATTCTTGAGAAGCAGTCAGTGTTCTTAGATTCCATGAGGATCTTTGCCAGATGGACTCCCGGTGGCTGCCGCTGATAGATTACGTGTTTAATCTCTAAACTCAGAGCTCAATTTCAAGATCAGTCACTCATATCTTGGAGGTATCATGAAGCTTTTTTGTTATCAATAGGATGAAAAATTTAATATCAAGTGTTATCCTTTGTCATTCTGTTAGATAAATCAGTATCAGTGAATGAAAGGCAGAAGGACACATCGGAGCAGACCCAGGATATCGACAGAAGACACTTTTTACACCAGAATGGTGTTTTTAAAGTGGGGGGGGGCCTGGTGCTGAGTGAAACGTGTGTCTATGTTGAAGCCCGGCTTCCTCATCAGCAGAAATCAGTAGTAATCTGATGCTCTGACCCCATGAATGTACCAAACCCTCCTCATGCCGCAGAGCCGAACCTCCGGGGTGACGCCCAGAACCTTTAACGTGATGAACGAAGGGCGCTGCTGTGCATGCTGGGATATTGTGACATGATGAAAACATGTTGTTTAACTACCATACCAACCATCTGTAATGAATACGTCCTGAAAGGGAACCACTCAGTATCAAGAGTGGACAGAAAAGATAGCAGGTGTCTCAGTGGGGGGTTTCTACACATTGTGTGTTGCGGCCTGACGTTTATGTGTGATTGCGGTTGTTGTTTCCATCTTCAGAAAGCTCGGTACTTTCAGCACTTCCTGTCTGTAACGAGCAGCTTGATGACGGCAGACGGTGTTGACGCCGCTGATCAACGTCTGGACAGTTAGAGGTGCACAAGTGAACCAACACCCTTCCACCCCAATCAGCCGAAGGGAGATTAGACTTTGTAAAGGCCGCGTGTTTTTGTAAACCCCAAGGAAAACAAGCTGTGCTGATGTTTACGGTCGCTGCCTTCTGTGCTTCATCAGGGCTATTTTTTTCTGCTGGTAAAGCATATTACAGAAAATGACGCTCTGACAGTCTGTTCAAAGATTCCATTTTCAGCTTTGCTGCAGAGCTTTGTTGTGAAACATCATTTTACCATCCGTCACCAAGGTCAATCCACCTCCCCTCCCTCTCCGCTTCTGCTCCAAGATTGTGGGTTCTTTGAAAAGCTCCATTGTACTGATCTGGGTGCAGTTTAGTCACGTCCTGACGACGGTAAAGAGTCGGTATCACCTTGGAACGCTGCCCTTTGACCTTTCCGGCGACGCTTCAACAACCAACAGCCAACAAAAGTGCTTCTGCGCTCATTTCAATCCATAATGGAGACATTATAATGATTTCCTCTCTCAGGATATACGTTCTTCGAACCGCCCCTCATCACCTCCGCGCTGTCTCCACTCCATAAAACATGCATAAAAGATTCACATGTAGTCCTCTGGTATTTCTGTCAGCTTGGTAAATGCGATAATAGGGATCCTCCAGTGTGATTCGGGTTACAGGCTGAGTGAAGCCACCTACCGGCAGCTTGACATTTAAAATCAAAGAAAAATCAGTCAGCAGCTGCGTGCCGTGGCCCCTTTTTTCCACAAGAGTTAGATTAATTGCCTGGAAAAGTGTGTTTTCCCCTCTTTGATGAATATTCAGTGTATGCTTTTCATGTTCTTATGAAATTTTTTTGCTCAGAATTCCTTATACATCAAACATGTCATCGCAGCGGAGCTAGATATAAACATTTCGATGAAAAGGAAACAAAACTTAGCCATCAATGTAATAATCATCATCGTTTGTCCCAGCCCACCTGGCGTCGATAGCCTGCAATTGCTGGCTCAGTATGGCGCCAATTAATCAGAACTGCATTATTTTCTGTTATTGTTATGCTTCTGATTGTAAAAATAGAAATGTTACAGATTTAGATGTAGCAACTTACGGAGCGGGAACAGACTGCACCATTCAGACGCAAAGATGACACATCTTCCTGCAGGGGGTGCTATAAACAGCACACCGAAGGGACGCAGTCACTCCCACGCCTTCCACGCGCGCGTTCAAGTGCGCAACACCTACAGTTCACCCAGTCCTTAAAGGTGTAAATCACTATTAACACTGTAGCCCTAAATAATGTCCCTTTTTTGATTGAATTATAGTTTAGAAATGTAACTACGCCTCGTAGAAATCACAGGAATTGTGATCATCAACTTCATTAAGAAATAATTAACTCATCTTTAATGCTCATTTATAACTGCTGACCCAGAAGGGACTCACGGGTCACATGTAAAAAATGTTGTCACTGATCGATAAGGACTGAAGAATTTTGATTTCTGCACCAATCTGGGATCGATGGGTTTGAACGCGTCTGTAGGCGGGAGAGGAGCGACGCTTTCGTGCAGCATCGCAGCAGCATCTTCAATCAGGAAAACAAGCAGACCGAGGGAGCTCGGCGCTGCTCAGCCCGTCATGCTTGGATGAACTCTGTGATGGAGGAGAAAACCTGCAGACGCTCTTATGGTGCCTCGGAATTTCTCCGTCTTATTGTGGTTCCAGTGTTTATTTCATGGTTTTTTATCAGTGATGCTACTCAGAGTTCTGTCATTACTGGCTACAGTTTATGATCAATACGTCTACGTTGGGGAGGTTCAAGCAGAAACTGCACAAATTGGAGTAGTGTTGTGCTAGATGGCCTCAGATTGTACGCTGTATTTTTTCTGTGCTACGTTTTTACTAAAGTTTTCACCAGCGGGGGAACAAAAGTATTCACAGATGATAAATCAAAACAACATTGTTGCTTTTGAGGTTAACAGCAGTTTTGCTGTATTCACTTAACTTTTACCTTATTGCAATTTTTAAAAGTTCCCCTTTGTGAGGATACTGTTTTATTTGAACTTAAATGAAGAGCAGCAGCATTCCCAGCAGCCTCAGCTGCAGCCTAATTTAGGTATAATTAGCAAAGAAGTGGTTCATGCATAAGAAAACGAGTGGTCTGATTGTTGAGTGTTTGTCTCTTTTCCACCACAAATACATGTTTTGTGACAGGCTTTGGCTATTGGAGGTCTTGCTGGCATCAGGGCATCAGGATGAGGTTCTCCTGCCTGTGTGTTGTATTCTAAATCAACCCACATCCATTTTATTCTTCATTTTATGCTCCATTTTCTCAAACAGATCTACAGCATGTCCGTCCAAACCATCCAACCGTATTAGGTTCTTCTAAATGACCTCAATCATACAAAATGAGGTCTAGAAGATTCAGGGTTTGTTGTTTTGAACCTTGCTCTGTGGGAAGATGGTCAGTGTTTTTGAGACAATTCACAGAGACTCCCTGACATCATTTATCTTTATTAGGATTTATAGCCGTGTGTTTAACTTCCAGGATGCACACAAGTGCGATTGGTCCGAGAATTGTCCAGATTATTCTTCCTTTTTATAAAGATGAATTGGACAATTAATCAGAATTGAAATGCTGAACATCCTAACGAGCCTCCGTACACGTTTTGTTCTCTGCCCTCATTTTTCCCAAAGCCAAAGCTTATTTTAACATTTATCCCAATTGGTCAATTCCAACTAATCCTGGGGCGATCAGTAATTGGTTCACGCTCCAAAATTCATTACTTGGCCACTATTTCTCTCTTTTACACTGACCGTTTGTGGTCTTTACCTGCATCGCGTGAATAAGAAGACAACCTCTGGCTTCATTTGTTTCAGACCAGGTGGGAAAACATGACCAATCGAGTGAATCGCGTGTCTTCCCTATTAGATGATCATTTCACGGAATAGATTTTTTTTGGGCCGTCTGACAGGAAATGAGAGAAACTTCATTTCACGTTTCTTTTAAGCAGCAGCCGTATATCTGAGGAGCATTCTGCTGCCCACTCCATGCAGGCAAGCAAATAGAATTGGGTCCATTTTATCAGTGTTACAAATCTGGTGCCGGCCTGCAGAAACACTCAGTAGGTGTTTTCCTGCCGGCTTGTGCAGCTCAGTGTCTGACCGTGGTCTCCTGCTGGCTAACATAATGTAATCCGCCGGTCTTTGCTTCAAACTCACAAGTGTTTTGTCTCCAAATGTCTTTGACAGCTGGTTGCCTATGATGTTAATGCACAGGTTTATCAAGGCTTGATGTAAAGAGCGAGGAAATGTGGGACGCTTCTGTGAGCTACTTTAGGAACCAGAGGGTCCTCAGACATCTGAGAGGTTCTCAGAGTAGAGCAGCTGCCTTTTCACGTCAAGAGGAGCCATTTTAGGGCCTCTGTTTAGGGCTCTGTCCTCCACATCTCTGCAGGGACATCTTCCAGGCATCTGGAGAGCCCGAGGCAGATCCAGGATACAGTGGAGTGATTATAGCTCCTGTTTAACCCCAGAACGCCCCCCCTGGGGCTGAAAATATAACCTTTATCTGCCTCCTGGTGATGCAATCTGTTGATATAGACAAGATTTAAACAGTAAATTATCAGAAATACATTTTTTGGACATATTTTCTGTTTGACGTAGGTTTTATAGCGTCGTGGAAGTCTGATAAGCAGCAACAGTGTGAAAAAAGGACCAGAAAAAATGTTCCAGCTGCTGGAGACGCGATCTGGAGCAGATCTGGAACTTCACCTTCTGTTGTCAGGAGGTTTCGTCCGTGTTCCTTCTCCACTTGCCTCAATGGTGACGGTGCAGGGGGGTGGCTGCAGGTGTAGCTTTACCTCTCTCACTTGCGTCATTGTTCTTTCATTCTGTCAAACGTGTCTTGAAAAGATCTGGCGCTGGAACTGGTTCCCTCCTCTCGTCCCTTTCACTCGGGCTTTTTGATTGCTCGTGTAAATAAGGCATTATGTAAATTCGGTATTGTGTGTCTTTGCAGCTCTGGTGGAGAAGCAACTGTTGAAATGTGATGGCGGTTTGTTCGGTTTTGTATCCCTGGGGCTAATTTAGGAAACATTGGCTCATGCTCGCCGTTGGTATGGCAACGAGTTTTCAATTTTAAAGTAAATTCTGCTCTTATAGATTACAGTTACAGATTACAGTGTGTGTCTTTGTGTGTGTGTTGTTGCACCTCACCAGTGCTGGGCGCGTCGCTTAAACCCACAGCGTGAAGGCTGTGGTCCAAACCAGAGTCTGAATCGAGGGAATTTTCTCTGACTTGTCGCCTGAATCACAAAACATCTGGATGGTTTCTCATCCCTTAGCGCCAACTGCGAGGCTGTTGGGAGCTCCAGACGAGCCAGATGTTGCCGTGCCCCCGCGCACCACCTCTGTGGGCCAACGTGTGAACGAGGAGCCAAGTCAAAGGCAGCAAATTTACTAAAACCTAGAATGAAATTTAAAGTCAGTGTCACAGTGTCGGTGTCATTTAAATAATTACAACACTGATGCGTCCAAGACCAACATTTTATAATTAGAACCATTAGAAATAGATAAATAAACTTAAGTCCACCCTTCAGGTGAGGTGGAATTGTGTTGCTGGGGAGATGAATGTGATGCTATAATGTAAATAAAGGAGAGATGCTGTTGCTACCACAGCCTGATGCTGGAGGGTGATGATGAATGGATCTCTGTCCAGCTTTGCAGTATTGTGTGTTATTAGAGTTTTGGTCATCTTTACAACACAGATGATGCCGTATTCCTCCAGAGCTGCAGTGTTAGTTGAAGTTTGGGTTAAATTCTTCTTTTCCTTTGGCTCCATTCTCCATTATTGGACTTTCTTTTTATCTCACGTTAATTAATGGTCAAATGGGAAATGATTCTTATGCCGTTGAAAGCTTTAATTATGGAGCTTCTGAAAGCAGAGTCTGTTTCATACAGAAATGGATACTTTGATTTCTCAAAGCCTTAATCTCTTGTGTCCAGGTGGAGCCTCCAGGCTAAACTTCTTATCGCAGTTCGACTTGCTGCTATTGTCGCACTGAAAATTCCTTCCTCCTCGGCTGTGAAGAGGTTTAAACACAAAGTTCTGTCCGAGAGCAACGCAGCAATTGGTCGTTTTGAGTTTGACATAGATTAGATAAAGATCTGTCCTTCACTTTGGTCCAAACGAAAGGATTTTCCAGTTTAAGCCCTGTTTACGGTGATGGAATGTGGGTGTACATCAGCGCATTTCCACAGTTTTCAAACCTAAATGCTCCATTTCTTTAAGAGCTCTTCTTAAATACTGTGATTAAAACTTGAAAAGGATTTTATTCTTGCTCTCTGCTGAACAGATAAAAGCAGTGTTGGTGGAAATTAGGGGGCAACAGCAGCAGCAGCAGCATTTCTGTGGGATTTGCTGAAAAGTACGAACATGAAAACTTTGAACAGAATTCCCCTTTGAGACTGCAGAAGCTTTGAAGAATTCTAATCACCGTCGGTGAAAAGGATGGGTCAGGGGCTAATCGATGATCAGAGGGGGGCTCCTGATGCTTTAATCTGTTCAGGTTTTCAACGCTAAATCTGAGCATTTAGAACATTTTCAACTACAAAAATGAGGCCGTGCTGCTTTAGGTATGAGGAGTTTGTATCTGATGAATCTGTTTTAGGGAAGCAATAAGTTTGTTGCCAAGGCTGCTTCTGCAGTCATCGTCACCATATTGTAGAGCCTGGTATCCCTCCACCTCCACCACCAAGGGTAGAGGTTGCCAGTTAGATTCCCAGATCCAGCAAGAACGTCTACGTTTGCCCGATGTACGTTTCATTTTGCCATAACGGCTGTGATAATTTTTGAACTTTTCCCACAGCACCAAAAATTCGGATATATATTTTTTTTATAAATCTTAAAAATGCATCAAAACATGTAACAAATACATGTTACAATTAGATTACCGCACAATAAATGTAGGAATTCAGTGCAAGGCTTCTCCAGGAACAAAATGAACTTTATTACAGGCTAATCTTACATTAGCCGTCATTACTAGCAACGAACGTTAACACTTGTGGTAACACCGCCATCTAATGGACAAACATTTGAACACATTTTTGACCTTCGTATCCTGAAATTTCTTTCGTAACAAGGAAATATTTTCCCGTTGAGACGTTTCGTAACCTGAAAATTTTGCATGTAGAGACATTTGTAAGTAGAGGTCCCACTGTATATATATATGTATATATATATATATATATATATATATATATATATATATATTGTGGTTGGACTAGTGTTGTCAGCGCTATTATGATTCCTCAACATCTGTTGACATATCAGGGCTGTTTTGTGATTAATTTCTTTCTGTTTCTGCTCCTTTAAGCTTGAAATAATGTATAAAATGTAATAAATAAATTGTAATTAGCTTCTTCATCCACCCGAAAAAACAGAACTGTGACAGATTGACAAAAGAGAAATGAGAGGCAACAGCGGGTGTTTATAACTGCACAGCTACCAACACACAGATAAAATAATTACTCATGTAAGAAGTTGCTGTGATCTTAGAAATGCTGGTCGGGTGGAACCAGAGCTGATCCTTCAGGCCCTCAAACATAATCCTTTCATCTGAACTCACCCTTTCATCATCTGCCCAAACCAGAATTTAGTCCGACTTTCCCCTCAAAGTGGAACATGAATATTGAGCCAAAGTGAGGGTCAGTCCAGTAACCAGTCTGGGTGGTGAGAGTCAACCTGCTCCTGTTTCAGGGCTTCCTGCCTTTGAGGACAGCGATGATTATCCTGCTCTTTCTTCTCATGTTTGGTATAACTGTATGTAGCTCAACTTCTCCTTCCTGATCCTACCTTAAGGTCCATCTGAGGGCTACGCTAGAGGTCTCCACTCAGAGCTGATGGATCCAGTGGAATCCTCTGTTTTCAGATGGACTCAGTTGGATCTTGGAAGGATGAAATGTAACTCCTCTTCATCTCTGAGCTTTAGACTATATTTTCAGCAGTGTTGTGTCTAAACTGGGAGCAAATGTGCTGCATTTGCTCCTGAGGAAATGCTGCCTCCAAACCGCCACATTCTTCCCCTACATTTGGCCACATTAACGTCCCCAGCCAGCCTCCGCGTCCAGGGGATTCTCGCACCTGCTCAGGTCATTTGTTTCACATCAAGGGGAAAAAATGAGACGCTGCTGCGGGTTAGTGCCGACAGGCTGATTTTCAGGCCAGAGAGCAAACATGTTACACAAAGTGACAACATGGTCAGGACTTAAAGGAGGGATACGTTTAAATATGAGGGCGCAGCAAGAGAAAATGGGCAGTAGAAGTGCGGCAGAGTTGCTTTTCACTCTTTAGCCACAAGAAAAACCCTGCATTGATGTGCTAAGACGAGCGTTAGCCTTTTAGCGTTGTCACATCTAACAAAGATGCCACCAAGCAAATGGAATTAGTGATAATTTTGAATATTATTTTCATAAAACTCTTCAACGGAAGGCTGTTTGACGAGTTGGTGTTTCATTAAACATGTTGACAGAAGACGGCGACATAAATGTGCTGATATTCACTGCTGCCGTTTGTCTGCATCCTCACGCCATATCCAGGCCGTGAATATGAAGGGCTGCTAAAACAACAATATGATCCAGACAGCTGGGAACACACCGCCATGATGGAGGCATTTCCATACTCGCGTCTTTTATTAAATCTCTTTCTGTAAAATCTCCACTGATCCGCCGTCAGAAGTTTCACATTCTATCTTCTCATCCGTTTTATATACAGCAGCCAAAAAAATAACCCAACTTTAATGTATATTTAAGAATAAATGCCCGTTTTAATCTGCCTACTCAAAGAAAATAAGCCCGAAGAGAAATTAATGTTCCGCCTTTGCAACCTAAAGAAAAACTCAGCTTGTTTTTCAGGTCAAAGCTGCAGGAATTCTGTCACAGTTTCACGGTACAGTGTTTCCCCCCCCCCCCCACAGCGCTGATACAGGACAAAAAATTCAAACTTTAGTTTATACGTCCATCACATAACCAGCATGAGGCAATGCTGCACACGAACTGGATTCCATACAGGAACTGTTCACAGCTCTATACAGCAAACACAAAGCAGCACACAGCACTTAACATAGAATGTCGGGTGCCGTCCATGCTTCTGTATCTTCATCAGAGCCCATCTTTTGAATTACAAGGATTGGACCTAATTTTTAAGGCACCTCAGAGCAAAACTGAGACCCATGAGGTCAAAAGAACTGTCCAAAGAGCTCAGAGACGGAGCAGGACACAGATCTGGGCCAGGTTGGAAACCAACAATATACTGAACGGTTTCATGGAGGTTCCCTCATCATTGTCCATCATTATCTTCCATCACGTTCGCTTTTTCTCCAGTTTAATATTAAAACACGCCCATGCGTCACCTTGACACCACGTAGGAAATGAAAAATTGTGTCTAATATCTCAAGCCCTGTTATTGTCTTATCGGCCCCTCCGAAGATTGTGCCCCTCCGCTCGTGTTAAAACACATTCGTCTTCATGTATCAGATGAAACACCAAGGTCACGCCGGGATAACGCGTCCACGTCCAGAGTCGGCCGGCGCAGGGTGACATCAGACGCTTTTGTGTTCATCCCGGGAGCGCGAGCGTGATTGCTCACGTCATGTCTGACAGCAGCTTATCGATCTGCAGGCAGCGCTGGAAGAGCGGAGAGGACGCCGTAACGGCTTGCACGTCTCTCAGCTGGAGTCCGAAGCGCTGGCGAGGCCTGACGGGGCCGGTTGTCATTCCTTGGCGAGCGCGCGGGACGTCTCTATTCATTCATAAATCTGCTGCTTTATGAGGAGATCTTCTGCGGATTCCGCTGCCGCCGTCTGGATCAGCGGGGCAGAAGAACAGGCAGAGGCGTGAAGACTGATTTAGCGGAAGGCCGTCCGCCAGGATCCAGAGGCTTTTCCTTCTGGAATCAGGCGGCGAGGGCGGCGTAACGGCGCCGTGGCTGGTATCAGGCAGAGGTTCAAGATTAGTAGCTCACGCAAACTATGGGTTTAACGTTAAGTGTTGGCATCTTCTGTTACAATAATTGATCAGCAGGCTGTAGGAAAGACTTCTGCTTTATTCCATGTACTCAGCTGGACAGCCCAATCCTTGGGGGGGTGTCACGCTCCCACCCCCCACACTGGTGTGGATATATCAGAGAGCCCGTGGACGCCCTTCCATGTGGCTTCTAAAGAAGCCCCGTGTTCGTAGATACTGTGTCTTGGACGTGATAAAGAAACTGTTGGAGCTGAGATCAGCTTCCAAACGACTCCACACTGGCCAAAAAAACCCATTTGGAACTGGGGACATGTGAGGCCATTGGCACCGCAATCAGCGACCTTTTTGAGTTGCAACATTGGCGAGATTTCCAGGTGAGAGAGCTTCTTGTAATCCACCATTTAACTCGGGCGTTTAAAAAAAACCCGACTCTAATGACAGACCTGAGCCAGGCGCTTTCGTAGATCTATAGAAGCGACGATGCAAACGTTGTCTGACAGGAAGAACTTGAAGTAAAACACGACGACTGACTGTGGAGCGAGGATGTTCCCTGATTTCTGACCGGAGGCGTTGGGAGGAATCCTGTCCTGACAGAAATGGTTTTTGCCATTTTGGTTAATGAGTCAGCCATTTCTGACTATTTAACCTCGGCAGGATATCAGAAGCATTTCATCCTGGGGTCAGAGTCCTGTTGGAGGACAGATGGAGCTCCTCAGCTGCTTTTGGTTATCGGTGAATCCATCAGTGACCAGCGGCAGCCCGCAGGGTTGAACACGTGACGAGCACTTCACATCACCATCATTATTGTTGTCATTGTTATCCTGTGAGCGGTGTCGTGTATTTATAATAGGAGATGATTTAGATTTGAGAGTTTGTCATTAAACGTGTGATCTCAGATTGTTAGAGGATCTACCAGCAGATTCACTTCCTGCTCCCAACCAGACTTTTCTGGATCAAAGCTCCGCAAACAGAGTTTGCCCGCAGTAGTTTTATAAAAAATTAATGGCGGGAATCTTCTTTTTGAAAGCCGCCTCTGTGGAAATACAGACTAAAAAAAATAATAAAATAACCCAACCGCGCAGTGACCACATCCAGCAGCGCTGCCGTTCCTAATGTGATTGTTTTCAGCCAAATGGAGCCGACCCGCGCCACAACCGCCATCCGTTCCCCACCCCAGTGATATTAGATCACGTTGAGCTCAGCGTGGTGAGATATTTGATGGGGATACAAAATTGTCTGCCTCTTCCATTCCCCAGCTTGCCCAGTTCCTAGCAACCAATAAGATTAGACAGTCTGTTTGTCAGTGGTTCGGAAAGAGCCAGAAACCCTTATCGCATTATACAGATTTAATGCATGCACATCAGATAAACATATATATATATATATATCTGCACACACACCCACAAAGCTAAACACACGCTTTTGTTCAGTCAAACACAATTAAAGTAGACGAGGACGTGGACTTGGAGATGATTTGTGTGGCCGGTCTTTATTCTGAAGCTCCAAAATGGAACCGTTTTAGGAAAAACCAAAGTCAACAAAAGAGTTTTGTCTGGCGCTAATGTAAATGTGCTCGAACAAAACGGGCTTCAAAGGCCTGCCAGTCATGGAGATAGAATCTAGGAACGTTAAAATGATTATTGTGTTGCACCTGCATCCACCAACAATAGACCGCAGTGGCAGATATTCTCCGCGGAGTCGCTTTTGTGATGCTTCTGAATTGCGCCGCAGCTCACCTGGAGTTCAAAATATTGTCTGATTCTTTCAGCTCCAACAGCTGGGTGTGACTCAGCCCAGTGAAATCATGGCGTGCTACAGAAAACAAAGAACATGGCATAAGGAAAGGAATCTAGTATTTCGAAACGTTTTCCGTCAGTACAGCCTTTAAGTCGCTAATCGAGGTAGCCGTAAATTCCTTTTCGAGACCGTAGATGTGTCGACTCGATGCTTTTGATGAACAACGTTATGAACTCTTTTTGTGCATTAGGGGCCTTCTGGAAAAAGCTCTGTGGCTCAGCAGACTCAGCGTGTCGTAGCTGCAGGGCCAATCCCAAATAACAGGCATGAACATGGACAGCAACAGCCAGATAAGAGCCAGAGCAACAGAAAAGATAGATGGGATTACTGTCAAACAGGCTCACACACACACACACACACACACATGCGGTCCAGATATGATGTTTGTGTTATGTTGTTTGATATTTTCAGCTTCCTGCTGTTTGCTCGAAGGGTTAGTTGTTTTCATTTTAGTCCGGGTCCTCAGTTTCCCTAACAAACATCATCTCCAGGTGGATGTTTGGACTGTCAAGGAGGTGGTTTATGTTCACTTTCTCTAACTTGTAAAGTACACCAGAGGCCATCTGTGATCCCAAAAAGAAGTGGTCATGGGCTCTTATTTTCTTCGTTGTGATATTTAATACGAATTTTTAGACAGCCTCACAGACTGCTAGCTAGGTGGTTAGTGCGCTAATCCTGTTTTTTTTTCTTTCTGTGATAGCGTTACAGGTTTACTTGTTTAGCTTTCAGCCTTGTTACTTTTGTCATGTCCTAATTGTGTCAGCACATATTTGATTATAACGTGGCCACATTGAAGCGTCTGTACTCGGTGTCCGTTAATTGGTGGGAACCAACTACAAATGAGCAAAGCTAACTCTGAGTTGGTTGTTGTATCTGCCCATCTTGGCCCACGTTTCATGGTCGATGTGCTGATCAGAGAAATACATTAAGCCCTATTAATCAACCTGGATTCAATCACGCAGACTCGGCTCCATGTCGTCGTTGTGCGGCTACAAGGCGTTGAAACACTCACTAATAACACTCGACACGTGCACACGCGACATACGTCTTCCTGATGGAGCTCCAGGATCACTTTATCATCTGCGGACCTGCTGTCACACTTTACGGTGCAAACAGACTGGATACAGGAGAGCCTGTGGCGCTTTACTCCGTCTGTGGAGGCGAGCTGCTCAGATCTGTCCTGACATTTATCTCTGTAGCTTCCCAAACTCGAATATGTTGGTTCTGAAGGTTCATTTCATTACAGTGCAGAGTGGAGGATTAGTGAGTGAGACGAACCAGCTCTGACTCTCTTCCTCGCTGCGTTTTCTGATTTTAACCCCTGTAATCAAACTTTTGTTCCTCAGAACTCCATCATCCATATTTAAATTCAGACTTCTGCCCTCTGAGTTCACATTTTTGACTACAAATTTTATTTTAAATGATTTTCTCTGGTCTTTATTCCTCAGGGTTATCATTATTATCATTATTATTTCTGGATTTGGTTTATGTTCATAGACTTGAAAAACTGATTAACACCAAGAAAATTGTGCACATTTTTGATCCAATGAATGATTAGAAGGTGCAATAACAAAAAAAACAAACCTTTTGAGCAAATGTAAAATCAGTATGAATTCTGGGAACAGAACCTTTGATATGAAAGTAAATATATTCAACTGCTGTACATCATAGTGCAGCTCAGTCTCTGAGCAGAATTTACATGTGTTTAATGCAGCAGAACATGTGCAGGAGCCTCTCCTACCTTTCATTCGCTTGTCAGCTCTGTTGACAAAATTTCCTACCACAGAGGCGTTGAAGAGAAAAGGAAAAGCACTCGTCTTCCTGTTTAATCCACTGGGCCGCAACAGTAAGGGTACGGCAGGCCGGAAAAGATAACTTCCCCCGGGGAGGCTGCCAGACACGGCTCCCTTCATCTGCCTCCTTATGAATAAAAATGGAGCCAAAGTTTGTGTGTGTTTGCGACTCTGAACGTAACTTTGGCTTTTGTATCTAGGGCGATGGTGGACGCTCGGCGCTTTGAGTGGATGAACGCGGTGTGACAACGGCATCATCCGGGCTGCTGCGCAGAGGCCGTTTAATCCCTCTAAATGAATAGACGTGAATTGAAACACTATCGGACCAAACGGGCGAAAAAGGTGAATTTGTGAGCCAGAAGGCGCCGTTGGTAGCAGTGGCGGCGATAAGTCGCAATAATCCTGTTCAAATCAAGACCAGCAGATCAACATGCGCAGATGTTGCAGATTTTCTGTTTCTTTATGGAATAAAAGAGCTGCTTTTATGGTTTCAGGCCTCTGCCTGCGCTGCCGGCTCAGATTACGGTATTTTCTAAACGTTATATTGCTTTCAAAGTTAGAAAACAGTGTATCAGTGGTTCCTGTCTACATATGTTCACGTTGCACAGCATTTAGCTCCAACGATGCTGGGATACTGGTCTCAGCTCTGCGTTCTCACTATCGCGTTTCTGGTTTTTCCACGCCGGAGTTTCTCACTGGACGTGTGGGGTTGTTTGTCTCCATATGTTGCTCCGTGTCAGGTGGGATCTTCCCCACAACCCTGAGCGGGATAATGGATGTTCCACAACGCTGCAACATGCATCACCATTAGCCATCTTTTAGCGCCGCAAAACCGCTTGATAGATCAGTGGATGTATGTCCGTGAAAACGGTTAATATCACTTTGTGGAGACAGGGCACAATTAGGCCCCGCCCACCCCGGAGGGACTATCGATTGATCTGGATCTGTAGCTAGCAAACAGGAAAAAAAGACTGTTATTTTAGAGAAGCACAAATATGACTTAATACAGCGAGCGAGGCAATATTAGCTACGTTGCAACTGTACCTTAAGTACGTAGTTCATTTTGAACTCAACATACAATTTGCCAGCGACTGGTCAGGTTTGTACTCTCAGAATGAGCCATTTCAGGTGAGGTGGCTCTGTCCTGCAGCTGCCTGGGAGAGCTGATGCGAATCTGTGATCAGAAAGCGGCGTCTGCAAAGCATGTCGTTCATTCTGACAGGTGCTTTTTTTGGGGGTTTTCCAGAGCTCTTGATATTCAGAATATGATGTGTTGTGTGGCGTGAATGAGATCGTTTGTCTTGTTGCAGCCAGCGGAATGTCTCATTTTACTAAAATTACCCCTCCGTCATCCATTTAGGAGTAACGTTTGGTTTGACTCTCAAATCTCTGGGTAATTCTCTGCTGAGCTCATTTGGGCCTTATTGCCCTCCGGCGCGCCACTGATCTCACTCATATTGTTGCAACACTCGCAGCGGTCGGCTCCACCCACACACAGCTTTTGGATGCCCGCTAAGTTAATTTGCAATTATTTTCCAAATAAAGGCGACTCCGACGAGTGATGAAGTCTCCTGCCAGCCGAAGGTTAGAGGCAGGACAGAGCAGAAGGGCAGTTGGGGCCTTTATTTGTTTATTCATTTCTTTTTGTTTAAGAAATTGGAAATTTATTAGATTGTTAGACAGAAAAATGTATTTAACATTAATGTGGGTTGTTGTTTTTAGCGTTTTGAAGGTGTCATTTTCAGATTAATATGAAAATCAGAGGGAGTGAATGGAAAAACTGCTGATGGGAACAGGATGGGAAGCATCAGTCAGTGTCCACCCGCCAAGCTGGTACATGATGGTTTTTATTGAGTGTTGATTTCAGACAGAGCGACTCGTCTGTTGAAGACAAGCTCAGAATGCCACAAATTCCTCGATAAATGTGAGATTTGTTTTCTTTCGATCTCACCATTTCGAGTTAATCCCAACATTTTCTCACCTCCGAATTGAAATGCGGCTCCTCCCAGGACGTTTTGAGCTTTTCCCCTCCTTTTCCTGCTCTATCCAACCCTAACATCTTGTGTTCGACGCAATAATTGATCAGTAAAAACAGGCTGACGTCTCCGTTCACCTGTATCGGCCTTCACAAACACTATTTTCCAGCACTGATTAGTCGTGCCTGCACACTTCACTGCGTCCCTGTGATGGACACACGAGCTCAGATGCATAAACAGAATAATTAATGGATCTATATCTCATAACCTCAATATGTCACACTTCGCTGGCTGTGAGTAATTAACAGTTTGACCTTTGCTCCTGTCAGTTCCACTAATCCGGTAAGTGTCACACAGGAATGTGCGTCCCCTGTATGTATGTGACATCATGTTCATTCCGTGCCTGTATTTAAAAAAAACAATAGATTAGGAGACATGTTTAACATTTCAACAGGTGCTTTTTCATGCTGCGTGTTGAAGCACATCTGAAAGGCAAAAGGTTCAGATAAAAACTCACGTTTACCTGAATCGATCAGACGGGCCAAAAGGTCGAAACCAGGTGGGAAGTCGGACCCGGCTAACGTGTCCAGGAAAGGTTAATAAGACACTGATTGATCCGAAAAGACATGCAAAGCAAAGGCTGGAGGGGGGGAGGAATACTGATCAGGGTCTCCCTCCAACTCACGACGCGACTCAATGATTCCTGGGAAGTGCTGGATGAACAAGCGTCAGCTGCCAGAGACCAAGATTGGGACTTTAGCTTTTCCGTTGGTCTAAAGGTTGTTTAATCTTGGCGTGGTCCCTCATCCACGGGTTTATTTGGTGCTTTTAATGTATAGGACCACGATCTGCTGTCCAAACCTGACTGGTAGGTTGGACATTTGGAACCAAATTAGCCACAGAGATTACCGGGGGCGAGGGACGGGCAGCCCAAACCTCCTTTATTTCATTTACGCTGGGGGAAAATACAGATCGGTTGACAAATAGAACTTAACTTTTGCTACAGAAACCTTTGTTTGTTACACAGATCAAACATTTCCCGCAGTTCTTGTCCAGGGTTGCACACACTGCAGCGGCCATCTTGGCCCACTCCTCCATACAGCTACGGAGAAGGCTGTTCCCCCAAATCTCGCGATGCCTCGTCCTCTCCTCAATACGGTGCAGTCATCCTCTCCCCTTTACGGAAAAACGGCCCCAAACCACGATGCTTCTCCCTTCCTGTTTCACAGTAGGGACGCTGTTCTTGAGATTATATTGTGTCAGGCTTCTATTTTGGTCTCATCTGACCACACGACCTTCTCCCGTGCTTCCTACGGATCCTCCAGATGGTCTTTGGCAAACTTCAGACGGGCCTGGATGTGTGGTCTTGCATGGAGCTCCGGTCTGAGGGAGGCATCTTCCTTTTCTTCCATTTTCTAATCATGATGCTGACAGTTGTTCTCACCAAGCTGCTTGTCTATGGTCCTGTAGCCCATCCACGCCCCCGTGCAGGTCTATGATTTGGTGCCTGGCGTCCCTGAGACAGCTCTTTGGTCTTGCCCACAGTGGAGCGTTGGGAGTGTGTTACAGGTGTCTTTCATACAGGTAAAAAGCTTAAACGGGTGCATATAGATGATGAAATACCTGTTTCATGCAACGGAAGAGAAATGAATTATTTAATAGTGTTTGTTTTCATTAAGTAACACGACAGCAACAAAAATGTTTTCCACAGCGGACATGAATTTTTAATATGGACGTGATGCCAGCGTCCCTGCAGGAGCTTTTGTTTAATTGCAATTGTTAAAATATTAAACAGGACTGATCTGAGACCATCGGAGTTTGGACTTATTGGACTCCCCGATGTTCCAATGATGGTTGCTCGTTAAAAGCAGAGCGGAGATGAACTGTGTCTAAAAACAGTCTCCTGCTTTTGAGTTATACTAAAAATGCAAATGTGCAGAGGATAATTTCCTCCGTGGATGGAAGAATAATCTACCTCTAACCCCAGTGTCAACAAAGGGATTAAAGCTTGGATCTAAGATCTGAAATCTTGTCACAGCTGAGGTCAAAACCCTACATCTCTTTCTTATGATGTCTGATCGACTCTGAGGCAGGAAAAAAAGTGAAATAAATACGTTGGGGTTTTTTTTTAAAGAAAAGAGAGTGAGGATTTTCCACTCTACTGAGAGGAACATGATGGCGCTGAACCAAAACACCATCTACGGGTTCAGCCAAGCATCGAGGAGGCGAGCAAATTAACACGGAGGTAATTCATCCTTTAGAACACGAGCGTTCTCTCCGGAACATCATCGACCCTTTTAATGAAACCACAACCAGGGACTCGGTTCCCTTATCCTTCTATCTATCGTGTAGCTGCTAATCAAACAGTGTTTCTGACGTACAGACCTTGTGTGTGCGGCAACTCGTGTTTTTTTTTGTAACCGCAATCACTGATGTATGTAATTACGTTCTTGTCTTCCTAATTCCTCACCCCCTCCCTTGATGGAGGGAAGAAGAACGTTATTCCACGCGATGCTGTAGGTTCCTTGTGCTGATGATCAGGAGGAGTAAATAAACGGCTCTTTGGTCTTTTAATCCCAACTGTTTTTCCTGGTTGTGGCTGGCTTCTCCATTTCTCCGAGTGGTGAGTTGGATGACTTTAAACTGAGGGGAGGAAACTCGATTTTCTGCCGAAGCCTGACGGCTCACGGTTAGAATCAGTTGATTGGATTCTTGACACCTGGAGGGCGGTAATGGAGCAGACGAGGCGGTGCAGGTGCCGTGACCATCCCCGGCCAGCGGCGCTCCGGAAGCCTCCCAAAGGTGGCGATGAGGCAGGAGATCCGACGCCACCGGGAGAACAAGTCTGACACGTGTAACAAGCCGCCGTCGGATGAAGCTCGGATGTGAACGTGTCGGCTCATCGGCGAAGGAGGCCGGAGGACGTTTGGGTCTGTCCTGCTGTGGTCCGACCCTCCTCATCCTGTGTGGCCTCGGATTATAAATTATTATTGGAATAGTAACAGGAGTTGCCCTTTCTCATATTCCCAATATTCCCATTCCTCTCGTCCCTCCCGAGTCAACGTGCCTGTTAAATTCGGTGTCACACTCAGACGGATTTGACTGCTCAGTTTTTCCTAATAAATGCCATCATTAGAATAATTATTCCCCTCATCTTTGTTCTGTCTAATTAATGTTTCTTTGTGAGAAAATTGCCTAATTATTGCTCGTAATGAAGTGGGGACTTAAACAGGCCTTGCAGTTATCATCCATTCGCAGAGTCACAGAGAAGAAGTTGGGAGGCAGGACTGAAATCGACTCCGTACTCGGGAAAACGCTTCCGCTTTTATTAAGGCCCCGTCGAGCTCACACATCTGACTGGGTTCTACCCCACCGCTATCCAGATGGCGCGTGCGTTTATGGCGTAATACGGTGTCGCACACCCACAAACTGCTCCGTTGGATGCCGCTGTCGGCCAGAACACACAGACGCAGAACCAAACATTAATACGAGACAAACTAGGTCTTGTCTGAGGTCCGATCGCCAAGGCTCATCTGTCTCGTGTGTTAACCCAGAAGGAGCTGCGTTAGCCTGGAATCGGACAGGAAGTGCTGATGTCATGGCCATGCTGACACACACTCAGGTTACATTAATAAATCCACAGCACCCCGGAAAAGCTGTCAAGATGGGACGGGGTGTAGAGGAGGTGTTCTGGGAGTTCTAAAGGGAATGTATTGTTTTTCCCCTCCTAAGTACCAGGGTGTGAACGGTGCAAAGGCTGGGTGTGATTCGGTCCAAACAACACCGCCTTTCAGGACGTTTCGTCTATTATCAGCCTACACATGGAGGTGTGTTAGCTGTTAAAGGACAGAGGGTGGAAAGTATGGAATTATTTGTTTTATCGTGGAACATGTCGAGAATGGGGGTTGCTATGGGAACCAGAGCAACAAGTGACGGTCAAATCGATGACTTGGTAATCAATGAAAATCCGAATCAGACTCTTAAAATTACAGAAAAGCTTCAATTTTCACCAAGCGGTTGCGTTACTGTGCTAATTTCATTTGTTCCGCCTCCATTTGAGCTTAATTGAGGCTGATCTGTTTTTTTTAATCCAGTCTAAGGAGGAGCAGCTAATGCAACAATCGGATTACGTCCATTAGAGTTTTGTGTTTTCTGCTTCGCGTTTGGAGCCCATTTGTGAAGAACGCAGCCATTAAGTCTAGGGTTACATGGCGTGTTTATTCCGCCTTTTCCGGCTCCCTGAAATCCAGCTGGATTATTATGGTCTGTGGTGGACTGTCCGGCAGCAGAACTAATCCACAAAGATCGCCGTCGCCAAAAGACGTCCAGCCAGGAGTGTGTTCCACACAGCTTTACATCCCAGACCCACAGTTTCCAGCACTTTTAACATTCCTCTAACCTCGTATGGTAGAAAATAATTATATTATATATAACTGTAACTTGGGTGGCGTGTATGCACTGTCTGTCTGTCCGTCGGCTCTCCATAGTAATCAATGCAGCTCATAAAAATGTCTTTTGTACGGTGGGAGGAAGCAGAAGTCAGTCAGAGCTCCATCCAGCAAGTTCCAGCTCATTTGTCTGCCTGACACGTACGAGACGGAGATTTCTTCATTAAGACCTTTGAAATGATGAGATACGTTTGTTTCTTCTGTCCCTGCAGTGATTTTCTCTCTCTTCTTCTTATCTCTCATTCACAGCCACTCTGGGGACCTTGGACTTCAGTTTGCTGTATGACCAGGAGAACAATGCTCTGCACTGCACCATTAACAAAGCCAAGGTGAGCCGCCGCCGCCGCCGTGGTTACGCCTGCGCTGACGCTGGTTCTCCAGCTCTTTTAGATCACTTCAAATGAGGCATTTTGTATGAAATGAGTCACCCTCCAATTTTGTGGCGCTTCTATTTTTAAAAGCCTATAAAGCCTCATGCTAACTCGTAGACTTATCAGCTTTTTTGTTTGTTTGTTTTTATTTTATGAGATAAATAAAAGGGAGCCAGGTTGTTACAAGGCACTGAACGGAAGATCAATACAAATGCTGCTTTCAAAGTCAATATTCAAGACGTATATTTGTGCAGCGTGTTCAGCCCACATGTGCTGGCACGAAGAATGCAGAAAGCTAAGCTAACACGTCCTCCAGTTCGCCCTCACAAAGATTTTCTACGTCTGAATTTGCCAATTAATTCCGAAGCATATTGCAAACAAAAGACCAAGACTGGGCATCCAATTGTAAATCTTCACTAATCTTTAGGAATATTTGAATTCAGGGAAGGGGGGAGTTCAGAGGTCAAATTTGTTTCATTGAATTCTCATTATCGATCCAAACAGCCGTAAACATTATTTCAGTTCATCTTAATTCATATCACATCTGTCACGAACAAGATCGTCTCTGGAGCCGGCCCCCCAAAAACAAGCAGCAGGTGGGAAAAAAACGCTTTGAACAGGAAGAAACCATGAGCAGGACCAGATTCAGATGGAACTAATCTTAGATGGTGAAGAAGAACTCTAAAGACTCCAGTTTAGATAAAGTGTTTCTCTTGCATTCCTCTCTGGGCTTTGTTTTGATAAAACTGTGGTTTCCGTGACATCAGCAGCTCCACGATGGGCAGCCCATCAGACATCCCGCCAGCCTGATTTATCGTAGTTATTTTCTATACGGCTGTGCTGCCCCAGCCAGAATAAAATGCCTTCTCATTCTCTCTCTCAAATCGTGTATTGACCCACGGTTCCATTTATCTGCCGAATACCTTATGGCCTCTCCAGACTTACTGTAGGTTCTGATGCCTCTTCAGCCGCTTCAATTAACTGTGAGTGAGCGAAAACCAATTGAAGTGTATTTAAAGGAAGGTGGGATGTCAGTTTCTGCTGGACAGGTTGCACTTTTCTGCAGCTGTGAGGGCTTAAGATAGCAACAATGCTACTCCTTCACTGCGCTAACCTTAAGGTCACTGAGATATCATTCATGGAATATCTGTGCGCTGCCTTTTCTGGGCCACCAGAGCTGCAATTACCTCAACTTTCTTTCTTATTTGTAGAATTGAAGTGCGAACAATTAGTGGACGGGACCCAGTTTGACCGTGTCATGTTACCACCATCGTATTCGTTTTTAATGAGCTGCTTTATTCAGCCAGACACAATAATGACAAAAATTCTCCCCACATTATTGTTCTTCATTTGAGCTGCCAATCATCACCTCGATTTCCCCTTTTTTCCTCTCTCTGCTCTTCCCAGGAAATTCTATTTAGTCACACTGTGTTTTTTTCGTGTGGCTTTAGCCTCACATGAATACATAATGATGCAGAGTTCTCTTTGCTTATTACCAAAACTAAAAATACAACAGTAATGAGGCAGCTTTTTAGATTTCTGCTTCCTCTTTAAACTGAAACCATCGTTTTTAACCTCTGTTGGTTTTGAAAGTACTGACGCACCAAACACCACAATGCTAATGTTTGCGTAGAACCCTTTGGACCCAGCACCTCCTGTGGTATAATGTGTAAAATACCATTTTTTTAACCTGAAATAGCGAAGTGAGTGTTAAACTAATGTAGTTGACAGCATGCCAACACATCATGGATGTGTTTCTGTGGCCTTCTGCTCATGAAAGGACTGAAAAGCTTATAATAATCAGTGAAACCACCTTTCTTTAACATAAAATTACATTTTTGGAGATGGCCTGAGTCTAGGCTCATGTTTCATTGAACAACGAAGCAAACTTAACATCTAAACCCCTGAGGTTTTGTGTATGATTACCTGCCAAAATATTGCAGAATCAGCACTTCAGGACAGCGTCGCTATGTTCCCGTCCTGCTCTCACGAGCGTGTTGAAATGGCGCTGCTGCGTATGGCACTGCCCTCCATTTTCACCAGCGTTTTGGCATTAAATGAGTCAGACTGCGTCATCCTAATACCTAATATGAGGGAAATAAGTCAGTTTAATCCTTGGAAAATGGATTTATTGGAGAATGCAGGCGTGCAGAGACCTTTAGAGCACTTCTTGCACACAGCCGCCTCTGTGCTCCCAGTTTGTAGTCGTATTTTACACGTGTACAAGCCAGAGCGCCTGTGTTTAAATGTTTATTACCCTGAAATTTATTAGAAAGGCTTTCCAGAACCGTCAGACAATCGAGTCGGATAAGAGGAAGAGGGAGGTGTGAGGAACAGAAACTCTACAGAAGTGAAGCCAGGAGGCTAAAGGGGCTCCAGGCTGTTGAGGTTTTTGACTAAATGTAAAGTCAAACATGTAAACTGTAAAGTTAATCTGTCGAGATTTTGCAGTCCTTTAAGCTGAGTAGAGTCTTTTGAAACACTTAATCATCCAGGGTGTTTGCGGAATCGTTGGAAGTGTGTTTTGAAGCCACCAGGCTTAATGCTGGATGACAGCAGGCTTCCCTTAGCTGCTCTCTCATCAGCTGAAGCCAGAGCTCTTTAGTCCTGCTGCACAACCATCCCGGCACATTTACAGTCGGACACAACCGTCTGCCTCTGCCGTTCTGTTTTTTTTCTTCCTGCAAACATCCCAAATGCGCTTTATGCCTCCCCACGTGAGTCCTCAGGCATCATATTAGAAAAGTGGGACTGACTGCAGGAGGCCTGGCGGTGGGGAAGAGCCCCCTGCTCTAACCTCCTCGGCTTCATAGCTGCAGAAAAATTAAAGCTCCGTTTACATTATCACGCATCGGCAGGAGGAAAAACAAATCAACAATGTTGGATTTGGCTCTGAAATGACTCCTGACTCATTAAGCAGCTGCTTAACTGCCTGTGTGACCTCGCCGCCGACTCTTTCAGCTGATCTGTGGTCAGATCTACGTCTCGGCACTTATGTTATTCTAGAAGGTTCGGAGGTATTGGGTTTGGAGGTCATTCAAAAAGCAGTTAACAACCTTTAAGCAATTAACAAGCATATTTGAAGCATTTAAACAAGGTTATACAAACAGTAAATCTAATTCCCTTCATTTAGAACTGTGGGTAAACTCATATATGATGTAAAAGGATGGAGGAGGTTGTGTTTTATTTAGTTGTTTAGTCTTTCACAGCTCCAACATGTGATTTAATGCTCTTCTCTCTTGCAACCTTTCGCACGAGATGACGAGTTCACAAAACAAACACAGACGTTGGAACACAGATAAAATGTTACGGCTGTTTGGGTCGGGATCTCAGTGCCTGACGGTTATTTAAGGTGTTCATCACCCTGCCGCCGTTGCTTCTGTCTCGGGATGCACATTAAAGGGAAAACAGGCTCCGTCTGTCTAATCAGTTGTAGAATCCAGACCTGTTTATTGCTCTCCGCCTACACATCAACCTACCTTAACTCTCCACCGCCGTCTTTCAATCTCTTCTGTCTCGCTCGCTCGGGACGTCTTTTCATTGGCTGATTCGCCCACACGCTCCCACGTGTGTGAACGCAAACACACTCTTTGTCATATATGATGCATCCTCTCATTTTGTGTCCGATATGTTGATTGCGTCTGTCTTCATTAAGCTGCCCGAAGATCATCAGCTCGGAAGGAATGAGAGAGAAATTGGACAAATGCCTGTTATTGTTGTTATTTGTGTTCTAACTATTGTTTTCCATGAGGGTTTTCTATATAAACGGAGAAGGCAGCTCCGGCGCCATGGCCGCCAGCCTCTCAGCCGTCCTGCTGTAGCTCAACTGTGATGGTCCGAAACTCCCTGTTCTTAAATATGGCTGCGGATTTTAAGAGCTCGACAACTCCGGAATAAAAGAAAGCTGGAAGTGCTAAAGCTCCTGTGGTGAACTGACTGTTTTAAAAGCGCCATCATCCACTTTGTGCTATATCTGGAGGCCTGTTTTGTCTTTCAGTTTCTTGCGTGTCGCTTGTTTCACCTTTAATTTTCTCTGTCTTTCTCCCCTCATACACTCTTGCATGCTCTCACTGCATGTTGCCGTTTTCTGTTTGTTGGACTGAAACCAGCTTCCCGTTCCCAGATACAAGAAGGTAAGTAGTCAAAGTCCTCACCTCCAGTAGACCATTCCTGAACCAGTCCACCAGTTCAGAACCATCACAACCCCTCAGCTTCCTGTAGATCTATGCATCCATGTGATGTCATTCCAGGACGCAGCTGCCAGGTCATGTTGTATTTCTTCTCCTCTGACGGTCCAGTTGGTCTCTGCTTGCTTATACACTCAGCTAATGAAATGTGGTCCTGACACCTGCCCGCTAAGCACAGCTGTGATTGGCTGCGTTCCCTGACTGATTGAGGCCAAAAGCTGTTATTCACCATTAATCAGAGTTCTTTGTGAAGCAAAGCAGTAATTGTAATTTTAGTTAATGTGTTTCCGATCTCAAAGAGGAAGCAGAAATTGACCTGAGGTCACCAACCAGCAGGTCTGTGCTGGTAGATGCTTCATTCAGAACTCTGACTGGGAAAGTTCAGGGAAGAATCGAACAAATGCAACCAGGATTCTCACTTAAAAATGGGAGAGAAACGAGCGTCAGTAAAGACGCAGCGGCACCAGCTGAGCTACCAAATGAAAAGTAGAATTCACCGAGCCTGAAAACTTAAAAACCATTAAACAGTTTGACAATAAGAGTCACAGCAGAAGAAAATCTGCTCCAGTAATAAGTGGCGGCTCCGCCTGTTAACGTTACTGCCGTCTGATTATTGGAATTTGATCTTGCTGTTAAATTTGTTTGACACCGAACGCTGTAGCTCCACACCCGGAGACGCTAATGCGCAGATGAAAGATTAACGTTGACTCTGGAGTCTCTCTGCTGCCAATAAACTCGGCCTCTTGGCTGCATTTTCCTGCTCAATCAATGACATTTTATCGGTAACATAACCAGCACTGCAAAAACAAAAGCTCCAGAGGTGTCACCTGAACCCCCCCAGGTCTCTCTGTCATCAGGACTTTGACCTTTACATTTGATGGACGAGGCCCAGCTGTCCTGTCTCCTCACTGCGCTCGCCTCTCGCTCCTGCAGCCTTGACCTGGTCATCTCCACAGCTCCCAGGTTTACCCCCTTCCACCCCGCGTAACCCCCCCCCCCATTAACAAGACCAAGAGTCAGCTCCCCCTGGAGGAGATCGATGACCCGTTTCATCCTCCCCGTTATCTGCTGCACCAGCTGATTGATGCTTCCTCCACCTACTATGTCAGATATGACAATAAAGCCACACGACCCCGAGGAAGAGGGGACACAAAAATCCGATTCAGGATGTGAGCTCAGGCCCAGGAGTCCTAAAAGCTCCGTTTAGATTCAGCAAAGCTCTATAGAAGGAAAGGCTCGAGATATATTGTCCTTAAAAACAGAAAAAACCCTGTTTAACAGTATTTTCTACTGGCCTCCAGCTAACATGGTCCAGAAAAGGGTTTTTTGTCCATTGCGATGGTGTTGTTGGACCCTGTGAAACCGGGCCTGTGGCACTGCTGCAGCATTTCAAAGGGAATGAAGGGAAGACGGCTGATGTAATCCGTCCACCCATCTGCTCGTCCCATCGGTCATTTTCCCTCCTGCCCTCTCTAATTATGATCAGGCAAGTATTCAGAGAGTGTTGGAGCAATCAGCAGCGCCGCCGAGTCTGTTTACCCGAGTAATACAGCTGAAAGGACAGCTGTGGAGAGCAACCGGAACCGGAGCTTTGGCTTTGGAGGAGAAGACGGAGCGAGGTCTGCAAACAGTGATCAGCAGTGAATAGGGGGGGTCCGACTGTAGCCGGTGGCCTCCATCTGATTCTGAGTCCTATTTCACAGTTCGAGGGTGTTTTTATTTGCGATGGTCTGAATACATTCTGTGGTCGGCTTCACTTCAGCCACAGAATCAGAACCCAAACTTTTAGACGAGGATCTGAAATATCAGCTTTTTATCGCTCCAGCTGTGGGGGGGGGGGGGGGGGGGGGGGGATGCACCTGGCTGGGCGTGGGTGTGTGCCTGGCGGGCGAGGGCAGGAGGGCTCAGCTCGGTCCAGACAGGCTCTCTGCACTCCTTCATGCTGGGGTTGGAGGCTTGTGTGGGGGGACTGAGATCGTTTGAATCTGCCTATTCTCTTCAGCTTTAGCTCATCGCCATCGTCATCCATAGACGCTTGTCTGTGGTGATGTCCCCCTCCATCCTTCCTTGTCGCCTTATTTTGACCCCTGACCCCTATTTTGATCTGTTTTTGCCATCCCAACATCCCCCTCTCATTATAATCATCATTCTCTCCCTCATCTTCCTTTTAGTTACTCAGGTTTTTGCCTGTTGACCATTGTCGGAGCCTCACACGATAATGATGCCCATCAGAATTATCCACCAGGAGGCGCTCTAACGAATTTCCATCAACAAAATGCAAATCAGCAACGCTTCCTGGTAGAAGTTTACCATTAGAGTCTAGACTGCACATATGAGGTTCAGTCTTTCCTGCAGCTGTACTCGTGCGCGTCCTCCGTTACTTTCCAGTTGTATTGATTTTACGGCCCGTCTTCTGTGTAATGTGTTCATATAAATTCAGCCAATATGACACCACAGCTTCCATCTTAATGTTTATGAAGTGCATCAGTTCCACCTCAGAGACAGAGATGGCGGTAAACTTTAAAGCAAGATGAAAGGCGCGCTCCCGTCCCGCCGCGGCGCCTCTGGCGACGCACGTCTCCGCCATAAAAGCGCGTTTTGATGGTTCGTTTTTCTTTTGGAATTTGCCACTTTGTTGACATGGTGACAAATAGCCGCCTCGGGTGATACGCCGTTACACATTGAATGATCGTCACCGTGGGCGAAAACGCGCACGCTCACCTGTTCCCCAGTTTTGGCTCCTGCAGCAGAAATGACATTTGTTGGCAAAACACATCGACGAGGCAACTTTTCCATCAACATAATGAAAAGCTGAATGTCTCCCAGCTCCACCATGCTCTGCAAAATGTCTTATTTCAATCAAAGATCTTTGATAATACCATTTTTAATCATATCGGGATTTAATTGGCTGGTCCTTGTGTTTGAATTTTGCTCTGTTATTTCATATAAACGTGCATTAAACGCATGGCGGCTGATCTGTTGCAGAATTCTGAGGATTACAGCAAAGCTTGTCCGCTTTAATTCTGACCAAGTGCTCGACTCAGAGAGACTCCTCCATTAAGCCTGATGGTTGTGTGAACACAATTAAATCTCCCCCCCCCCCCCCCCTCCATTTTGGTCTGTTAAAAGCGGAAGCATAAAGTCAATTAAAAGAATGGCATCGGGCCTTTTTGGCAGGATAGTTGTTGTGAGCGGAGCCGACGAGATATGAAATCTTCGATTTGAAACGCTGCTTCATTTATTCAGCTCATATTCACATTGGCCATTCCTTAATGTCCTGATGATAAAGATGATAGATCAGTTGTTATTCCTGCGTTTTGAGTCAGAGCAGGAAAAAGAAAATACATTTCAGCCGGATTTACACAATGGTTCAATGTGAGTTTCCTGCCTTTGGTTATTACAGTGTGGAAACATGTAGAACATCTAAAAATAATTTCCAATCTGAGATCAACAAGCGGAGAGACGACGAGAATAATAAGGAGGAAAGGCCGTTTTCTGCTCGGATGTTTTTCAGACATCACTTCTCTATTTATTTGGCTGCAGGAAGCCTCGGGGCCTTTTTCCACTCTTCCCAGCATCCACACGTTGTTCTATTTTGCCCCTGTATGAGTGACCTTTAAATTCTTTTTTCCTCTCTGAGGCTCATTGATTTGCTTTTCAAAAGAACGGAACCGCTTTTTGTTTTTTTCCCCCGTTGCTCAAAGTTTTCAGGGCGAAGCCGAGGTGGTGTCGATTGTCTCGGCAGCGACATAGACTGTGATTCATACAGGAAGCGGAATTCTATATAAGCTCACGGACTCAAACATGTGACCCCAAAAGTTCAATCTTTTACACTCTTACACCTAAACGGACCGAGTAGATGTAAAATCTGAAAGAGGGCCGTTACAAAATGTCTTCCAGGTGGTGACCAGTGACCGTCTGTCCTGCTTGTCATTACAGGGCCTCAAGCCGATGGACTACAACGGCCTTTCTGACCCTTACGTCAAGCTGCACCTACTGCCAGGAGCCAGCAAGGTGAGCGCTCCCCCAAGTCTGCTTTAATAACAATGTTTAGAACTTGACCTCGTAATTCACGCGGTCCCCCCGTGATCGCGCACACAAAAGGAGTTTCATTCGTTTTTTTTCCAAGCTCAAAACTCTACCCATCCTCTCAGTTAGCTCTTGACCTCAGTCGCTACCCTGCAGTTGAAAAAAAAATATTCCCATATCTGAGCAGTGGTTCCCTCCGTTCGTGTAGCACGACGAACTACACGTGCACGTGGAGGGTTGTGGCTTTCATGAAGCACCCCACCATTTTCCCAAACTTCCAGAAATTGACTTATTAGTGAAACTGCACAGTTGGGATTATTAGCATGGCAACATGCAATTAGCCCCCCGGATGGCGAGCGGGTGCAGGCCTGCGACAACTGTAATGAAACATCAGAGGAGCAATTTTCAGGGAACACATGGAACAGACTCATAAAACCCATCCAACAGACGTCGGCCTGCTGTTGTTGTTGAATAACATCCTCTAATCACTGAAATCACAGTAAAAAAAAAAGCCAAAGATGCTCAGGAAACTGCCCAGAGAGATGGTGTGTGTGTGTGTGTGTGTGGGTGTGGCCAGTTTTAATAGAAAGGCAATAAGGACAATCGGCCATTTGTTGGTTTATCTTTAGACCGTTAATAGCATCTGAAGGAGGAGGAAGGATGCACGTTTTTCTGGCCTCGCTGCCGTTTCGTCTCGTCTCCTTCGTCACCGCCGCCGTCGAAACGGCTCTTTGAAAAACGATACTTCTGCGCAGTGGAAGCGAATCCGAGCACACTTTGGGAAATGTCCCACGAGGGCCTGAGCAACTTTTTCCTGTTACGAAACAACATTTATCTGAGATCCTTGAATCGCTCCCCTGCGGCCTCCTTTACTATTGATTGGTTTGAGGTTATACGAGAGCTTTTACAGTTCCGACTATATTCCTAAGCACGGAGAATTGATTAGAATTGAGATAGGAAAACCAAACTTCCAAAGAGGACATTTGTTTTTCTGTTCCCTGTTGTCAGACTGTCTGCAGCCCCCACATTCCCTCACCTGGTGCTTAAAATGATGCCCTGACTTTGTCTAAGCGCCTCATTAGCAGCCGCTAACAAGGGTCGTAAGCTGTGTCGACAGTCTAATCAGAAGTGAAGCGTCACCCGCGGCTACGCACCAATCATCGATTCATCTCCCCTGAGACCTGAATCAAACACCACGGAGCGGCTGCTCCTTTTCCACGTTGACCTTACACTTAATTCAGTTTTTACAGAATCCGAACCAGACACAGCTGCAGGAAACAGCGTTTATTAACTCTGATTACACCCGTCAGAATATCGACTCAAGAGGAAATGAAACGAAGGCCTCGTGTTTCCGCGGTTAACCTCTGTCAGTATGATGTCCCTGCTGTTCCAGTATAACCAGTACATGTATCCCTTCTCTCCCAGTTCAACCAGCCCATTTACCCTCACTGTCCCTATATAACCAGTTTAACACCAGTTATCGTCCTCTGACTGTAGAAAGGTTAATCTTCCGCTAAAATAAATCCAGAACCTCATTTCCATGAGTCATTTGAAGGAGTCCACGTGTGGAAGGAACATTTCATCACCAACTCACCGAGTGTGACGGTGATTTATTGACATGTGACAGTATTTTAGTTCAAGCTGTTGTCATGGTGCCAACAGCCCACTTAGTGATCAACAGCAGCAGCAGCGGCAGCTGTGTGACTTGGGACTGAACTTCATCTGCTTCTGTAATTGAGCCAGAAGATCCACCAGCAGAGCTTCTTCAGCACCTCTCACAGACCTATTGGGGGTGGTGGTGGTGGTGGGGGGGGTCATGTTTGTTCAACAGACCACAACAACATCAACAAGCCACTTCTTGGGTGGGGAAGCAACAATGACTGAATCACTTTCTCCTGCTGTTGTGTAAATGGAACAAACAACAGGAGCCTGCAGCTCCTTCAGGAGTGACCCAGACTGGTCCTCCCCAGCAACGGCCTCAGGACCAGGGTCAGACCATATGCTGTTGCACTGGCCTCTGGCTTCCTCCTGGTTCATGCTGGCATCCAACTTGGAGTGTGTTGGCGCTCCAAGTCCAAATAATATCAATAAGAAGAAGAAGAATGCACATTAAAACCACAACTTCATAACAGTTAAAATATAAATGTAATATTTGGTATATATCTGGTAGACTGGCTGGAGTGGTTCCTCTGGTGTAAATACAACTACTCAATGTTTAAGGCAATACTTATTTAAAGGAAAAATATAAAAATCTGTGAAACAAATACAGAGATGAGTGTCTTTAAACCTGGTAGAGCCCCAAAAACAGGCTAGCTGTCAATGCTAACTCATACCGGTGCTTAAAAATATTCCCAAAAACACCTCCACATGGCATAAATGAACCAATAAAAGACATAATAATCTCAGGCTGAATGTGCGGCCCTCCGGTTCTCTTGGGGAGATTTCCAGGTTTCGTCATTCCCAACCGCAAATCCTGCATTCAACCCTCAGCGCTGCCAAACGGCTCATCAGCGGCTGGTGGGTGTTTCCATGCCGATAATCTAATAATACTCCGACTCCGCTGATTCACCCCGTCATTGATTTCAGCCGCGCGCACGCTTCGTCTGCCAGACGGCCAATGAAATGCCAGGGATTTCTGTCACATGACCATCGGGTTCATCGGTTTATGAAGCCAGAGTCTGACCTGCTGCCTGTTGCTTCCTTGTGCAGAAACCTGAAAACAGCTCAGTGCTGATGTTTCCAGGCTAATGAGGGAAATGGCGTGAAGGTACGGAAGAAACGAACCGTCTGTTGGTTTGTTCTGTTTTTCACGCCATTAATTCGTCCTCCACTTCCTGCCAATCTCTTTCATACCACTTTATGCAAATTCGGCCTTGGTGTTTTCCTTTCTTCCACTCGGTCGTTGACAGCGTTTCACCGCTTTGTACATAATTATGGGATGTTTTTGGCAGAATTTCAGAGAAACCTGACACCTGAGGCATGAGCTCTAATGTAGTCTAATTATGCTGAAGCGCGATGAATGATCCCGGAAAATGTTCTCCCTTTCTTTTCCAGGCCAATAAACTTAGAACCAAGACCCTGCACAACACGCTGAACCCTGTATGGAGCGAGACCCTGACCTACTACGGCATCACCGACGAAGACATGGTCCGAAAAACGCTCAGGTACCCACTGATCTGCAGCGTTAGCGTTAGCATTAGCTTCATCGCTCAAACCATCAGATCAGCTGTGAAACAACCACCCAGACGTTTGCCATCATCTCCAAAATAAAACTTTTGTTGAGGTTTGTTGCTTGACTCCAGCACCTGAGAGGAGAACCTTGCAGGTACAGGGATGCTGTCGCAGGACAGTGTTACACAATAGAAGTGTTACTCAACAAGCTTTTTTTATTTTTGCCAGATAGTTAACGGTGATGTGGAAGTAGGTTATATAATAGATGTGTAATCACTCCTGTGGCTGCAGCGCTGTAATACTCCACCGCCTGTGTCCTGATAAGTGGACTTCAGGCTTTTTTTACACCCCTTAAAAATGAAATTTACACCAGTATAAATAAAAAAAAACCTGAATTTGGGCCTGCAGTCTTGTGGGACACCCAGTGATTGGGAATAATTCCAAGATCGAAATAATTAAAACAGCACGAGAATTCAATTTTTCCTTTGCGTCTTGTCTGTTCAACCAGTGAAACCCCTGACCTTCTCTTATTCCCGTCTCAACCAAAAGGATAACACATAATGAGAAATGTAATTATGTGGATTAACGGGCTCATGGTGGCGCGAGAAGCAGCTCAAGCCAACCTCTCCAAAACATCTGTTATTGTTTTATACGGGCCGGTGACATTATAATGATTCGGAGATGTTTTAGTTTTAATCCTTTCAAAATTGTGACAGAAGATCAGCGGAGAATATCAGATTTAAAAGGAAGTTGACATTCATCCAGTGTTTGGTGGTCCATCAAAGCCCCTCCGCCGCAGAGACGCCACACTCCTTCGTTTCCTCGAACTTCCTTGAATCCGGCCCCATATGTCACATACGACGGTTCACATCTGCTGATGCCGCCACTGCTGCTAACGATGCTAATAGGTGTTAGCCTGCACCTTTACCAGTGTGGAGCGGCAGAGTGTGCAGAGGGAGAAACACTCGTAGCAGACGCTGTGGAGTAACACCAGAATGGTGCCGCCGTGGGTGTGGACGGTGTCACTCCGGGGTGGCAGGGTGCTCTACACCTGACAGCCACCTTTCATTAGAGATTCAGTGAAATAGCTTTAAAGCATAAGGAGCTACAGCCTCTGAAGTCGGAGCAAAGGTCCCCACTGGGCATAGCTGTGACGTTGTTCCATATATGTGGAATATGGGATTAAATCAGCATAGGTACAGATTCACGTCTCAGTGTTTCCTGATCGGTTACTAACACTGTCGCGAGCAGCTTTCACTCTTAAATTAATGATCATCGTGATTCAGAAGCAAATTTGAGGGCCTGTGAAATATCGGAAGGTGAAATCCAATGTGTCCCCTAATATTGAGGCTAAAAAACACCTATAGAACCACCCATTCACGGTGTTTGTTTCCTTAAAATAGAGGCAGAATCAGAACAAAGAAACTCACTCACTGCTTCATATTCTGTTAATTCACTCTTAGTTATGGTGTGACTCGTTAGTGACTTTGTCTTAACGCCATCATTGTTAATAAACGTGCGAATTAGTAAGGCCGCCTGGAAAATGTCACAGGCTTGGCTGGATCACATGACTACCAGCTTGTGTTCATTTTAAAGTTCACCTCAGGCTCCTGGGAAGTGTTTCGTCCCAGTGTCAGAAGGTAACGGGCTCAGGCTGGAGCTGTCTGCTACTAAACCTCTGCCTGTCGTCTCTGGACTCCGCCCACTCTTTCCCACTGTCGACAGGATCTCGGTGTGCGACGAGGATAAATTCCGCCACAATGAGTTCATCGGCGAAACACGAATCCCTCTGAAGAAGCTGAAGCCCAACCAGACCAAAAACTTCAACAACTGCTTGGAGAAACAGTTACCTGTAAGTCCGACACACACGCGTCTCTTAGCAACAGACAACAATGCTGCTGCGGTGTTAACGACAGCCTAATTTACTCTATTCTGTTTAATATGTTGGATTTATGGTTAAAATCTTCACGTGTTACTGCTTCTTGGTTGAGCTTCTATCTCTTCCAGTACCGTCCTTTATGGTGTAGTTGTAAATGATCCTCAGGAAGTAATAAGCGAAGGAAGTGAAGCTGAAGCTCAAACAGAGACATTTTTACCTTCTGTATTTTGTGCATTAGAGGATATGATGCAAAGCCTTGATTTAGTGCTTCATGACTGAGGGTGATATTACCTGTGAGGCCTCAGAAGCCTCTGGCTTTAATGTATATCCAGACTTATTTTGTAGTTTAAAGCAACTCACTGTACAGAAACCCTAAATAATAGAAAATGCGGTGAATTCTGTGACAATACGATTTTTATATATTCTTTTCCATTATTTTCCAGCATGGCTGAACTTTAAATGTTTTATATTCTCCGCATACAGTAGAAGAACTTAAAGTTATGGTAGGAACCCAAGTGTGGTGTGATGGTATTTCTAAAAGATGCCGTCAGTCAGGTGCGCTCAGAGCTCCCAGCGGACTGAAAATGGATCGCAGGTCGCTGCAGGCGCGACCAAAGTAAATGTGAATGAGGGAATGGAAAATTGAAAGCAGACCTGCTCACCGTGGAGCCGAGAGTGGATGTGGTCTATCACACCGTCACAGCCTGAGCAGAAAAACCTGACGCCTGCGAGCAAATCCATACTTTAAAGTCGTCTTTAGGGTCTCGCTCTGGTCCTTTTCGGGCCGACGAACTAATGAGTGTCTCTGGATCAACCTCAGAGACTCTCTTTACTGAAACTTGTTGGCAAACGACTTGTTTCCTGGTCGGTGTCAGTCAGGCAAAGATCAGATGTTCTGGGCCACAGTAGTGAAGAGATTCTACTTTCCGACACTGATTGGCGTGGTTTCCTGCCAGGCCTGATACCCCCTGTGATCAGGGCACTAACGACCAGTGAGATGTGAGTATTCCATCGCAGTGGTGTCACGGTACCACCGGGTCTGTGTTTGCCAGGCTGAGCTCCGGATTGACACCAGTGCTGGAGGAGAGTCTCTCGGGCTTAATCTGCCAGCGCCTCAGATCATTGGGTCTTGGTAATGCGCTTCTCTCCTCCGCCAGCTCAGCTGGACAGCTGTGTCAGACACACACTAATTCACAGTCTGCCCTGTTGCATTTTAATTTCAACTCATGATTCGGTCATTATCTCTTTGCGGATTTGACAAAACACTGCTTAAAAATCATTGATTAGCCTCTCTGGGAAGCTGAGCAACGTCACCAGCGGTGGAAACTCTGTTGAATTCATGGAAATGAGGCTCATCTAGGAACCCTCAGTCATCGGCGGCCATGTTTTTATTCATGTCTTCACATTTGCCCCATCGTGAGGGTAAAGGGCTGGGCTTTTTTTTTGGCTTTTCTCCTCACTTTTCGTCAGCGTAAAGAAGCTCCTAACAATACTGACTTTAGCATATGTGGCAGCTGTTTGCCGACACATATGCTAAGTCCAACGTTCAGCCGCCTTTCTCCTCTTTTTGCTGCTTTGCGTCACTCCTGAGGGAAAAATCTGCCTCTTTAGCGGTTTAGCTCGGCGCCGTATTCACCAGCTGCTGGTGCAGCAGCTTCAATTCCTTTATTCTAACTCTCATTAGCTGCAACTGTCACTGGATTCCTCCAACGTGGTCAAAGTATACAAAAATCTACAGACTTTACTGCCGAATCCAGCTGGTCTTCACAGCTTCTTGCCAGTTAAGTTGCTCCGAATGCTCCTTAGGCTGAATTAAGGCAAGCACAGCAGTGACCCCTTAGTTACAGTTGCATCTGTTTAGTTCCTGTGTTAATATTGTAAATAGAACGTGCAGAATACAGACATGATTGTCACAGTGACCAGGGCGCCACAGCTTCCTGGTACATTTCCAGGCTGCTAAAACCACCCACGCATGATTACAAAGGGCTTCTCTAATCGCACGTGGCACAAAGGGGGAGCGCGTTCGTCTGCGCTCGTCACAACGTCTCGTTCTGTCAAGCTCCAGAAAGCAGATAAGTAGTGAGGGAAACTCTCCTGGCGGCTAATTATTCCTTCCCCCACTTCACACTGTAAGTTAAGAAATTGAAATGGATTCAAGGCTCGAGGGCATTGACCTTTCAGCCTTAAATTACACTTCATCCAGGAATACACCCCGTCTGCTGGTGCTGCTTTTTGTGGAAGCGTGAGCAGCACGTTGACTCAGCATGTCCGTTCACCTCAGACAGTCTCACCCGAGGTTCGGTTCTACCGTCGTTCGGATTCAATCAATGGACATCCTCTGGCCAATCCTAATTGAGTTTTCCCCCCGAGGTAATGGTCCAATTAGCTGAGAATTGTTAAGCAAACACTACACGACGGTGTGTTTGTGTATGGAAATGGGTTTGTGTTTGAGCGGACCGACGGAAACAGGAAGAAGACGCCTGGACAATTCCAGAGCGTCTTTTCAGTTTGCGATTAATGATGTTCCGACATCAGCCGAGTCTTTTGTTTGCATTCATCACCAGGAATATTCCACAGTTCTACTTCCTGTTCATCCATTATCAGTCAAGTTCCACTTATTACTCCTCGGGCCCGGTGAGTGGGGGAAGGAGGGGGGATCCCATCACGCTCAGGGCTGATTTGAGACACAGAGAAACACACGAAGCTCGTGGATGAAGACCTGTTGAGCTCCTGAGGTCCTGCCAGGTGTCCGTGCTGACCTCTCTACCACAGTCCTGCCCAGCTTTGAACCTTTCTATCATCCATTTAGATCAGAACATTTGTGCCACTCAAAATCAGCCGAAGCTCGTGAAGACATTAAGTCACTTGTCAGCTTTGTTGACCTCGATGCCCTCCAGCCACCGGAGGGTTGCGCCTGTGTCACCACTCTGATGTCCCAAAGTGCATCTTGTTAAAGGAGATGGGTGTCATAAACCTGAGAGGAGATGGGAGGGATGGGAAGATGCAGCAGATGCTACCTGTTGTAGGGGCTTCTGCTGTCCCAAAGATTAAAAAATAAATAAAATAAAAGCATTTTTGTTGCCTCAGCTTGTATGTTATAGGTTTAAAATAATATTAAAGAAAAACATTTCATCCCTTTAGGCTAGTCAGGTTCTCTGGTCTCATATCTCAAGCACATGGAGTTAAAAAGCATTTTCTGGAGGTGCGGTGTCTCCAAAGTTTAATTTTATATTCATAGTGGTTTTAATTCGCATTTTATCATAAAAGGAAGCTAAAAGATGGAAGAAAAAACTAATGAATATCATTTTGAATGGGTACAAACTGCCAGTGTCTGCTTAATGCACTTTCAAGGAGCTCTTGATTAGCTTGAATTGGTTCTGCTTCTGTGCGTTTCCGCCCTTGATACAAATGGTCTTTCCCCGTACGTGCGGGTCTAAAATAACTGCTGATGTGCGGGAAAGTCCGGTGTGTGTTCGCACAATCAGCCGCTGCTAAATTGCATTTTCTAAGTCGTTGGTCAAAGCAGCTCAAATGGCTTCCTCGGAGGTTTCAGCTGCATTTCGGTTAAAAGTTGAGCCCTGGAGTGTGTCTTTTGTAGTCTCTGGAGAGTTTTAAGTGTTCTCTGAGCACCCGCAGAATGTGAGAAAGACAATCACACCGATATGATGGCAGCTGGAGGCTAACTGCTGCTAAGACCGATGCTAACCACGAACCCACAGAAGCAACTTTACTGAGCAGCTTTTACACCCCCGACGTGCATTTCTAGGGTTACAACCGTTGTCTGTTTAAAGTCAGAAATATTCTGCCACAATTGCGACATAAGCTATAGAAATTAGACAGAATGGAGAGAAAATGAGAGAGGGAAGAATTAATCCTGAGACGGTGCCTGTTTGCTGCTCTTTCACGCTGAGGCAGGTTGTGATGATGATTGTTCAGATACAAACGCAGCATCGCATTAACGGGAAAATCACAGTTCACCATGTGACCAATTTCCATTACGATCATCCTCAGAACGACTCGAATCAGTTCTGGAAGGATGGTTTCTGCTGGGGTTTGGAATTAAGCAGATGTTTATAGCAAATGACTCCTGATTCTGCGATGACGTCATCTTCCCAATGGCGGCGGGAAGCCCGTCGACGTTGAGCTGATTTTCTCCACGCGGAGGATGGATCTCCTGCGAGGCAATTTAAAAGCACAATTAAGTCAATCCTTCCAGTTAATGATTCTGTGTCTACGCCGGGGATTAGCGGGATTTTAAAAATTACATCTGGGGTTATATGCTGTGGTGATGAGCCGGAGCCTCTCGCTTCAGCCCCTCATTCTTCCTAAATCCCCTTTTGTTTTTTTGAACTGTGTAGGTGAACAAGGCAGAAGACAAATCCCTGGAGGAGCGCGGCCGCATCATGATTTCCCTCAAGTACAACACCCAGAAGTCCTGCCTGGTCGTCGGCATCATCCGCTGTGCTCACCTCGCCGCCATGGACGCCAACGGCTTCTCCGACCCTTATGTGAAAACGTCAGTACACACGGAGACGCGTAGATTCCGCAGGTTGAGAGGAACCGTAGTGGAATGTTTCCAACAGGAGCTCGGCTACGTTTGCATCGTCGACAGGTAGAAAAGTAACGACGACCGTCTGCGTCAAGGGAACGGCGAAATTTCCGTGAGGGTTCTCGTGTTCACACAGAGCTCCCGATTAAGTGGAGCATCTGTGAATTAAGGGGCCATATGTAGGAAGCTATAGGAGCCACCTGTTGTTCCTCTCCTCTCAGCAGAAACTCAAAATCACTATTTGAGCCGTCTGGCGACACCGTTTGGTCGCCAGCAGACTGGCAGTCGCGTTAAAGTCGCACCTGAACAATTCCGAACAGGTTTTTCATCTGGATGAGCAATGAAAGCAAAATTAATTTCTGACTCGGCCGCGCGCAGAACAAAAGCCCCGCGGAGGAGGAGAGCTTCCTAGCAACAATTTCCCAACAGTTTAAGGCTGCGAAATCGTGCTTGAAGCTTGAAGGACACTCAGGCAGATAATGGATTTACTGAGGGAGAGAGGAAACTCCGTCACACAGACGGCGTCTCTCACTTCCGTCACATCTGTCAAGGCAGCTCAGGATTTATTTTCCCTGCTTTCTCCCTTTTGGTCCAAATCTTTCAAGAAAAATACTGAGACTATCGTCCACGCGTTTAATTCGGACTCCAATATCAGAATTCTGAGTGTGAGAGAAAAGAAATCTGAATTCTACCCACCATTTCACACATAGGGAACTTTTTTATCCTAAAACATTGAATTCCAACATTTGCTTTTGTTTCTAACTTTCACTATTCACCATCTGGCCTGGGGGGCCCCATCACATTACAGCAATTAGATTGTTGCCTCATCAACAACAGTTTCAGCCCTCACTTCCCTGAAGGCAGTTTCAACAGCAGTAACCCACTTCCCTCTTCTTTAGTCTGTGTGCGTGTGTGTGAGTGCGTGTGTGTGTGTGTGTGTGTGTGTTTGTGTGTGTGTGGGTGTGGAAGAGCCAGTGATTTTGACGGCTTGGCTGTAATTGCCTGCAGGATTGACATGTGCCACTTCAGAGCGAGTCCAGTTGCCAAACACACAGAAAAACAAACACAACCTTTCCTGCAGATGTTGTTCATCATTTATGAAGGCACACACCCACACACACACACACACATTGTGATATTCATGTCCGACAACTTTGCTGATCTGTTTTTAATTGTGGAGAATTTCCTTCATTTGCTGGAGACTGCGTTAAAGTTCTGATGTCAGAAGAGCTCAACAGACTCCAGCAGAGCCATCAAACACAGCCACGTTGCTGCAGATGTGCTGCACAAATGCGCCCATTTGACACATTTACACGCCGAGTTTGTCTTTTTTTTCTTCGTTTTATTGTCTGAACAAAATGGGAAAAGGGAAATCAGCAACAAAATTAAAAACGTATCTGCATCGAGGGTTTAAAAGTGGGGCAAAAAAATTCCCACAGGAGCAGAATGTGGTTTGCAAACACTGAAATTGCATATTTAATCACAGCCTTTTACAAATGTGCACCTGAAACAGACGTCAAGAACTTTTTGTTTTCTTTTTTTTAAATATCCATTCTTGCAACCTGATATGGATGCAGATATGTGATTTCAGAAGATGAGTCAGCGGTGAGAACATCGATGTTCCCCTGGAAAGTGCGCTGATACTCCTGTGACGTGCGTAAATTGAACATAGGACTGTGCCACAGCGCCCTCTACAGGACAGACATATAAACATAAACGCTTCTGTTGTTGATGGATGAAATCATCTGCATCTCTTCGACCTGAATTTGTTGAGGCCTCCTCCTCTGTCTCCTGCAGGTATCTGAAGCCGGACGAGAACAAAAAGTCAAAGCACAAAACTGCTGTGAAAAAGAAGACGCTCAATCCTGAGTTCAACGAGGTAAAATCCACGACGACCCACATTTTATCACAGCCTAGGCTTCTCCCGCAGACCGACGTTGTGTTTACCAGCCCGTATCATCCTCTGTCAAATCCACAACTGTGAGAACGCCTCCGAATCTCCAGCCACCAAATTAATCCCCAAATATCTGTGTAAGCAGCAGAAATGAACCCATCTGTGGTCGTCTTTGGGCAGCCAGCCGCATATCTGCTGCTTCCTGCCGCGCATTCAGATGGCCGGTGTTTCTGTCGCTCCGCTGCTGGTTAATTTATCCCTGATCAAACATGTTGACTCTGGATGGTGTGAACCTGGAATCACCGCCCAAGCGACTGGGAGGCAGCGTCACATGACTGATGTTGGGGGTCCGTGCGCAGACTCGCTGATGAGCAATCCCAGCCTTCGGAAGCCCGCTCCCCCCCAGCTACACCAGTGCTGGCTAAGCCTTCCGTGCTTCGGGGTGGTGCATGAGCACGTGAGCAGGCTTGGGGGTCAAGTATGTTTGGGCTCATTAGAGGTCACCTGAAGTAAAATGGATGTTTGGGTGCAGACTGAGCAACAGTGAGTCGACGCGGTGGCGCCCGCCATTTACTATTCCTGTTGTGTAGCTCTGCTGAGACATGATTTACTGAAGTCTGAAAATGTTCTGCCAGTGGCTCCATTCATATTCTTGTTGTTCTGAGTAGCTGCCAGCTGCTGCTTATATTTTGGTGCTTAAGACCTCCTTTGCTCAATCCCATTGCGTAAAATCCCTTAAAAAAATACCCACCTTCCTCCAGACTACTGAGGCTGAGGTTTCATCTTATTTGTGAGCTGTTATTGACCTTCATTGTGTTTCTCGTTCAGTCTGGTCGCTGCAGTGAAATAAGTCTCTTCCCCCTCTGAGTCATACCGGCTCCGTCTCACCGCATTGAAACCAGAAATTTACTTGGTGAACCTTGAAGCGCAGACGGGGAAGATGCCGATAGTTTCCAAGGCTGAAGCGGCTCCTCAGGAGGCAGCTCAGCTCAGACCTGTACACGAGCGGACGGCCCGGACAAACACTTGCCGGGGCCGCCGACTTGACATTTCCTCTGACATTTCCTGTGGCCGTGTTCCTCCATCACCTCTTGGCCTTTTACCTCCGAGACGAGCTCAGATTTCATTAAGGCGCAGCGCTAACCTTGACTGAACCGCGGAATCCAGATCAATCCAGATGCGTCTGACGCGTTCTGAATGTCGTTTTTTTCTTTGTTGTGTTTTTGGGGGGCAAACGGAGCAAGCAACAGTTATAAAAACTCAATTACGGCGAGAGATGCGTGACTCGCTTTCATCAGGAAATGAAAATGACGTTAGGGTTTGAGGATGATTATACAAAGCCCAACGAGTGTTTTGTTTTGAGGCAGAATGCACACTTGACTAAACACACATTTTAATTTGGATGTTGGTATCAGACGGATGGATTACTGGAGATCTCGTTTCCTGCTGCTTTGTTTTCTGCAGGAGTTCTGTTACGACATAAAATATGCAGACCTCACCAAAAAGACCCTGGAGGTGACCGTGTGGGACTATGATATCGGGAAGTCCAACGATTTCATAGGTGAGTCGCTAATGCTGGTCAACATTAGCATTCATCGCGCCTTCGCTTTTGCCGCTGGAATTCCAGGATTTACATTAAAGAGTCATGTTGCAATGGTTCGGCCTCTGGGCAAACACACGTGATTTTATGCTGATGTTCATCATTAGATGATCACACCGGGGCCTCCGTGTTTAGGCAGCGCCTGGCGATGCTGCTGATGACTGACCCTCGGTCTTGTTTCAGGTGGCGTCTCTCTGGGCATCAATGCAAACGGCGAGCGGCTCAAACACTGGTTCGACTGCCTCAAAAACAAGGACAAGAAAATTGAGCGCTGGCACACGCTGACCAATGAATTACCCGGTTCATTAAATGACTGAAGAGCTCGCTGTACCCCCGACCCCGCCCCCAACACACACACATACACACACACTCCTCCCCGTGCACCAGGTAGGACTGCCTTAATTTTACTGCCCCTCCCCCCACTCTGCCACCATCATCTCCTCTGGATTTGTCAACCACAGTGACCCTTGACCCCCTTCAGACATTCTCTCATCTCAACCACTCACGTCTATTTTCGTGGTTAACGGGGTTGGAAAGGTTGTTTTTTACACCTCATTATTCTGATCCTGAGTATAAATAGGTCCCAAAAAGGAGATAAAGGAGAGGAGAATCTGTCAGGATGTAGCAAAAATCCAAATACTGCGTGTCCTCACATAGAAATTCTCAGGTTTGAAACGAGAGATCATCTTTACTAGAAATTTACAAGATTGTAGTGGATTAATCTAATGTCAACAGGCAGATTTTCCAGCAGAATAAACATTTCTGACTAAAAAACAACAATACAAAGCCCGGGTCCCAATCGCAAGAACACTTAATCTACAACAAAAGTCAGTCTTCTCCTCATTTTGGGATATTGGTGCTTTTAATGCCTCAAAAGCTACCAGACATATTTTTAATTTATCTTTTTTGAGGTGAGCCAGAGATCATCTGACAGTCCCCTTTGGCTCAAGCACTTAAGGCCTCCAAAAAATTAATAATAATAAAAATAATAAAGCATCTTTTTTAAGGTGCTTTTCAGGCGACTCAAGGTCACCAACCAAAGGATAGAGTGAAAAGGGTGAAAGGCGGGAACGTGACGCCAAATACAGCAGACCAGGACCGGTTGGAATAGATGCTTTTTAGGCCGGATATAAATGTAGAGATTAGAGTCCAGCCAGCAGACGTGGGGTGGGAGCAGAACTCCAGAGTCAGGGAGGAGGAGGTCTAAGAGGAGACCAACTGAGGATGATCTTAGGGAGCAGGAGGGTCAATTTAATGACTTGGAACCTACCAGAGATGTTCTCAGGGTCCTGGAGGTGAGGAGAAGATGGAATTACAGATTACCATTACTCCTTTCCTGGTCCCAAAACATGGAATCTGACTGTGAGGCGAGTGGAGATTTGTGCTTTCAGGTTTGAAATGAAGGGAGGAGAAAGAAGGGGGGGGGGGTTGAGAGCAGTATAGTGAAGGAGAAGCTGAACTGGCTGTTTGAAGAGCTCAGCGGGGAGGATGGAGGATGGATGGAATCTGAGGACGGTCCTGTAACAACCTGAGGATTCCTACTCTGGGCTGGAGCAGCTGCCAGAATCACTGCAGAGATCCTTGTCACGTTTATCTAAATTAGTCTCAACAGCCGATCCTTCAGGGGCCGCTTGAATGAAGCCGGAGGTGAATCGTGGCTCCAAGGTCAAAGTTTTATTTTTGTAGTTCATAGTGTTCAACTTCCTGTGGTCTAAATGATATTTATACCCAATGATTTAAAGCCCTCCACACTGAAGACTAAAGTCCTTCAAACAGCCGCGCATGCGCCACCAAACTCAGTCAGTAGGTCGCTGGGTTGAGGGTGGCTCCGCATCATTGAGTGTGTGATTATCTAGGAGGGGCCAGAGTAGGGCAAAGCTTTAAAACACTTCTTGCCCACCTGATGGTTCATTCCAGCTTAAGTGGTGGTACCGAAGGAGAGCCTGACTGGGCAGCTCTGTGGACTGGGCAGCTCTGTGGACTGGGCAGCTCTGTTGACTGGGCAGCTCTGTGGACTGGGCAGCTCTGTGGACTGGGCAGCTCTGTTGACTGGGCAGCTCTGTTGACTGGATAGCTCTGTGGACTGGGCAGCTCTGTTGACTGGGCAGCTCTGTTGACTGGGCAGCTCTGTTGACTGGATAGCTCTGTTGACTGGGCAGCTCTGTGGACTGGGCAGCTCTGTTGACTGGGCAGCTCTGTTGACTGGGCAGCTCTGTGGACTGGGCAGCTCTGTTGACTGGGCAGCTCTGTTGACTGGGCAGCTCTGTGGACTGGGCAGCTCTGTTGACTGGGCAGCTCTGTGGACTGGATAGCTCTGTGGACTGGGCAGCTCTGTGGACTGGGCAGCTCTGTGGACTGGATAGCTCTGTGGACTGGATAGCTCTGTGGACTGGGCAGCTCTGTGGACTGGATAGCTCTGTGGACTGGGCAGCTCTGTGGACTGGATAGCTCTGTGGACTGGATAGCTCTGTGGACTGGATAGCTCTGTGGACTGGATAGCTCTGTGGACTGGGCAGCTCTGTGGACTGGATAGCTCTGTGGACTGGGCAGCTCTGTGGACTGGATAGCTCTGTGGACTGGGCAGCTCTGTGGACTGTGCAGCTCTGTTGACTGGATAGCTCTGTGGACTGGATAGCTCTGTTGACTGTGCAGCTCTGTGGACTGGGTAGCTCTGTTGACTGTGCAGCTCTGTGGACTGGATAGCTCTGTGGACTGGATAGCTCTGTTGACTGTGCAGCTCTGTGGACTGGGCAGCTCTGTGGACTGGATAGCTCTGTGGACTGGATAGCTCTGTGGACTGGATAGCTCTGTGGACTGGATAGCTCTGTGGACTGGGCAGCTCTGTGGACTGGATAGCTCTGTGGACTGGGCAGCTCTGTGGACTGGATAGCTCTGTGGACTGGATAGCTCTGTGGACTGGATAGCTCTGTGGACTGGATAGCTCTGTGGACTGGATAGCTCTGTGGACTGTGCAGCTCTGTGGACTGGGCAGCTCTGTGGACTGGGCAGCTCTGTGGACTGGATAGCTCTGTGGACTGGATAGCTCTGTTGACTGTGCAGCTCTGTGGACTGGGCAGCTCTGTGGACTGGGCAGCTCTGTTGTGTGCACAGCTTTTTGTTTACATTCCTACAGAAAAAAGAACACATATAAATGAAAACTCACTGACAGCATTTCAACTGTATAGTGGCTGAATATGTTCCTGCCTGTCCAAAGGGCCAAATTAAAAGAAAGGAGGGAAAAAAAAGTTTACGTTTAGTATAAAATGATAATAACGATAATATAATAATATATATAATGATAATAACGATAATAACAAACGCATGTATTGTTTACAACAGCCTGTTCAAGTTTGCTGCTGCAAGAGCAAAGATACTTTTGCTGAAATCAAAGCCGTGAAACCTGAATTTACTTGGATGGGCCGGCTTGAAAAGGGCAGAATTTTTATTCTCATAAATGTGGATGTATATTACTGTTGGTGTATTGTTTCTTTGTTTGTTGGGGGTTTTTTTTGGTATGCAGCTCCAGAATGTAACACGTTCAACCCCTTTTATTAACATTTATTAGAGGAATGTGCAGATAAATTCTCTGTATCGCTAACATTCTTCCCCTGGCAAATTTAAGATTGAGATATTAAATTCATATTGCCGATTTATACATCATGTTATTCTTATTTATGCATCCTATCAATGTTTTATGTTCCGAGCGCGTCGGGATTTTTCTGTGATTTTTGTGTTGTGGCGCCATCATTCTTGTAAATTATCACTGTGCAACGGTGAGGCGGTGGTCCCTGCACCACGTGGAGGAAGCGTTTCTGACCTGTTATTCCTGCTATTATCTCCCATCTCTGCGTTATCTCCATCCCCCATCAGACCAACATGTGACTGTGACCAAGGAGGTGATGCCTTCAAAGCCGGCAGAGGGAGAGTTTTGAGCATCGCGTTCAAACGTGGTTGGCGTTTCCTCCCCACCCCCCAGTGAAACCCCCTCTGATGAATATGTAACGAACACAACCTACAAGATGTGATTTTGATTTTGTATCTGTCTGCCTTTGTATGCAAGCTCAGTATAATGGAAAAAAAGGAAAAAGAATCCTGCATGCATTTGTTCTTGGTTTTGTCATGAGATGACTTTGCCTAATGTTTGATACTGTTTTCTGTATTGAAAAAGAAAAAAATACACGACTGTGGATGCTCTAAAATTATGCTATAAGTCTTTCTTCTGGACAGCATTTTGTATCTTTGAACACAATTGCATTGCCTGTTTGGCTGCTGTTATTGACTCTCCAGAGGTGTGACTTGATGTGAATTCAGATTTCCTTTGTTGTTTCGTTTCCTTTCTAATACTCAGGCACTTGACTGCATCATTCTGGTTTGTTGAATGTATGACTGTAAATGCATTATCTCTAATTATAATTTAGTACTATGCCAAACTGGCAATTCGGTGTCTTCTTTTTTCTTATTTTGGTTTTGCGTAGTTGTTTGCAAAATTGGAATTTGAGGATTTCCTTAAGTAGGTTTGTGCTGGTGCCCAGTGAGGTCAAGATGGTTAAAAGGTTACAACAAAAAATATTAATTCATGTCACAGCAAAAGAAATTCACATTAGAATAAGATAGAATGAATGAAGCAGCGTATTTCTTTATGCCATACAAAATAAAAGCCATAAAGTTTATGGCTTTTATGGCATTTGAACAGACTCTTTTAGCACTTCATTTAATATTAGACAAAATGTGCTTAAAATATTTTTATTTTTATTAAAACTGATTCCAACTGTGATTATTACCAGTAAAACAATTATAATTCGTAAAAGATTCGTATGATTGCAGATAACGAGGAGCTTAACGCGAAGGCTTAAATTATTGTTACTGATGCCAATAAAATATGCGGAATTACGCGTTTAAATGGCGCGTGCAAAAAGACCTCAATCACGTGTCACTCCCGCGCTCTTAATTAAACCAATCAAAGATGGCGGAGAAGAGTCCAAATGTTTCGGGTCGTAGGTCATGGTAATAGTTCTAGACTGGACTCAAACTACAACCCCACCATGTCTAAAAGCAACAACTGAAGCTAACCTGGATGCTAATTAGCAAATAATCTGCCATAGATAAACGCAAAAGACGACCTGTTAAGGGTAGGAGCCGAAGTTGGTTTAAAATGGTTTGGTGCCTAAGTGAAACCTGTCAGGAGAGAAGAACAAAGAGTCAGATTTAAACTGATTGTTTTGTTCATATAGTCTCGTTTATATTTTATCTGTAATTCGGATTTTAGATATACCGTATTTACATTAAATTAAACTAAAGCGCCCCCTCTTGTTCGTATTTTGCACTGCAAGCCATTCAGTTCAATCGATTCCCGGAAAGATTCGGTTTAAGTCAGAATTTTATCACTTCAAGCTTTGGCTGAAGTCTGTTCTGGTAAAATTTCAATCAAGACCTGAAAATCTGGTTAAATGTGTAATCAACATGTATCCACTCTTTATTTATATTTCATATTCATATTACTTTATTTCAGCTGATGATATAACAGGTTTACATTTATCCCGAAGAATGTGTTTGGACAGATTACTGGTGTTTTTACTGGCGGGTGGAGGCAGAGTTGAGACCTGCCAACAGTCCAGTTGTTCTCAGGATTTTTGATCTGGGTCACGGGGAAGAGATTATAGCTCCGAGACCCCTGTCCTCCGGTGTTTCCGAGCCTTACTGGTCGGTGGGGGGGGGAGCATTCAAGCTTCAATTAGCTCTTACACTCATGAAACTCGATTTAATGATGAAAATATTGCACACAGACATGAGTCAAACACGTGCCCCCCTCTACGACAAATACTGTATATCTGATTATATAATTTCTGGAGATGATCAGATTATACAGACGCAGTCCGAAAGGTTTCTCTCATCATATTTCAATACCTTGACGCTGATCTTTTGTTCTGACAGGTTGTCATGGTAACCGCTGTTGCATGTCCCCGGATGGATTCCTATTTTGGTTCATATTTACATGTTTGACCTCTGTTGGCCACCTTCTATCACTATAGGGTAGATGTTTATAGTTGTTGATGCACGTTTCTTCCCGGAGTTAGTGCTGACTTTGATAGATATGTTGTTTACACAGAGCAGGGAAATATTTTACAGATATTATTCTTGCATGGCAGTGAATTCCAGGACCTGCTCTGTACCGAGCTACTTATTACCAGACCTGCCGTTGTTTGGCCATCCTTTACACCGCTGTGAGGAATGTTTGGTCTGAGAGGAGGCAGAATAGTTTAAATCTTTACTCTGGAGTGAGAGAAGATCCAAAGTTAAGCAATTTACTACCAGCTAAAGCAGAATATAAAATGCTATTGACCTATAAATCCTTTCCCTGCACTTGTTTCAATTTTCTTTTTATTAACTGGAATAAATCTGGTGCAATAAAAGGCATCTCAAAGAAATACACTTCTAATACAATACACTTCATATTACACATAAAAGTAAATGGATATGTTTGGGATTTGCCTTCCAGCAGTAGGTTTATTGATCTGAGCTGTTCTGTTTAGGAATGTCCAGGTGGCCACTTATTCAGTCACTTTCAAATATATCTGGAAAAATATCAATGTTTCTATAAACTTAGGAAATGTAAAAACTGTGTTTTTTTCTTTCTTTCCTTCTTTCTTAAACTGCTAAAAGAGAAGTGGCCTTGCTCATATTCATAGAAACAAGTCCTTGGTATCAAATTTTCAACTGTCTTCTCTAAAAAAAAGTCCATGCTAACTTTGGCACTGTTGATTCAGAAGGAACAAAGGACTCATCCATAAAAACATAATTTTCCTTCCATGATGTCGGGGCTATGACGTCGGTGCCTCGTTCATAAAGCCGCGAAGACTGCATTTCCCAAGATGCCGCGCGAGCCTGCAGACCCGCCTTCTTCGTTTGAATGGCAGGTTGTTTGTTTCAGTCCGACCAGCTGCCAAGTGTTTCAGTCGTAGAGCAAACATGGGGATCACGGTCCTCTGCTCTCCATTTAACAGGTCTGACAAGCTAACGGGAGTGTTTGACAACTAGACTTCCGGTTTCGCTTAGACGCAAACATAATTTTGATTTAAGGGTATAAATAATTTCCTTATGAGATTTTCTGCTTTAGTCATATTTGTTGAAGAAAATAAATCATATTCTGAGACACTTCAAATCTATATAAGCTTCCACACCAATAAAAGCAAAGTGTAATTGTTGCAGAATCGCACGAATCGTCGTTACCCTAAATTGAATCAGCTGCTTGCTAATCTCAGATACTAGAATAAACAGCTAATATCTGATAGCTTTACTGTAGCTTCATAAAAATGTTTAACATCACTGTTTCTGAATCTAATTATTCTGTTTATGATTGCTGATATTCTGCTTAATTTAAGAAAGTACGACGAATGACCGTAAACATTAGCATGTTGGGGAAAATGCTAATTTTATCAGCCCCGGTCGCCAAAGCTGTGAATCATTTGTGTCTGATCTTATTTTGAAACGCTCGTACCGGAAGTTCGCTGGCTATCCGTCGCAGCTATGACAGCTATTTTTTTTACCTCTTCGTTTTCTTTATTCCACCCTGCCTCGCTCTTTCTTTCTCTATTCAAACGCCTTAGCCTGCTGTAAATGTGTATTTATTTATTTATGCATCTTATTTGAAAGTGTTTAGCTTTGTTTGCGCATTAGTTGTTCCTCAAATGAGAAGACGTAAAAGATGGAGCTTCATATTTTAGAGCACAGCTTGAAAGTGGCGAGTATAGAGAAAGAGGGGATCCAGATTTGCACTCACGGATTAATAAAACTCGCCTTTTTGGCCTCTAAAACAAGGTGCGTAATAACTTTTACCACATCAAATGTGCATTAGCGTCTTTTCATCGTTTGCCTTTGTTGTTCGAAGCTGTCAGTGCTGACTCTGTTGTTGACACTGAATCAAACTGGTGCAGGTGGGATTGATGGACGCGGCCAGTTCACTCAAAATGCACCTGTGACCATTTGTGCTCCGGTTCCTTCCTGCAGCTGCATTAAATGCAGCTTCCTGCAGTTTCCAGGCCTATCCTCGGTCTGTAGTGTCATTTTGTGTGTGTGTGTGTGTGTGTGTGTGTGTGTGTGTGTGTGTGTGTGTGTGTGTGTGTGTGTGTGTGTGTGTGTGTGTGTGTGTGTTGCTCACATTACACTGGCAAAGTGAGGACATTTTGAGTAGTTCCTACAACTTCAACAATGGCTTATATTCCGATTTGGTTCTAAAGTTGGGTTTAGGTCACATTTGTGGATCAGAGGATGGATTATATCTATGGAAGGCCTGATGAAGACCTACAAATGCATGTTCTTACTAAGGGAAATGAGAACATGTTTGTACCCAGCCGGGCCCAGCAGCAGAGCTGGGTCACCAAAACACGGTGTGCCTTTTTAAATTTGATATTTAATGTTTGGACCAGCAGTTCAAACTGAATAATAATTCCTCTGGATATAAAGTAAAAAAGCTCAAATTTGTAGAGCAAGGAAGATATTCGAGACACTCTGTCCAGAGGAAAAAGTGGTGTTAAGTTGATTCAAGAGTTTGTTCACATTGCATTCTGAGCACCGAAGGGAGACGATTCAAGTGGAAATGTTGATTTCAGTGTGCTAAAAGATTCATAATAGAGATAGGACCCTTTTCAAAGGTTCTCAGACTCCAGAAACCAAGCCAGATCTTTCAGTTCTGAGTTTAAAGATCGAAAGAGTCTTCGAAAAAAGGTCAGAAAAAGTTCCCTGTTCTTCCATTGTTGGCTGCCCAGTTTGTTCAGTAAAACAACAGCCGGTGCAGTTATTTTAAGTGGATGTTAATCATGGGATGTTTGCTCGCATTAACTCAGCAGTCAGATTATGGCTAATTCTCTCTGGAACCTTTTCAATCCATCAAGAGTTAAATGTATATTTGCTGCATTCTTCCATAACAAAAGCTGGGGTTTCACTCTTCAAAGGAGTCCTCAGGTTCTATTTGATTTCCTCCCTCTTGTGTCGGTGGGAGACAGTTGGGATTGAGGCGAAGTTCCCCTCCGTTCCAAAGATTCTGAGGTCAGCGTCTGAACTCTGAGGGGGAAGGTGGGGGGTTCAGTCCTCCTGTAACACGAGCTCTGATATCTGATGACGGTTCACGTTGGCTGAATCCCAACACTGGCGTCCTGGGATAAGTCACCTGACCGCAGTTGTTTAGCAAACAATATTCCAGACGGTTATTTTATATTTATTTTCAAATATCTAGGGCGACTACTCTAATTACATCAGTCATCATAACTCAGGACACAGTTTAGGTCGACAGTCAACTGGAGAGAGAGAGGAGCAGGTTTGATTCCAGGAGGAAGCGTTGCCTCTTTTCCTGTCGTCGTCCTTCTGTTTTTCTCACCTTCCAGTCAGACTGGAGGTGTGAGCGCTCCCTTCTCCTCGCAGGAGTGTTTGTGTCTGCAGGCGCCGCATCCTTCTTCACATTCTCCACCTAAGTGGAGCTGTGGCGTGTTTTTGTTGATTCAATGTGTGGTTGATTCAATAATTGAGGCGTGCGCGTGCATTTTTGCGTAATGGCGCGTAACCATGGCCACGCAGCCTCAAAACGCTGCTCTCGAACAAGGGTCGGACTGAGAAACCTGCAGAAGTGTGAATGGAAACAGGAAATGCGCAACAAACCCATCTTCAATCTGCCGGTGTTGTTTTTGTTTTGGTTTTTTTTTTCTGCTTTCACTTCCTGGCTCCACTGTTGGATCTCTCTCTCTTTCAGATGCAAGTTTTTCAGTCTGACAGAGACTCCAGAGGACTACACCATCATCGTGGACACGGAGGGCTTTAAAGGTGGGCCCCTGCTCGCCTCAGCTTCTTTACAGTCACCGTGGCAACCGATCAGATTGTGTAATCTCTGGTTCCCTCCGGCGCCCATGTTTGAGCACACTTTGTCGTTATGGTTTGTGGTTGGCTGATTGAGTGAATCCATGTCATTACACACACTTTTCCAGGGTGACCTTCCTTAGTTGCCGTGGAGACAGCAGGCTCTATTGCGTAACCTGGTGCAGGTATTTTCTACTGGTGACTGGTTCTGTTGTCTAGCACAAACAACTGAGCAACGTTTTCTGATCTTTCTACGTGAATTAAACACTTCACGTGCAGCTTTTCAGGACCCATCGTTACAGCTGATTAAGCATTGAGATTAAGATGATTAAGTAAACAAACGACTGGATCAGATTACATCCTCTATAATCGCCTCTGATAAGTAGCTGAGCTACACTTTAAGGTCTGGTTCACAAGATTGGTCCAGATTGGTCTGCGTGTCTACGTAAACGGGACCAACTGAAAACAAATGTTTCAGCTTCCTGTTTTCTGATTTTTCTTTCCCAAACCGAAACTTTTCCCGCACGTGTCTCTCGTTCGTTTAGAGCTGCCTCAGTCGGAGCACATCAGCGTGGCCGATGCCACGTGGTTGGCCCTGAACGTGGTGTCAGGCGGCGGCAACGCCTCCAACTCGCAGCCCATCGGAGTCACCAAAATCGCGAAATCGGTCATCGCACCGCTGGCCGACCACAACATCTCCGTTTTCATGCTGTCCACATATCAGACCGACTACATCCTGGTGAGTCACCGGGCTCGATTCTGAATTTGAGCCCATCCTGTGATTAGAGACATTTTAGCCAAGACTTTGTTTCACATCCGAATGAAAAAACTCAGGTTTCATTAGAATGGAATAAAATAAAATCCAGAGTTAAGAGGTGTTTGATGATGTCACGAACCAAAGGAATCTTGGTTTTTATTATCACATAGTTTGAGACATGAAAAAGCAATAACGTCCGTCTTCCGCGGACTTCCTGTGACTTTGGAATCAATCCCCTTTGGCCGCAGGGCGAGTTTCTTCCATTTTTGCTGCCTTTTATTTGCTGGAGAAAAAGCAAAACTCGGGGCCTGCTGAGCCGCATGTTTATGAAGGTGGAAGAAAGAGAAAGGGCCTGAATGTTGATAAATCTGCTTCATGAAGAGGATCAGCCCCTCAGCCTCTTGCTGGTATTTCAGATATCCATCGGGCTCATCTCCTACAATCCCGAGGTTTCATTTATTAGATAAAAAAGAGGAAAAACCTGCTGCGTCTCCCACCCATCGCCCACATTCCCCCCTCATCTCACACTGTGTCGGATCATATAACCGAATCTGCGAGCGCACCAGCAGTCAGAGCAGCTTAAGATGTGTGTTTTTCACTGTTACATAAAACAGCTGAACCTGACTCGAATGGTGAACGGACTCATTTCGGTGGAAGGATGCGTGCGTCTGACCCAGTCAAAGGCGCCGCAGCCTCCCAGCAGCTTTATTCTGTCCTGTTGATCGTTCACCACATCCTGACAGGACCAGAAAAAAAGAACAGTCGCCCTAAAATGCCGACATGATGAATTTTAAAGTCACCTCTGAAGCCGAAATACCTGGAACGTCACGTGACATCTTAAAGGTCAGAGCGCCGGTGTACGTCCATGTAAACGGGTGTTTCTCTTCTTTCTGTGCTGCAGGTCCGAGAGCGCGACCTGCCCATGGTCATGCACACCCTGTCTTCCGAGTTCACGCTGCTCCGGGTGGTGAACGGAGAGGCGGTCTCCGCTCACAGCCTGGGGGTCACTAATGGCTTTGTGAAGCCCAAGATGGGTGAGCGTCAACCGCCGCTGTTGAATCTGCTTTGAGATGCTGTGACAGGTTACAGGGGAACAGTTTCACACCAGCCCCCTTTAAATGGCAAAAGCTTTCAAAAGGAAAAGGTGTTTATGTGGCAGGAGGAGCCGTTTCTGAGACCTTTTCCATTATTTATAGAGTCTTTCTTGTAATAATGACAACAATGTTTGGATCATCTTATGTTGTCTTTCTCTTTTCTTTTTTAGTACCGCGTCCCGTCATCCACCCTTTATCCAGTCCCAGTAACATGTTCTGTGTGACCAGTTTGGACCCGGACACGCTCCCGTCTGTGGCCACTCTGCTCATGGACGTCATGTTTTACTCCGGAGGGTGAGATTTTCTAGTTCTGCTCCGAGTTTCGTGAGCTTTAGGAAGAAGGTTTGATGAGACGGATGCTCGGAATGATCGGCCTCCTGCAGCCGAGGCCCTGTTTTCCTTCCTGAATGATTCCAGACAGGTTGTCCTTCGGGATGGACAGGCCGGGACCGTAATGTTGCCAACAGTTAGAACTGCACAGTGAAGTTTAAACATCCAACTGGAGGAACAAGACAGAAATCACACAAAACTTTAATATTCAAACCGATACCAGTAAAACACTGGTGTCATCGGCCCTGAAGGATGTTTGAAAAGTATGTTTTTTTAAGGATCTGCGTTGGCTCAGTGTAGCTAAAGTGATTTTTGTCTGCATACTTTTCAAATGATCTAAAAGTTTCAGATGATAGTCTTGGGTAGATTCCTTTGTTAGTCCCTGGTTTTCACACACACAGTGTCGTATACACATGAGCAGCAATATCAGTTGACACTATTTACTAAAATGGCTTCAGTTTCTTGACCAAAAGTGGGATCAATAAACAAAAATGATCCTGAATTTACAGCCACCCGCCACCAGAGGGCAACCTCAACATCTTGGCTTCCTGACATCCGTGTTTGATTAAATGATACGGGAAAGACATTGTTGACGTCTATTTTAATCGTAAGGATCTCAAACACATAATCATAAAATACAAAGGCTGAAATCTTCCCTTGTGTTGTTGATTAGACACTTAATTTTCCCCAACTGATGCTCATTCAGTTTTCTTTCCGCTCCAGGTCAAAGGAAGGCGGAGCAACAAGTGAAGACTCCACCCACATCCGCTTCTTCTCCTTCTCCCTGATTGAGGGCTACATCTCTCTGGTCATGGATGAACAGACGGCTCAAAGGTGGGCGTCGTGAAGCAAATGCCAAAGTCATTCTGGAAGACGGTGAAGCAGAGATGCTCAGAATTCCAACGGTTCATTCTGAGTGCACAGCTAACGTCAGCTCAGGGGCTAATTAGCCTCACAGCTCATTGAGTTTTAAAACTTCAAAAGGAAATCAGAAGCCAAATTCTTTAGTTAGTCTAACAGATATTGGAGGACGATGCAGCTGCATTTATTATCACAGGTTAATGTTTTGGTCGGATTTTACAGGCTACATAAGGAACTTTGTTCTTTTTTTAGGTTTCCAAACAACGTCCTCTTCACCAGCGCTTCTGGCGAGCTTTGGAAGATGGTTCGTATCGGAGGGCAACCGTTAGGATTCGGTGAGTTTGATTTGGGCTCTGACTTGCTGCATTTCCTCCCTTCGATGAAGAAAACGTGCTGATCCTCGGTCCTTCGTGTTTTTGCTGCAGATGAATGCGGCATCGTGGCTCAGATATCAGAACCGCTGGCGACTGCCGACATTCCCGCTTACTACATTAGTACCTTCAAGTTCGACCACGCCCTGGTGAGACGCAAACCTGAGCGTTCACATATCATAACATATCATAACGCTGCGACACTTTACATCGCTGTAGTATCAACCCTGCAACAATTCGTTCAAAGTCAAACAGCTCATGTTTACTTCGGGTCATCTGGTAAATATAATCGTAAAGAATGACTGAAGCTTAACACTTTATTCATTTTTACCAGCTGGTTTTCCGACATCGAAGCACCTGAATGTTAACGCGTGCATTGAAAAATGTCAGAAATGTTTGTCGCCTTCAGCAGGATGAGACCTTCCAGGTGGATTTCTGCCGTCATGTGACTGGCCAGAGTCACATGACTGGAGGCAGCTGTGGTAGAAGGAGGAGGAGGTTTGAACGATGACCATCGCGCTCCTCCTCGAGATGAAGATGTTCAGTCCTGATGAGCTGGAGCTCCTGTAGAGGCACCATTTTGGTGCATTGGCCTGATGTTCTAAATGGCTCTGCAGACACGTGTCCTCTCACCAACGCGCCTGTGTGCACTCGGTCCACCAACACAAACACGAGGTGTTCAGAGGAGATCTAGCTCATCAGGACTGACTCAGAGGATCATCATCATCCTTAGCTGGAGGAGGAGGATGACACAGATGGTTGCAGTTTCACCAACATCAGCCTCTTCTACCACAGCTGTGAGGTCCTGACAGGTCACATGACCCTCCAGGTCCTTCCTCTCAGTACAGCAACACCTCCTGTTGACTCTGAATCACCACCGAGGCCACTGACTCCTTCCGACGGCGTTTTCTTTTTCTTTTTCCAGGTTCCGGAAGAAAACATCCAAAGTGTGATCGAAGCTCTGCGGACCAAGAGCACGGCGCACTGAAAAGAAAAAACATTAGTCATTTCCTTCAAACGCTTGTGTCCAGGAAGTGCCGAGAGCTCGCGAGTGAACTGGCGTTACACATGGGTGGTGTGAAGGAGTGGGCGGAGTCTGAAGCTGTATTGGGGGGGAGGGGGTTACATTTACACTCGCCCCTCCCTCTTGGCCCCAGGGGCCTCTGAGACCACCTTGAGTAGTTTAGTTTGCCAAACTGAATCTTTTCCTGTCTAAAGCTGCTTCCCGGCCCCTCCCCCAGCCCTCCTGGGCACCCTACTGTATTAGTTACAGATTCTTCTGATGGAAGGGTGATGAATGTAAAAACAGATGTATCCAAACACGCTCTCCATCGTTGCTTTTGATTTCCACAGGTCATTTTTCAGTGCCAACACATTTTTTTTAATGCCTCAACTGATGCCTTCAAATTCTCCCAACTGAAGGAGACGCGGAGACATTTGTGGCCCCGTTTGTTACAGAGCGGTCTTTGAAGCCGTGTTGTCACCACGGAAACCTCCAGAATGATATATTTAATTCTGATAGCGTATGAATGGACGGATAGTTTCAACTAGAGACATGAGACATTTAAAGACATCAGCCCATTTTGAGCTTTAAAAAAGTCAGATTTGTTGCTTAAAATTCTGAACTAGTTTAAGTGATTTAGAAGAAAATACTGGGAAAATTCAAATAGATATTTTTTTCTATGCAACGGATTCAGTCCATTTCTAGCAGGACATTTTTGTAGGCCTCAACTCATTCATTTAGGTTATTAACAGATGTTGACTTGTAACAAAGGGCCATTACAATGAGATTAACGACTCGATCCAGAAAGGTCAGCTGACCCAAGTAAAAGCAAATGATAGTTCACGCACTGAATGAATTCTGAAGGACTTAGAACATCTCTCCAGTATTGCCTGTTGATATTTCTGACACTACTCTGAAGATTGAGATAACGTAATATTCCCACTGTGAGCAACAACGGAAAATGTATCCTTTTACAGGGAAAATCTGCTTCTGTGGTGCTTTTAAACCGAGTTAGATAAACATCACTCTGATTATCTTTAGATTTGAAGCCGAGGTTCTGGCTGCCACAGACTCCATCAGCAATCTTTTACAATCCAATTATTTTTAGTCAAAATTCCAAATCAGTGCAGTCAAAAGTGCTTCATTTCCACAAGGTGTTCGGAATTCACTGTTCCAAGTGTTTTGGTTTTCTTAAACACCGACTCCTGATTCTGCTTGAACTCCCGTCACTCCGGTAACGAAGCCGCTGTTGCTCACAGCGTGAACCCATAGAGCCTGCAATAGATATAAAGACTGAGCCACTTTGATGATGTACGAGAAAAGCGACTGATGCTAACGATAAGCTGCGGTTCACGCAGGGCTGGAAGGTTCCCTGTCCGTGCCCTGTTGGAACTGCCCCCTCCCGGCCCCGCTCTGCACTTTAACGCAGGTTATCGCCCCCACAGACCTGCTGTACTGATGTGAAACAGGGAGGATATTTTACTTCATTTATCCAGAATTCTCTTCTAACAACC